>NC_141874.1:686874066-687184866 GCF_056163025.1 Triticum urartu
GCAAGCTACCGCTTCCTCGTTCAGCAGATCAGCGGGTACTTTGAAGGATGCGAGTTCCTCCACGTATCGCGAGCCGACAACGAGCCAGCTGATACCCTTTCTCGAATAGGCTCCACTCGGCAGGCAATACCAACCGGTGTCTCTCTGCAACGCCTCCTCAAGCCGTCTATCAAGCCGTCTCCAGAGTCCGATCCATCTTCGTGCCGCCTGATCCCGACGCGGCCGGGTCCGGCTCGAAGAACCAAGCAGGTGACCCCAGGACTTTGATAGTCGGCCCGGGGACGTCAGTAGGCGGCTCGGGGACTTCCGTAGTTACGCCCGACCCAGGGAATGCCGCACCCGGCTCGGGGACTACGGTAGTCGGCCTGGGGACTGCACCAACACAACAGGCGGCGGCCGACTCCAGCATTTCACCACCCAGCCCGCCCGCCCTGGTCGCAGTAGCCGTGTTGGCAATAGAAGAAGTCGCAGCTCCATCATGGGCTCAGTCCATCCTCAACTTCCTAATAAACCAAGACCTGTCGGCTGATGAAACAGAGGCAAGACAAGTCTAACGCCGAGCCGGAGCATACACAATCGTCAACAGAGAGCTCGTCAGGCGCAGTGCCACAGGAGTCTTCCAGCGATGCATCGAGCAAGAGAAGGGCATTGCAATCCTCAGAGACATCCACCAAGGAGAATGCGGCCACCATGCGGCCTCAAGATCACTCGTCGCCAAAGCTTTCCGCCATGGGTTCTTTTGGCCGACTGCTTTGAATGACGCCAAGGAGTTAGTTAAACATTGCAAAGGGTGCCAAGTCTTCAGCTCCATGCAACACATGCCGGCTTCGGCACTCAAGACCATTCCCCTCACTTGGCCCTTCGCTGTCTGGGGACTGGACATGGTGGGCCCATTCAAGACGGCGCGCGGCGGCATGACACACCTACTTGTCGCCGTGGACAAATTCACCAAATGGATTGAGGCAAAGCCGATCAAGAAGCTGAATGGGCCGACTGCCGTGACATTCATCGCAGATATAACAACTCGCTACGGCGTGCCACACAGCATCATCACCGACAACGGCACGAATTTCGCGAAGGGAGCATTGGCACGTTTCTGCGCGACGCAGGGCATCCGGTTGGACTTAGCGTCCGTTGCCCACCCGTAGTCAAACGGCCAAGTCGAGCGAGCCAACGGCCTCATCCTTTCCGGCATCAAGCCCCGACTGGTCGTACCACTGGAACGTTCGGCTGGCTGTTGGCTCGATGAGCTGTCGGCCGTCCTCTGGAGTCTGCGCACTACCCCAAACAAGTCAACCGGCTTCACTCCTTTCTTCCTCATGCATGGTGCCGAGGCGGTCATCCTAATAGACATCGAGTTCGACTCGCCTTGGGTAACCATGTACACAGAGGCGGAGGCCAAGGAAGCACGAGAAGATGGCGTCGACCTGCTGGAAGAAGGCCGGCTGTTAGCCCTCAGCCGGTCCGCCATCTACCAGCAGGGCTTGCGCCGCTACCACAGCCGGAAGGTCAAACCAAGATCTTTCCAAGAAGGCGACCTCGTGCTCCGGCTGATCCAGCGAACAGCCGGCCAGCACAAGCTCTCGGCCCCTTGGGAAGGCCCCTTCATCATCAGCAGAGCGCTGGGAAATGACTCCTACTACCTGATAGACGCACAGAAGCCGAGGGCACGAAAGAGAGATGACTCCGGCAAAGAGTCGGAACGACCATGGAATGCCAACCTCCTCCGAAGATTTTACAGTTGAAATGCAGTATGTATCATGCTAACTTTTGTACTAAGTACGAGACAATAGGCCCCCCGAGGAGAGCTCAGGGACTGCCATCTTTTATCTATAAAAGAAGAGTATCATGCTTATGATCATGTCATTACATTCACTTTTTTCGTCCGGCACCGGGTTCGACTAGTCGGCCCGGGGACTAGCCGCCTTGAGTTATATTAGAAGTCCTACCCGCGGTCAGACAAGTAGTGTGCCGGCACCCAAGCCCTCTCTTGCCAAAAGTCGCAGTTCAAAGAACTGGCTGTCCGGCTAGCAAGAGTTAAAGGCAGGAAAGGACGCCCACACGAAAAACGGCTAGGGACTAATGGACTAATATAACAAAAGCTGGCTTTCCTCCCACCACCGACCGACTACCAGAGTAGCCGGCCGGCCGGCTTCCATTCACCTCGCTTCAATCTAAGAAAGCTTGAGTACTTGCCTTCCCCAAAAATAAAAAAATAAATATAGCCAAGTTCTTCCTTAGCCGCAGGCTGCAGAGCAGCTGCCAGTTGGGAAGGCAGCGGCTAGGGGGAGGCGGCAAAGGAAATAGCCTAAAGATAAAAAGCATACGCGAATGGAAGCCAAACACACACACGATCATATTTACACAAAAGGCCTTCGAAAGGCCAGCATTCAACATAGTTTGAATACACCCCAAGTGGGTGGAACTGCGCAAGATTAACAAAAATTGTTCAAAGAGTAACAAGCAGGAAAAGCAAGGATGGCAGATTAAGCCAAGGGAGCGACTGGCGAGTCGGGCAGGTCGGTAGAGACGGCAGTGCTGGCTGGAGGAGTGGCCGGCTGGCGAACCTCGGCATGATCACCACCTCCCGCAAAGGGCGCGCTAGCACGTGCCTCGTTGCTGGAGGCACGGTCAGGCTGGGGCTGGCTGGCCGCTTCACCGGCCGGCTCGACGTCTTCGCCTTCCTCCTCGTCGTCGTCTTCACCTTCATCGCTGGAAGCGATCTCCTCCGCCAAGTCCTCACCCGCTGCCGGGTCCATCCCAAACCATTCCTCTGGCTGGGCAACGCCGTCGTCATTTATTTCAAGAGCAAAGACGCTGATGTCAGTGCACTCGGCGATCGTCGAGGCACAATGAGCGATAGCCGGCCGCACCTCCTCCATCTCCTCGTCGGCCTCCAGCCGCCAGGTGCGCAGCTGGTCCAGGTTCATCCCGGGATACCAGGCTCGGACGAACTCCAGCGCCCGCCCAGCTCCAAGCCGGGCCGCCGATGCCTTCCAGGCCTCGAAGCGGCCAACCGCAACCTCCAGCCAGTCGGCAGTCCGACTCGGGGTGCGAGGAATCGTTTCGCCTGGCCAGAGGGCGGCCAACACCTGTGCCCCGACGCGCTGGAGGCGGCGGAGCATGCGGTGAGCCGGCTGCAGCCGAGCTTGGACCGCCAAGAGTTGCTCCTCAAGCGTCCGGCTCGCGTCCGGCGCGATTTCAGCCCCCGCCTGCCGGCGCGCCTCGCGGTGGGCCTCGATGGTCTGGGTGGCGAAGACGAAGTATCCGGGGAAGTAGTCTACACAAAGAACAAAAAGCAGCACAAGTCAGAACGCGAATCAGGGGGCAAGGGGCAAGCAAGGAGTGAGGAAGGCGGCTTACCATCGATCAGATCCTCAATCCGGCCGAAGCCCTCGCTCAGCGCTTGTTTTGCCTCGGCCCAGCCCGCCGCTTCGATCTCGAACTCAGCTTTGAGGGCGTCCTCGCTGTCCTGCGCCTTCTTCAGGGCCGCCTTGTGGCTCTCCTCCTGGTCGGCCAACTTCTTGGCCAGGCGGTCACGCTCCAGGACCAAGGCGTTGTACCCGGCTTCCTTGGCGCGAAGGGCGGCTTGGGCCCCGCTGAGCTGCCCCCTCAAGTCGGCATTGGCTCCTGCAAGCATGAAGACAAAGGAAAAATCAATAAGGAAGAAGTCGTCAGGGAAGATCCGACCCGACTGCTCTGCAGTCGGCCCGAATCTCGGGGACTACACCCAGTGGGTGCGCTGACGCGCCCCCACAGAAGATGAACGAGACAAAGCACGCACTCCGGCTGCTGGTCAGGTCCTCAGTTTTCCGCCCCAGCTCCTGAGCCTGGGAGTTGAAGGCAGCAGCGCGGAGGTTATGGTACTCCTGGAAGATTAGACAGGATGCGAGGATAAGATAGTTGTCAGGACCTAGTAAGTTCCAAGCCGCCTGCTCAGCAGCCGACTCGGAACTCGGAGACTACACCCAGTGGGTGCGCTGACGCGCCCCCACAGAAGAAATCAAAAAAGCAAAACAACCAAGGCCAGAAGACTCACCCAGATGATGGCCCGCGTCGTGAGGAACTCTTGGGTACATCGTTGCAATGAAGCGGCCTGGGCTTGAAGCCGGTTCCGGACCTCCTGGGCCGCCGTGTTCAGCTCGGCCGTCCCCCCGCTGGGCGTCCACTCGGACGTGCTGGCGCTGGCGGCCTCCAGGGCCTCTGCCGTCTGGCTGGCGCCCGCAGCTCCATGCAACTCCGGCGCGGAGGAAGTTCCCCCTGCACGCCGGTGAAATGCCGGCTGCACCTCGAGGCCGGCCCCTGCCTCCGGCTCGCCCCCAGCCGGCTGCTCTGGCGCCGCGGCTGGTTGGCCGCTTTGGCCCGCTCCAGTCGGCACCGTCTGCGGCGCCTCCTCCACGAAGACCACATGGTCCTCCCTCCTCTCCATCACCGGCGGGTCTTGGTCAACCTCCTCCGACGGGGGCATGAGGATGTTGGGAGCCACGGCGCGGAGGGGAACGACGAGCAGCAGAGGCTGGTTGTGCGAGGCCTCCGCCTCTGTCTCCGCGGTTGCCGCCTCCGCCCGGGCCTTGGCCGCCGCGTCGGCCTGCTCCTTCGCCGCCTGGGCGGTTCTTCGCTCCGCCACCTCCCGCTCCTCCCGCGCCTCCCGTGCGTTCCGCTCTGTGGCCTCCATAAGGTCGGTGCGGGGATCCACGTGGCGGGAGCCTGAGGACCCTCCAGTCGGCCCGACTATGGAGCCGCCAGGACCTCGCTCGAGGGAAAGCGGTGCCCTGCCCGACGAGCAAAGAAAGGTTTAGAAGAGCTTCAATCGAAGAGGACAACAAAAAAATACAAGACATTTGACGACTTACGTCGAGATCGCCTGCGGCTGTTTCACCGCCTTGCGGAAGCGGGCCGCCTTCACGGCCGCCTCATCCCGCTTGGTCGCCGCCGTGGAAGCCTTGGATTTCTTCGGCCGGCTGCCGAAGAAGGACGACGCGGCCCGGCGTTTCTGCGCGCCGCCACGGGCAGCCGGCGCGGCAGACGGGCCCGCGCCTTGATGATCAAGCGCCGGCTGGCGGTGCGGGGCGGCTTCGACCTCGTCATCGTCCGCCCAGTCCTCGAGGTCGGCCCTGAGCCCCGCGCCGTCTGCCTCGTCGCCTTCCCCCATGATGGAATCTTCCATGGCGGCCGCTCCCAGGTCCGGATCGTCGCCATCGTCCACCGTGCGGTCGAGGAGGAGCTGGTGCTCTACCCCTACGGCCCCGGCCGTCGGCGGAAAAAGAGGGTTCTGCTAAGGGCAAACCAATTGATCAGAAGTCGGCCATCATGAGGCTGGCTACAAAAAAGAAGAAAAACTTACGGCAGGCGGAGGGTTGGCGCGAGAATACGGCCCCTTGCCGTATCGCCAATCCTCGGCGAGCTTGCAGTTGGAGATGTAGTTCACCATGTAAGACACCTCGACATGAGGCATCTCCCTGGTGCTCAGCCGGCACGGGTCGAAGCGGCCGCTCATCTGGCAAATCATGTGAGGCCGGCCTTGGAGCGGAAGTACTCGGCGCTCCACGAAGGCGGCCACCAGGTCGGCTCCGGTCAGGCCCTCCGACTGGATCATCACCCGGAGCCGGGAGACGGCTGCGTTCCCGGCCTGAGACAACGACCTAGCCCGGTAGCTCCATGAGGGTTGCCTCCCAGCCGGCGGGCCGGCTACGTAAGCCGGCAGGTTGACGTAGTCACCTTGCTGGGCGATGTTCTTCACGTAAAAATAGGATTTCTGCCAGAGCTTCACCGACTGGATCAGCGGGATGGGCGGGAACGGATTGTTCTCGCCCGTCCGCCTCATGGCAATGAAGGCTCCGCAGGGGGCGGGCACACCCGCGACAACGGTGCCGAGCTTGCTCTGGAAGAATTCTCCCCAGAGCTCAAGAGTGGGGAGAACCCCAAGAAAGCCCTCGCACAAGGTGACGAAAGCCGACAGCAGCATCACCGCGTTGGGCGTGAGGTGATGCGGCTAGAGGTGGTAGAATTCAAGAAAAGCGTGAAGGAATCCGCTCGCCGGGAGGCCGAAGCCGCGCAGGCAGTGCGAGCGGAAGATTACCCGCTCGCCCTCCTCCGGTGCCAGCGAAATCTCCCTCGCCGGCGCACGACGAACCCGCACGTAGTTCTCGCCCGGCAAACGCCGCGTCCGGCGGAGGAACTCAACGTGGTCCTCGTGGACGTTGGAGCCATCCCACGAGCTCGACAACGCCATGGGAACGACGCGGCGAGGAACAAGACGATGCGACGGTGGAGACGCGCACGACCCCGCTACGGCGGGACCAAAGGAACTGAGAGGTCCGACGGCGGAGCGGCGCGGCAATGGGTCGCTGCGGCGGCGAAGGGAAGAAGAAGGAAGGCGAGAAGGGGCGGAGCGAGGGAGAGCGTGCGAGCCTCTGTCGCTCCCCCTCCTCCCCCTACTTATAGGCCCACGCAGCGGAGCCGAGGAGGCGTGGTGTGGGGGAACGTGGGATCAACTGCGCCCACTCCCCCATGTCCCGCGATTATTGCGCCCTGATGGCGTAATGAAACCGCCGCGGGAAGGCGAGCGGTCCGTTGTGGGCCGCAGAAGATCCGCGCTCGGGCCGAGGCCTAGGAGTGGCGGGCCCGGGCCTGCGGCGGCGTCCCATCGCGCGCGTGCGTTGGCAGGTTTTCCTTGCCATGTGGCCCACGGGATGGCGCGCGGTCAGCTCACAAGCCGACCCACGTTCCTGCCTACAAGAAGCGGAGCTTTCCGAAGACGGCGCGCATAAGCAAAGCCGGCTCCTCGGGATAGGAAGCTGACCAAGCTTCTTGTCCCCTTGTCAGCCTTGAAGCTCGATCAGCTTCGGGGACTACTGTCGGAGTAAATGACCACGGGTAGCCTAGCCGGCTCCCCCTGGCCCGTCTGAAAAAATTACGAGCCGATCCGGCCCTCAAGAATCCAAGACATGGGGCCGCCTTCCCCTTGCCGGCTGTCTCCCAAGCCGACTATCGGAAGGCGGCCCAGCTTTAGCCCTCATGAAGAAAGCCGCGGGAGGGCCGGCTCCAAGAAGCCGGCCACGAGAAGGCCGACTCCAGGAAGCCGACTCCCACAAAGCGGTTAGGATCGTACCCTCGAAGTCTGCATCCACATAACGGCAATGTGATGGGGCGTGGCTACAGTAAAGCCTGCCATCCCCGAATCCCGGAGCACGCCTGGCACAGTGCGCCGTACGGGGTGGCCATGACCCGTCCGGCGCGGCACTGTTGCCATGTTGACCCTAACGCCACCCACGACGGGCTGTCAGCGTGGCCCACGGGCGGTGGGTCCCTTCAGGTAGAGAGACACCCGAAGGCGGCCATGCCTCCCCCAGTCGGCCCAAGACAGGGCCGGCTCCCCGCAGCCGGCCTGCCTCCTCCCTCGAAGGAGACGCCCCATTAAGGAGACAAGACGCGGTGAGGCTACAGCGATCGCCCGCCGGGCGGCGGTACTGTAGCCACGCCCACCTCGGCGAAGCCCTCGTCACCAGGTTGAGGCAACAGTAACCAGCCACTGACAAGGCCCTGGACAGTGGGGCCTGCCTGTCGACCAAGGAGCCGGCAGCCGGCGGGACCCACCAGCCAGCGGGCCCCAGCAGCCAACACAGAAGCCGGTGAGCGTAGACACAGACGGCTGGGGCCCACGCCCAGCCGGATTACCATTGTACCCCCGGGGGGTGGGCCTATATAAACCCCCTGGGGCACCCATGCAAAGGGATTGATCTAAGCTAGTTTCAGACACCACATAGAGAGGAGAAGAGAGCGAGTTGTGCCCTTCTTCCTCCTCTCGCCAAACAGCTCAAGGAGCATCTTGTAGCCACTCGTTCCTCTAGTGATCATGCGGAGACCCCGCAGAGCAGCAGTAGGGGTGTTATCTCCATGGAGAGCCCCGAAGCTGGGTAAGATTCGCCGGCGTGCATGTCTTCGCCTCATCCCGCTTCCAGGCACCGGCGATGTCTTACTGGCTCCCACAATGATAAGCCACCCGTTGGCATATGTCACACCTACCATCCGACAACTGGGTTGGTTGTTAAGGCAATATCGTCCAAACTGCCTCATGATCAAGATATGCAAGCTCAAAGCAATGTTGTATCTGCGCTCCAGACACAAGTCCATTCCCTAACAGAGACCCTTTGTGAAACAAGGAGAAACATTGCTCAATGTCGTCAAGATATGCATGGTTTTGAAACCAGACTATCAGACATTTGCTATGTTGTTCAGGAGCCTAGGGGAAATGAAGGCGAGGGTTATGGTGCTCCATCGGACAATACAGCATGAAAACGTAACAGTCAGGTCAAATGAACTGAGCTTCTGAACTTCTACTGGTGCATTTATCTGCTAGACTGTTAAGTTTTATGCCAACCTTCCTTTTGTTATATAGTTGTAATTTGTTTTGGTGCGATACAAAATGTATTCTTAACGTGCAGCCGCCGCCTGAAGAAAACAGCAAGCCATTTTTGTATAGTGTAGGGTGTTCCCTATATTTGCACTGGTGGCGATCTTTGATGCCGAGTGGATGTAATCTGTGCAATCGCCTTAATAGCCTAGCGTTAGTTTCGGCCTTATTTATTTCCTAGTCTTCTTTTTCCCTGGTTTGCTAGTGGCCGCAACTACCATGGGCCATATACGGGCCGTAGGATCCATGGGTCACCTACGGGCCGTCGATAAATGGGCCTGTAATCGGTGGGCCTCGGGCCGTCGGATAAATGTGTCTACATGGGCCATAATCGGGCGTAATTGGTATCGGCCCAGGACGGTAACAGGCCATTAACAGGCCATAGGACAACAAAGGCTTAATTCTGTCACAGGCATAACGGGTCGTTAATGGGCCAGAATATAGGACGGGCTGGAAACGGGGCAACAGGTTAACAGGCCAGAAACGGGCCGACTCTTGCCATGGGCCGATTTTGGCCCATTAGGGTAACAGGCCAGTAACGGGCCGACTCTTGCCATGGGTCGAATTTGTCCCATTAGTGGAACAGGACAATAATGGGCCGGAAGTAATCGAGGGCCGAAAAGGAGCCCAAGAACGTATGGGCCATCAATAGGCCGAAAGCTAACACGGGCTGGAAACGGCCCATCTAAATCACGGGCCGCTAATGGGTATAAGAAAATTACTGTTCATTATGGGCTAGACTCACCGTGGGCCTGTAATGGGCCGAAAGATACGAAGGCCTCATATGGGCTGAAAGACGTCGTGGGCCATACATGGGCCGAAAGTGAAATGGGCTGGTATTATATTCGACGGCCCACATGAAGTTGTTGGGCTGATTTCCTTTAGGGCCTAACGGGCCGTGAGTTAACGGGCCATAAAATGGGCTATTTGCGAAGAGATCGTTAACAGGCTTTTCATGGGCCAGCCCGTTAACTTTTGACCAAGTCAAACGGGCCGGCTTTGTAAGCTAAATGGGCCACTATTGGGCCGTGCCACGTGTCGACATATCATAGGCGCCTATCTGACCCACTGACGAGCTAACACGTGTTTCGTCCAGCCAATAAGAATTTTACACGTGGAAATTTCCCATTGGTCGGGGCTGTTAACGGGTTATCGGATCCAAAACCCGACCCGATAGCTTAACGGCGTTCCATTACGGTGGATGCCACGTGTGGGTCACCCTTGACGAAAGCACTTCTGTGACGCGTGATTTATCGTCATGGAAGTGGACACTTCGGTGATGATAATTTTGGTAATGCCATGGAACACTTCTACGACAGCACAGGTATGACTATCTTGATTCTGTCATAAATTTGTCATGGATGTACATGCATGACAAAAAAGCGACCTACTGTGACAAACACGTATCATCACGGAAGTGTATTTTTTTTGTAGTGCTACTAGCACCAATCCCAGACTTGAAGACAAGAATCGGATACAAGAGATGAACTAGGGTTTTGAGATGAGATGGTGTTGATGAAGATGTTAATGGAGATTGCCCTCTCCCGATGAGAGGAGCGTTGGTGATGACGATGGCGATGATTTCCCCCTCCGGGAGGGAAGTTTCCCCAGCAGAACAGCTCTGCCGGAGCTCTAGATTGGATCCGCCAAGGTTCCGCCTCGTGGCGGCGGAGTTTCGTCCCGAAAGGTTGCTTCTGATTTTTTTTCTCGACGAAAGACTTCATATAGGAGAAGATGGTCATCGGAGAGCCACCAGGGGGCCCACGAGGCAGGGGGCGTGCCCTAGGGGGGCGCCCCCCACCCTCGTGAGAAGGGTGTGGGCCCCCTGGTCTTCATCTTTGGCGAAGATTTTTCATTATTTATTATAAGGTGTTCCATGGAGTTTGAGGACTTTTGGAGTTGTGCAAAATAGGTCTCTAATATTTGCTCCTTTTCCAGCCCAGAATTCCAGCTGCCGGCATTCTCCCTCCTTATGTAAACCTTGTAAAATAAGAGAGAATAGCCATAAGTATTGTGACATAATGTGAAATAACAGCCCATAATGCAATAAATATCGATATAAAAGCATGATGCAAAATGGACATATCAACTCCCCCAAGCTTAGACCTCGCTTGTCCTCAAGCGAAAAGCCGAAATCGAAAAATATGTCCACATGTTTAGAGATGAAGGTGCCGATAAAAATAAAATACGGACATGAGGGCATCATGATCATTTTTATAACATCAACTTATATAATTTTTTTCATATGATCTCTAATGCTAGAGTAATAATTCAATCACAATATCAAGTATGAATCATAAACTTTATTGAAAACTAACAAACTACAATCTCGGTCATTGAAGCAATTGCAATTTATCATAACATAGGAAAGAGTCAATGTATAAGATCTTTTCAGCAAGTCCACATACTCAACTATCATATAATCTTTCACAATTGCTGACACTCACGCAATACTTATGGGTGTGGAGTTTTAATCGGACACGGAGAAAGATAGGGGCTTATAGTCTTGCCTCCCAACGTTTTACCTCAAGGGTAATGTCAACAGTAATAGTTCATGAAAACTCACATCCAATTAGCCATATATACCAGGATCTTTCCAACATACTATGCTTGCCAAAGGATAAAGTGTAAAAAGGAAGGGTGAAAATCACCATGACTCTTGCATAAGGTAGAAGATAATGATAAAAGATAGGCCCTTCGCAGAGGGAAGCAGAGGTTGCCATGCGCTTTTATGGTTGGATGCACAAAATCTTAATGCGAAAGAACGTCACTTTATGTTGCCCCTTGTGATATGAACCTTTATTATGCAGTCCATCGCTTTTATTACTTCCACATCACAAGATCATATAAAGCTTATTTCTCCCACACCAATGAATCATACATATTTAGAGAGCAATTTTTATTGCTTTGCACCGATGACAACTTACTTGAAGGATCTTATTCAATACATAGGTAGATATGGTGGACTCTCATGGCAAAACTGGTTTAAGGGTATTTGGAAACACAAGTAGTATCTCTACTTGGTGCAATGAATTTGGCTAGCATGAGGGGGAAAGGCAAGCTCAACATGTTGGAAGATCCAAGACAATAGATAGGCCCTTCGCAGAGGGAAGCAGGGATTTGTAGAGGTGCTAGAGCTCGGTTTTGAAACAGAGGTGAATAATATTTTGAGCGGTATACTTTCATTGTCAACATAACAACCAAGAGATGGCGATATCTTCCATGCTACACACATTATAGGCGGTTCCCAAACAGAATGGTAAAGTTTATACTCCCCCTTACACCACAAGCATCAATCCATGGCTTGCTTGAAACAACGAGTGCCTCCAACTAACAAGAGTCCCAGGGGGAGTTTTGTTTGCAATTATTTTGATTTAGTTTGCATAAATCATGGGATTGGGCATCCCGGCGACCAGCCATTTATCTCGTGAGTGAGGAGCGGGGTCCACTCCTCTTGAGAATAACCCGCCTAACATGGAAGATACAGACAGCCCTAGTTGATACATGAGCTATTCGAGCATACAAAACAGGATATTTATTTGAAGGGTTAGAGTTTGGCACATACAAATTTACTTGGAACGGCAGGTAGATACCGTATATAGGTAGGTATAGTGGACTCATGTGGAATAACTTTGGGGTTTAAGGGATTGGATGCACAAGCAGTATTCCCGCTTAGTACAGGTGAAGGCTAGCAAAATACTGGGAAGCGACCAGCTAGAGAGCGACAACAGTCATGAACATGCATTAAAATTAATCAACACCGAATGCAAGCATGAGTAGGATATAATCCACCATGAACATAAATATCGTGAAGGCTATGTTGATTTTGTTTCCACTACATGCGTGAACATGTGCCAAGTCAAGTCACTTAAATCATTCAGAGGAGGATACCACCCTATCATACCACATCATAACCATTTTAATAGCATGTTGGCACGCAAGGTAAACCATTATAACTCATAGCTAATCAAGCATGGCAAAAGAAGGAAAGACTAGAAGCGATCAAGAAGTGATCCTGAAACTACTTATGTCCATACATAACACAAGACTGTGTTGATGGCTCCCTCCTCCCCCTCCCCCATCCTCCTCCCTCTCCCACCTCCTCCGAGCTCCATGGCAAATTCTAGGCTACATGCCCATGGAAGGAATCCTCCATTGGGATTTTTCACCGGGGCTTGCCCTAGCAGATCAGGTGAGAAGAAGGTTTGGATCCACAGTCCATTTTTTCCCCTCTCGGGACTCCAAGGAATTCTTTTTGGTGGTCTCTTTCTCTTCGGCTTCTTTAGCTCTTTCGGAGGAATCGGTTGGCATTGCTTTGCAATGTTGTATTGGGGGTATCAGTTCTGGTTTTCGTGTGACCAAGATCAATGCTCGCTCTTTTAGATTCTCTGTGGCCAATAACAAAGTGGGGCATTTCATTCATCGCTTATGGGACAGAATTTGGCCGGATTTTGTTTGTCACTTCCATCTATTCAATGGTCATTTTGCTCCTGCACCGGTTGTGTCCTCTTGTTGGCATGCTGATCAAGAACTTTTGGATATCTCTGCTCATCGGCCAATAGCCATTAAGCCTTCCCGCAATTTTTTGCACTCTAGTTCTCAGAGAGGCTCAGGTTCTAGTTTGATCCTGGGCAGATTTGGCCTAACCCCAATTGATCACATGCGGTTTTCAAATGCTAATGCTGCTGAGGCATCTACATCGTTGGATCAAGGTTTTTTGGATCCTCAAGGATTATCTATGAATGAACATTATCATTTGGGTACAGATTCTTTGAACCATGGTTTCTCGGTTCATCCTCATGAACACTCTGTTCATCCGACCACCGAGAGCAATAATCAAGCGGCATTAATTGAGCATTTTCTAGGCTTGGCAAAATTAGAGGAACACCAACCTATTAATTTCATTAAATTGGGAGACTTTAATTGCCCTCTGTCTTGCCCGTATCCGCAGCTTCCATAGTGCTTTCTGCGCTCGGCCTTCAAATATGCCCCCACGCATACCTCTTGGCCCGCTTTTCTTTCGGCCCAGCACAAGGCGGATTTGGCCCAAGCCCGTTACACAGCTGCAGAAATTTTGGACTTATCAAATAATTGGGGAGTGCTCTGCCCGCGCTGTATGCAATGGGGACACCACAAGAATTCTTGCCATGCTCAATTGATTTGCATTAATTGTTCGTCTCCAGGGCACAAGGCGGTTGATTGCCCATTAGCACCTAAATCTCGGGCTTGCCCAGTGTTGCATGATCAACTTGGTAATGATCAATCTGCTCCAAATATTTCTCACATGCCAAATACACGCAGCAAGAGGGCAACCGTCCGATGTTCTGCATGTGGTTTCTATGGACACGTGGAACGATAGTGTCTTAAGTTGCGGTATAATAAAAAATGGCAATGGAAGCCCAAGAATTCGTAGACTTCCTTTTCTACCCCTCACGGTCCATCTTCCGCCTCAGTTTCCATCACATCGCTGGAGCGTCCAGTCTTGTCACAATTACAGCTGCTATCGCCCACCTCCACCTCCCTGCCCATGGCGAACTATCCACTAAATCCGGTTCCGTTCCTCCCTCCTGGCTTCGCCGTCGAGCCCGGTCCGGTGGATCGCCTGGTTCGCAGTGGGATGGTTGTCGGCCCCATTGCGCCGCTCAATCATGACTTCCTTGCCATCGCTGAAGCGAGCCACTACGTTCCTCTGCATCGTCGCGCGGCCATCCGCACCATGGTTGAAGGTCTGTTGCATGAATCCCAGCTCTTCACAACTGAGTCATCTGATCATCCATTTGGCATTGGCATCTTTGGATTTGTGGATTCATTCATGCGTGATACTGCGGTCGCCACCCCTATTGAGCTGGAGGAAGAGGATCTCCTCATCACCTTCGTGACGCACAACGAAGCCCTGAACCGTCGCACAACTTCTTTTGGTCCTAAGGTCTGGCTCATGTTCTTTGGATTTCCTTATGACTACCAGACAGACTACTACATCACCAAAGCTCTGGGTGGTTACGTCTCCTTGGTCAGTTGGTACAATCCCCGCCAGGACAGAAGGTATATCCTTCTCAAAGCTCGTGTTCTTCGTCTTCGTTTGATTCCCAAGAGTTTTGTTGTCTGGCAATTGGGTGGGGCGCATGACTGTTGGACAGTGCAAGTTACAATCCTACGCAGCAATGACTAGAACGGGCTGCTCCCTGAAGTTCTTGCTCCTGGTGAGGAACCACCGCCACCTGACGGCAACCCCCATCCTCTCTTCGGACCCGAGCTCACGGCAGAGCAACTTTACCAGCAGCAGTTCCACAACTGGTTGGTCCAGAACGGTGCTCCTGGTGCTGGTCATGCTAATCAGGGAGCTAGGCATGGTCAGAACAATGCTTCCTGGGATGCCTGGCCGGCTCCACCTGCACCACCATTGCCGCCACTTCCTCCTCACCTGATGAACTATCAGACCTGGCTAGCTGCACAGGGATTGACTGTCCAACATGGTATTGTGCCTGAAGATAACTTGACTGATAATGCTATGGATGCTTGGCACGACACCTTCTCTGCTTCTGAGGATAGCTCCGAGGACTCTGCTCTGATCTTGGTCCCACTATCTGCACCAGTTTATCAGCAGCATACTCTACCTGTACCTGAATCTGTTACCATCTCTGTCGCTCTGCACCAAAATGGTATTCAGTTTGGACTGTGTGCTGAAGGATCTGACCTGATCAACCTACTCCTGCATGATCCCATTCCCCGTCAACAGCTCAACACCTACATATTTCATGCTCTTCGCCCCATGATTGCTGCCATTGGCCCGTGGAGTTCTGGTTACGGCTTAATGCCTAACAACATGGAGCTTGAGGTCACTATGTCATCTATTGAATCTGGGCTCACCTTCACTCACAGCCATACTGCACCTACTGCTACTTCTTCTGTGACGATCGAAGAAATCCATGGCGAGGCCTCACGGCACAATTTGGACATCCAACAGAACCAGATGGAACTAGTGCCTGCCGCCCCTGCTAGCCCAAGGCCTATTCCCAGTCCGCTTGCTGACAGAATTGCATTTGATCCACCTGGCCTGGCAGCAGTAAACGTTGTCTCTTTGCCGTCCGGCTCTGTGCTCACTCGTGGCCGTCGCACCCGTCCCGCCGCTCCCATCTCCACTACCGAGGTGCGCCGGAGCAACTGCTCTAACAAGTACAACGGCTTCAAGACGCAGCAGGTAACTGACACTCGCCCTGTGATCTCTCGGGTCAAACCCAGGCTGGTTCCTTCCATTGGATCGTCCTCTGCAGCGGCTCCCCAGGATGAGATCCTGCCACCCACACCAGTTACAGTGCTCCAAGACATTGGCATCAACAGGTGCGCGATCCCTCCGGCGGAATTGTCTGAAGAAATTCTCAATGCCTAACCACTGCCAGGTCAGAGTACATTTCACGAGACGGCCACTGATTCTTCAGAGCCTCAGGGTGAGTCTGATGCTTCCAGGGCCTAATTCCTTGCTTCACTCATGCCTCCGCCCATCTGCTAGAAAGTTCTCTGTTGGAATATTCGTGGTCTGAACTCCGATGACAAGCAACTTGCTCTGAATAATGCGATCCGATCTAGTGGTTGTTCGATCATATGTCTGCAAGAGACCAAAAAGACTTCTTTTGATCTAGCGTTTATTAAGTCGTGCTGTCCCAGACAATTCGATAAATTTGCTTTTGTTCCCTCCCAAGGGGCATCAGGGGGCCTAGTTACTATTTGGAAATGTTCTGTCTTTTCTGGTGATGTCATATTTTCTTCTGATTTTGCTCTGGTTATTACTTCCACAAGTACCTTATCAGCTCATTCGTGGTCTCTGGCCAACATTTACGGGCTTTGTTCTGGTGATGCTCGTCTGGCATTTACAAATTGGCTTTATGATCTGGTCATCCCCCCTACGCAAGACTGGCTTTTACTCGGCGACTTTAATTATATCAGAGCACCTGAAAACCGTAACAACCCTGGGGGATGCCCGAATGACATGTGCACGTTCAATGATATCATTCGCAAACTGAGCTTAATTGAACTGCCCATCAAAGGCCGAATGTTTACTTGGAGTAATATGCAGCAGGAGCCCCTCCTCGAGCAATTAGACTGGCTTTTCACTTTGTTACATTGGACTAATGCTTACCCAAATACCATGTTTAAACCCCTCGGTAAGCCTGTCTCTGACCATATACCTTGTCTGGTGTCCATCCAAACCACTATCCCTCGAAGCAAAGTTTTTAGATTTGAACCATACTGGATTCTACACCCTGGATTCACTGACATAGTGCAGGAGGTTTGGAATAGACCTGTTCGTTCCCATAATGCTGCCACTGTCCTCTGCCGTAAGTTCAAGGCCCTAAGATATGCCCTAAAAAATTGGAGCAAAACCATTTCTCGCATCTTCGTTGCCCTCGTCAACTGTAATGAGACCTTGGCATAATTAGACGAGCTCGAAAACAATAGAGTCCTGACAATCCCAGAGATGAACTTTCGCAACATTCTTAAGAAGCATCTCTTGCATCTCCTCAATTACCAAAACATATACTGGAAGAACCGTTGTACAATCCGTTGGGTCAAATTTGGCGACGAAAATACTAAGTTCTTCCAAGCTGTTGCCACTGAACGATATCGACGCAACAACATTGCCAGCCTCAGAAAGGACACGGGTGAAATTGTAGATGAACATGCTGAGAAAGAGGCCCTACTTTTTCAAACCTATACTGATCGTCTGGGCACCTCTCGACCAACTGAAATGAAGTTCAATCTACCTGACATCATACAGCCTCATGCAAACCTAGACCAATTGACTATTCCATTCACACATGCGGAGATCGACGAAGTAATTAAAGCTATGCCTTCGGATAGAGCACCTGTTCCGGATGGGTTTAGTGGGGCATTCCTTAAAGCTTGCTGGCCCTTGATCAAACACAACTTCTATTCTCTGTGTGACCAGTTTTACGAAGGCAGCATGGACCTCACGAGCATAAATGATGGTTTGATCACTCTGATCCCAAAAACGACTTGTCCTGAAACGGTTAATGATTACAGGCCGATCACACTCCTAAACTGTTGTCTAAAGCTTATTACTAAACTTCTGGCCAATCACTTACAGCGTGTCATCCTACAAATAGTCCACACAAACCAATACGGTTTCATCAAAGGTCGCACGATCCAAGACTGCCTCGCCTGGGCCTTCCAGTACATTCATCAGTGCCAAGCCTCAAAGCGAGAGATTATTCTTCTGAAATTGGACTTCGCCAAAGCCTTCGACACGATCGAGCACGCCCCCATGCTTAACATCATGAAACACATGGGCTTTAACGACAAGTGGCTGTCGTGGATTGACTGTATCTTTTCCACTGGCAGATCTTCGGTGCTGCTTAACGGGGTTCCGGGTCGATAGTTTCATTGCCGTACGGGTGTATGCCAGGGGGACCCTCTGTCCCCCCTAATCTTTGTCCTAGCCGCTGACCTCCTCCAGGCTGCCATCAATGATGCCTTCCGACAAGGATGAATCCAACTGCCCTTCCCGTGCCCAGGTCAAACGGAATACCCGGTGATACAATATGCCGATGATACGATTCTGGTAATGCCAGCCTGCCTGCAACAAGCGGCCACCATGAAAGAGATGCTGACTGACTGTGCTTCCTCGATTGGCTTGCGAATCAACTTTCATAAGTCCACACTTATACCAATCAACCTCTCTACTGCGGCATCCACTACCTTTGCAAATCTATTTGGTTGCTCGGTTGGGACGATGCCATTCACTTACCTCGGATTACCCCTTGGTACCTCCAAACCTATGATCCTAGATCTCATGCCACTTGTTTGCAGTGTTGAACGACGTCTCACCTCCACTATTGCTATGATGTCGTATGGCGGTAAGCTAACTTGGCTCAATGCTACGGTCACCTCGCTCCTCATTTACGCCATGTGCACGCTTAAGTTCCAGCCAAAACTAATTGAGATGCTAGACAAGATCAGGAGGAGGTGTCTTTGGACCAAGAAATCTGAACAAGGTGAGAAATGCAACTCCCTTGCTGCATGGGAAAGGGTCTGTAAGCCAAAGAAGCATGGAGGTCTCGGGGTCATTAACATCAAACTGCAAAATGAAGCCTTACTAATGAAATTCCTACATAAGTTTTAAAACAAAATGGATATACCATGGGTGCATCTCTTGTGGGACGCCTACTATACCGACAAGATACCACATGTTGTGCCACCGGTCGGCTCTTTCTGGTGGCGCGACATCTTGAAGCTTACCCCCATCTTCCGCGGCATCTCGCAAGTACAAGTGGTGTCTGGCACGTCTGCGTTATTTTTGAAAGATCTTTGGGGACACGATGAACTCCAAAACACACACCCTCATGCCTTCTCCTTTGCCATGCATGAAGATATTTCCATTAAGGGGCTTTTGGAGACCACGTCACTATCGGCGGCATTTCACCTACCGCTGTCGCCACAGGCTTTATTTGAGGTACGAGATATTCAAAGGATCTCCATGCACATGAGCCCGAGCACTTCCATCAATGACGTTTGGCACTATATCTGGGGCAAGACAGAATACAGATCAACAGACTATTATCAGTATTTCTTCAGAGACGCCCATGCCCACCCCATCTTCAATAGTCTCTGGCGCTCCCATTGCATCATGAGGATTAAGGTCTTCGGCTGGTTATTGTTTCATGAGAGACTCAACACACGTAACATGCTGAAACGGCGCCACTATGATATCGGTAATGATCACAGCTGCCTTCTTTGTGGGGGCCCGGATGAAGAGATGGTGGATCATATGATTTTTACATGCCCTTTCAGTCAAGCGTGTTGGAGTCAATTGGGGATCGTCTGGCCGACTTTTGACTGCCGTCTACACATTTTGCAAACCACCAAAGACTCATTGAGCGGACCTCTATTCCTTGACATTTTCCTCGTGGCAGCTTGGAGCTTATGGAAGGAAAGAAACAACAAGCATTTTAGAAGGGTGGATCCTTCCATCAACTCCTGGATTCGAAGGTTCAAGGAAGACTTTGGATTACTACAGCACAGAACCAAGAGGGCTCACTCTGCCCTTGTAACTTCCTTCCTAGCTCATCTTTGACACATTAGTAGTTCTCCATTTGTACTTACTTGGCATGTGTCTTCATTTTAGCCTCTGTCCATACCTAACATCTTGGTTTGGCAGGGTTGAAATGTTTGTACATATGATGTAATTGTGTAAAACAACTCCATTATATATGAAAACACAGTAGGAGCCTCTCCTACTGTCCTTCCCATCAAAAAAAGCATGGCAAAAGAAACTATGATCTCTAATTGTCATTGCAAACATGTTTATTCATAATAAGCTGAATCAGGAACGATGAACTAGTCATATTTACAAAAACAAAAGAGGTCGAGTTCATACCAGCTTTTCTCATCTCAGTCAGTCCATCATATATCGTCATAATTGCCTTTCACTTGCACGACCGAACGATGTGAATAATAATAATAGTACACGTGCATTGGATTAAGCTGGAATCTGCAGGCATTCAATAAACAGGAGAAGACAAGGCAATATGGGCTCTTTTGTCAGATCAACAATAATGCATATAAGAGCCACTTCAACAATTTAATTACGGTCTTCTCCTATCGACCCCCAAAGAAAAGAAAAGAAATAAAACTATTTACATGGGAAAGCTCCCAACAAGCAAAAGAAGAACATGAAATCTTTTTGGGTTTTATTTTTAATTACTACTACAAGCATGGAAAGTAAATTAATTAAAAGCTACAACTATTTTTTTGTTTTTCTTAAGGTTTATTAAACACACAAGAAGAAAGCATAAAAAGGAAAATAAACTAGCATGGATGATACAATGAAAAAGTATGAGCACCGACATCTAGCAATGAGTGTGTGAACATAAATGTAATGTTGGTGGGAAATACATACTCCCCCAAGCTTAGGCTTTTGGACTAAGTTGGTCTATGGCCACGGCTGGCCTGGCGGATATCCATAATAGTAGTTGGGGTCGTACAGCGATGCAGCGGCTATCGCCTGCTGAGCTGCAGCGTGGCGACGAGCGGCCTCCTCTCTCCTCTCGTGCTCATCTTCCTCCTCTCTGGTAATAGTATATCCTCCTCTTGCCTGATAATCAAAGAAAGCAGGAGCAGGGAGAGTAATATGGACAGCATGGTATCTACCAAAGATTGGTCGATACTGGAGAGCTGATTCGTTCCTATCGACAAACTAGTGGTGAACCATAGCATTAAAATCTAGATAAGCAGGAGGTAATTCAATATCATCTTCGCGTATGGCTATGCCAAGAAAATTAGCTATCCGGGTTGCATAAATTCCACCAAAGAAATCTCCATTAAGTCTATTGAGATGCGACCTACGTGCAACAATGGCTCCCAAATTATATGATTTGTCTCCTAACATAGCACTCCTAAGAATACTAAGATCAGGGACACACATGTGACATGCCACATCTTTACCATTAATGCATCTACCTATGAAGAGAGCAAAATAATGTATAGTAGGAAAGTGAATGCTCCCTGTGGTAGCTTGTGTAATATCTCTAGATTCTCCCACGGTTATTCTAGCAAGAAAATCTCTAAATTCATATTTGCGAGGATCCCTTATACTAACCCATTGTGGAAGTTTGCAAGCAGTGGTGAAATCCTCTAAGTCCATAGTGTAAGATTTATCATAAAGATCAAACAGGACAGTTGGAGAACTACGTGAAGTTGAAAATTCAAACCTCCTCACAAAGGTACTGGTGAGATAGTGATACTGGATGCACTTCTCTTCCTCGAAGCTCACAAGATCAGCGTTACGCAAATATGCGTTAAATTCTTCCTTAATTCCCACTCGATCCATAAAGTTCTCAGAAGGCCATTCACAAGGATGCACTGGAGCGTCTCTTGGTGGCTCTTCATCAGCATCACGCATTGCAAGCCTGGGTCCTTGCTTCCTTCAGGAACCACCTTGGAACATTTTCCTAAGCATATTTCTTCCTCTGAAAAATTCTGAAAATTTTTAGTAACTTCAAAATAAAAGTAAACCAAACTCAATAATATTGATAGCAACTACTCCTACAAGTGCCTAGGGCCTATATCATGCATCAAAACTACTTTTGACCATATAAATTTGACATGCAAGCTCAAGAACAGGGTCACCTAAGCAACACAAATTTGCAATGAATAAAGCACTAGAACAAAAACTAATTGGACCAATGGAGGAGTCACATACCAAGGAGCAATCTCCCCAAGCAGTTTTGTGAGATGTGCTTTGAGCAAGGAGATCGAAAATGGCAGCAAGATGAGCTAGAACTCGTGCTTGAGCTGGTTATTCGTGTTTGTGGGAGGAAGATGAAGTGTGTGGGTGCAGGAATAAGTGGAGGAGGGCCACCGTGGGCCCACAAGGCAGGGGGCACGCCCTCCACCCTCGTGGCATGGTGGTTGACCCCCCTGGTGTGTTCTTAGTTCCATAAATCCTCAAATATTCTAGAAAAAATCATATTTAAATTTCAGGGCATTTGGAGAACTTTTATTTCCGAGGTATTTTTATATTGCACAGATAATCAGATAACAGACAAAAATATTTATTTTTATTTTATTTAATATAAATAACAGAAAGTAAAAAGTGGGGTACAGAAGGTTGTGCCTTCTAGTTTCATCCATCTCATGATCATCAAAAGGAATCCACTAACAAGGTTGATCGAGTCTTGTTAACGAACTCATTCCGAATAACATGGAACCGGAGAAATTTCGAATAACACTATGTTACCTCAACGGGGATATGCACATCCCCAATAATAAGAATATCATATTTCTTCTTGACAGTAGGAAGAGGAAATTCAAAACCTCCAAATATAATCGATGGAATTTTTCCAATAGAGTTGATACTATGAACTTGAGGTTGTTTCCTCGGAAAGTGTACCGTATGCTCATTACCATTAACATGAAAAGTGGCATTGCCTTTACTGCAATCAATAACAGCCCCTGCAGTATTCAAAAAGGGTCTTCCAAGAATAATAGACTGTTGGGTTTCGTAGTAATTTCAAAAAATTTCCTACGCACACGCAAGATCATGGTGATGCATAGCAACGAGAGGGGAGAGTGCTGTCTACGTACCCACGCAGACCGACTACGGAAGCGTTGACACAACGTAGAGGAAGTAGTCGTACGTCTTCGCGATCCAACCGATCAAGCACCGAAACTACGGCACCTCCGAGTTCGAGCACACGTTCAGCTCGATGACGATCCCCGGACTCCGATCCAGCAAAGTGTCGGGGAAGAATTCCGTCAGCACGATAGCGTGGTGACGATCTTGATGCACTACAGCAGCAGGGCTTCGCCTAAACTCCGCTACAGTATTATCGAGGAATATGGTGGCTGGGGGCACCGCACACGGCTAAGGAATAGATCACGTGGATCAACTTGTGTGTTTCTGGGGTGCCTCTGCCTCAATATATAAAGGAGCCAAGGGGGAGGGGGGCGCCGGCCAGGAGGAGGGCGCAGGAGGAGTCCTTCTCCTTCCGGGAGTAGGACTCCCCCCCCAATCCTAGTTGGACTAGGATTCCCCGAGGGGGAAAGAGAGAGAAGGGGGGCCGGCCACCTCTCCTAGTCCTAATAGGACTAGGGGAGGGGGGAGGCGCGCGGCCACCTTGGGCTTCCCCTTTCTCCTTTCCACTAAAGCCCATCTACGCCCATATAGTTCCCGGGGGGTTCCGGTAACCTCCCGGTACTCCGGTAAAATCCCGATTTCACCCGGAACACATCCGATATCCAAACATAGGCTTCCAATATATCAATCTTTACGTCTCGACCATTTCGAGACTCCTCGTCATGTCCGTGATCACATCCGGGACTCCGAAAAACCTTCGGTACATCAAAATGCATAAACTCATAATATAACTGTCATCGTAACCTTAAGCGTGCGGACCCTATGGGTTCGAGAACAATGTAGACATGACCGAGACACGTCTCCGGTCAATAACCAATAGCGGGACCTGGATGCCCATATTGGCTCCTACATATTCTACGAAGATCTTTATCGGTCAGACCGCATAACAACATACGTTGTTCCCTTTGTCATCGGTATGTTACTTGCCCGAGATTCGATCGTCGGTATCCAATACCTAGTTCAATCTCGTTACCGGCAAGTCTCTTTACTCGTTCTGTAATACATCATCTTGCAACTAACTCATTAGTTGCAATGCTTGCAAGGCTTATGTGATGTGTATTACCGAGAGGGCCCAGAGATACCTCTCCGACAATCCGAGTGACAAATCCTAATCTCGAAATACGCCAACCCAACATCTACCTTTGGAGACACCTGTAATGCTCCTTTATAATCACCCAGTTACGTTGTGACGTTTGGTAGCACCCAAAGTGTTCCTCCGGCAAACGGGAGTTGCATAATCTCATAGTTATAGGAACATGTATAAGTCATGAAGAAAGCAATAGCAACATACTAAACGATCGGGTGCTAAGCTAATGGAATGGGTCATGTCAATCAGATCATTCAACTAATGATGTGACCTCGTTAATCAAATAAAAACTCATTGTTCATGGTTAGGAAACATAACCATCTTTGATTAACGAGCTAGTCAAGTAGAGGCATACTAGTGACACTTTGTTTGTCTATGTATTCACACATGTATTATGTTTCCGGTTAATACAATTCTAGCATGAATAATGAACATTTATCATGATTATAAGGAAATAAATAATAACTTTATTATTGCCTCTAGGGCATATTTCCTTCAGTCTCCCACTTGCACTAGAGTCAATAATCTAGATTACACTGTAATGATTCTAACACCCATGGAGCCTTCGTGCTGATCATGTTTTGCTCGTGGAAGAGGCTTAGTCAACGGGTCTGCAACATTCAGATCCGTATGTATCTTGCGAATCTCTATGTCTCCCACCTGGACTAGATCCCGGATGGAATTGAAGCGTCTCTTGATGTGCTTGGTTCTTTTGTGAAATCTGGATTCCTTTGCCAAGGCAATTGCACCAGTATTGTCACAAAAGATTTTCATTGGACCCGATGCACTAGGTATGACACGTAGATCGGATATGAACTCCTTCATCCAGACTCCTTCGTTCGCTGCTTCCGAAGCAGCTATGTACTCCGCTTCACATGTAGATCCCGCTACGACGCTTTGTTTAGAACTGCACCAACTGACAGCTCCACCGTTTAATGTAAACACGTATCCGGTTTGCGATTTAGAATCGTCCAGATCAGTGTCAAAGCTTGCATCAACGTAACCATTTACGACGAGCTCTTTGTCACCTCCATATACGAGAAACATATCCTTAGTCCTTTTCAGGTATTTCAGGATGTTCTTGACCGCTGTCCAGTGATCCACTCCTGGATTACTTTGGTACCTCCCTGCTAGACTTATAGCAAGACACACATCAGGTCTGGTACACAGCATTGCATACATGATAGATCCTATCGCTGATGCATAGGGAACATCTTTCATTTTCTCTCTATCTTCTGCATTGGTCGGGCATTGAGTCTTACTCAATTTCACACCTTGTAACACAGGCAAGAATCCTTTCTTTGCTTGATCCATTTTGAACTTCTTCAAAATTTTGTCAAGGTATGTTGTTTGTGAAAGTCCAATTAAGCGTCTTGATCTATCTCTATAGATCTTTATGCCTAATATGTAAGCAGCTTCACCGAGGTCTTTCATTGAAAAACTCTTATTCAAGTATCCCTTTATGCTATCCAGAAATTCTATATCATTTCCAATCAGTAATATGTCATCCACATATAATATCAGAAATGCTACAGAGCTCCCACTCACTTTCTTGTAAATACAGGCTTCTCCGAAAGTCTGTATAAAACCAAATGCTTTGATCACACTATCAAAGCGTTTATTCCAACTCCGAGAGGCTTGCACCAGTCCATAAATGGATCGCTGGAGCTTGCACACTTTGTTAGCTCCTTTTGGATCGACAAAACCTTCTGGTTGCATCATATACAACTCTTCTTCCAGAAATCCATTCAGGAATGCAGTTTTGACATCCATTTGCCAAATTTCATAATCATAAAATGCGGCAATTGCTAACATGATTCGGACAGACTTAAGCATCGCTACAGGTGAGAAAGTCTCATCGTAGTCAACCCCTTGAACTTGTCGAAAACCTTTCGCGACAAGTCGAGCTTTGTAGACAGTAACATTACCATCAGCGTCAGTCTTCTTCTTGAAGATCCATTTATTCTCAATTGCTTGCCGATCATCGGGCAAGTCAACCAAAGTCCATACTTTGTTCTCATACATGGATCCCATCTCAGATTTCATGGCTTCAAGCCATTTTGCGGAATCTGGGCTCACCATCGCTTCTTCATAGTTCACAGGTTCATCATGATCTAGTAGCATGACTTCCAGAACAGGATTACCGTACCATCTGGTGCGGATCTTACTCTGGTTGATCTACGAGTTTCGGTAGTATCTTGATCTGAAGTTTCATGATCATTATCATTAGCTTCCTCACTAATTGGTGTAGGTGTCACTGAAACAGTTTTCTGTGATGTACTACTTTCCAATAAGGGAGCAGGTACAATTACCTCGTCAAGTTCTACTTTCCTCCCACTCACTTCTTTCGAGAGAAACTCCTTCTCTAGAAAGTTTCCGAATTTAGCAACAAAAGTCTTGCCTTCGGATCTATGATAGAAGGTGTATCCAATAGTTTCCTTTGGATATCCTATGAAGACACATTTCTCCGATTTGGGTTCGAGCTTATCAGGTTGAAGCTTTTTCACATAAGCATCGCAGCCCCAAACTTTCAGAAACGACAACTTTGGTTTCTTGCCAAACCACAGTTCATAAGGCGTCGTCTCAACGGATTTTGATGGTGCCCTATTTAACGTGAATGCGGCCGTCTCTAGAGCGTATCCCCAAAACGATAGCGGTAAATCAGTAAGAGACATCATAGATCGCACCATATCTAGTAAAGTACGATTACGACGTTCGGACACACCATTACGCTGTGGTGTTCCGGGTGGCGTGAGTTGCGAAACTATTCCACAATTTTTCAAATGTACACCAAACTCGTAACTCAAATATTCTCCTCCACGATCAGATCGTAGAAACTTTATTTTCTTGTTACGATGATTTTCAACTTCACTCTGAAATTCCTTGAACCTTTCAAATGTTTCAGACTTATGTTTCATTAAGTAGATATACCCATATCTGCTTAAATCATCTGTGAAGGTGAGAAAATAACGATATCCGCCACGAGCCTCAATATTCATCGGACCACATACATCTGTATGTATGATTTCCAACAAATCTGTTGCTCTCTCCATAGTACCGGAGAACGGTGTTTTGATCATCTTGCCCATAAGGCACGGTTCGCAAGTACCAAGTGATTCATAATCAGGTGGTTCCAAAAGTCCATCAGAATGGAGTTTCTTCATGCGCTTTACACCGATATGACCTAAACGGCAGTGCCACAAATAATTTGCACTCTCATTATCAACTCTGCATCTTTTGGTTTCAACATTATGAATATGTGTGTTACTACTATCGAGATTCAACAAGAATAGACCACTCTTCAAGGGTGCATGACCATAAAAGATATTAATCATATAAATAGAACAACCATTATTCTCTGATTTAAATGAATAACCGTCTCGCATCAAACAAGATCCAGATATAATGTTCATGCTTAACGCTGGCACCAAATAACAATTATTTAGGTCTAATACTAATCCCGAAGGTAGATGTAGAGGTAGTGTGCCGACTGCGATCACATCGACTTTGGAACCGTTTCCCACACGCATCGTCACCTCATCCTTAACTAATCTTCGCTTGATCCGTAGTCCCTGTTTCGAGTTGCAAATATTAGCAACAGAACCAGTATCAAATACCCAGGTGCTACTGCGAGCATTAGTAAGGTACACATCAATAACATGTATATCACATATACCTTTGTTCACCTTGCCATCCTTCTTATCCGCCAAATACTTGGGGCAGTTCCGCTTCCAGTGACCAATCTGCTTGCACTAGAAACACTCAGTTTCAGGCTTAGGTCCAGGTTTGGGTTTCTTCTCTTGAGTAGCAACTTGCTTGCCGTTCCTTTTGAAGTTCCCCTTCTTCTTCCCTTTGCCCTTTTTCTTGAAACTAGTGGTCTTGTTGACCATCAACACTTGATGCTCTTTCTTGATTTCTACCTCCGCAGCTTCCAGCATTGCGAAGAGCTCAGGAATAGTCTTGTTCATCCCTTGCATATTATAGTTCATCACGAAGCTCTTGTAGCTTGGTGGCAGTGATTGAAGAATTCTGTCAATGACGCAATCATCTGGAAGATTAACTCCCAATTGAATCAAGTGATTATTATACCCAGACATTTTGAGTATATGCTCACTGACAGAACTGTTCTCCTCCATCTTGCAGCTATAGAACTTATTGGAGACTTCATATCTCTCAATTCGGGCATTTGCTTGAAATATTAACTTCAACTCTTGGAACATCTCATATGCTCCATGACGTTCAAAACGTCGTTGAAGTCCCGATTCTAAGCCGTAAAGCATGGCACACTGAACTATCGAGTAGTCATCAGCTTTGCTCTGCCAGACGTTCATAACATCTGGCGTTGCTCCTGCAGCAGGCCTGGCACCCAGCGGTGCTTCCAGGACATAATTCTTCTGTGCAGCAATGAGGATAATCCTCAAGTTACGGACCCAGTCCGTGTAATTGCTACCATCATCTTTCAACTTTGCTTTCTCAAGGAACGCATTAAAATTCAACAGAACAATAGCACGAGCCATCTATCTACAATCAAACATAAACAAGCAAGATACTAATCGGGTACTAAGTTTCATGATAAATTTAAGTTCAGTTAATCAAATTAATTAAAGAACTCCCACTTAGATAGACATCCCTCTAATCCTCTAAGTGATTACGTGATCGAAATCAACTAAACCATAACCGATCATCACGTGAGATGGAGTAGTTTTCAATGGTGAACATCGTTATGTTGATCATATCTACTATATGATTCACGCTCGACCTTTCGGTCTCCGTGTTCCGAGGCCATATCTGTATATGCTTGGCTCGTCAAGTATAACCTGAGTATTCCGCGTGTGCAACTGTTTTGCACCCGTTGTATTTGAACGTAGAACCTATCACACCCGATCATCACGTGGTGTCTTAGCACGAAGAACTTTCGCAACGGTGCATACTCAGGGAGAACACTTCTTGATAATTTAGTGAGAGATCATCTTATAATGCTACCGTCAATCAAAGCAAGATAAGATGCATAAAAGGATAAACATCACATGCAATCAATATAAGTGATATGATATGGCCATCATCATCTTGTGCTTGTGATCTCCATCTCCGAAGCACCGTCGTGATCACCATCGTCACCGGCGTGACACCTTGATCTCCATCGTAGCATCGTTGTCGTCTCGCCAAGTTTATGCTTCCACGACTATCACTACCGCTTAGTAATAAAGTAAAGCATTACATCGCGATTTCATTGCATACAATAAAACGACAACCATAAGGCTCCTGCCAGTTGCCGATAACTCGGTTACAAAACATGATCATCTCATACAATAAAATTCAGCATCATGTCTTGACCATATCACATCACAACATGCCCTGCAAAAACAAGTTAGACGTCCTCTACTTTGTTGTTGCAAGTTTTACGTGGCTGCTACAGGCTTTAAGCAAGAACCAATCTCACCTACGCATCAAAACCACAACGATAGTTTGTCAAATAGACTCCGTTTTAACCTTCGCAAGGACCGGGCGTAGCCATACTTGGTTCAACTAAAGTTGGAGAGACAGTCGCCCGCAAGCCACCTGTGTGCAAAGCACGTCGGGGGAACCGGTCTCGCGTAAGCGTACGCATAAGGTTGGTCCGAGTCGTCTCGTCCAACAATGCCGCCGAACCAAAGTATGACATGCTGGTAGGCAGTATGACTTATATCGCCCACAACTCACTTGTGTTCTACTCGTGCATATAACATCAACATAAATAACCTAGGCTCGGATGCCACTGTTGGGTTTCGTAGTAATTTCAAAAAATTTCCTACGCACACGCAAGATCATGGTGAGGCATAGCAACGAGAGGGGAGAGTGCTGTCTACGTACCCACGCAGACCGACTATGGAAGCGTTGACACAACGTAGAGGAAGTAGTCGTACGTCTTCGCGATCCAACCGATCAAGCACCGAAACTACGGCACCTCTGAGTTCGAGCACACGTTCAGCTCGATGACGATCCCCGGACTCCGATCCAGCAAAGTGTCGGGGAAGAATTCCGTCAGCACGACGGCGTGGTGACGATCTTGATGCACTACAGCAGCAGGGCTTCGCCTAAACTCCGCTACAGTATTATCGAGGAATATGGTGGCTGGGGGCACCGCACACGGCTAAGGAATAGATCACGTGGATCAACTTGTGTGTTTCTAGGGTGCCTCTGCCTCAGTATATAAAGGAGCCAAGGGGGAGGGGGGCGCCGGCCAGGAGGAGGGCGCAGGAGGAGTCCTTCTCCTTCCGGGAGTAGGACTCCCCCCCCCAATCCTAGTTGGACTAGGATTCCCCGAGGGGGAAAGAGAGAGAAGGGGGGACGGCCACCTCTCCTAGTCCTAATAGGACTAGGGGGAGGGGGGAGGCGCGCGGCCACCTTGGGCTGCCCCTTTCTCCTTTCCACTAAAGCCCATCTAGGCCCATATGGTTCCCGGGGGGGTTCCGGTAACCTCCCGGTACTCCGGTAAAATCCCGATTTCACCCGGAACACATCCGATATCCAAACATAGGCTTCCAATATATCAATCTTTACGTCTCGACCATTTCGAGACTCCTCGTCATGTCCGTGATCACATCCAGGACTCCGAACAACCTTCGGTACATCAAAATGCATAAACTCATAATATAACTGTCATCGTAACCTTAAGCGTGCGGACCCTACGGGTTCGAGAACAATGTAGACATGACCGAGACACGTCTCCGGTCAATAACCAATAGCGGGACCTGGATGCCCATATTGGCTCCTACATATTCTACGAAGATCTTTATCGGTCAGACCGCATAACAACATACGTTGTTCCCTTTGTCATCGATATGTTACTTGCCCGAGATTCGATCGTCGGTATCCAATACCTAGTTCAATCTCGTTAACGGCAAGTCTCTTTACTCGTTCTGTAATACATCATCTCGCAACTAACTCATTAGTTGCAATGCTTACAAGGCTTATGTGATGTGTATTACCGAGAGGGCCCAGAGATACCTCTCCGACAATCCGAGTGACAAATCCTAATCTCGAAATACGCCAACCCAACATCTACCTTTGGAGACACCTGTAATGCTCCTTTATAATCACCCAGTTACGTTGTGACGTTTGGTAGCACCCAAAGTGTTCCTCCGGCAAACGGGAGTTGCATAATCTCATAGTTATAGGAACATGTATAAGTCATGAAGAAAGCAATAGCAACATACTAGACGATCGGGTGCTAAGCTAATGGAATGGGTCATGTCAATCAGATCATTCAACTAATGATGTGACCTTGTTAATCAAATAACAACTCATTGTTCATGGTTAGGAAACATAACCATCTTTGATTAACGAGCTAGTCAAGTAGAGGCATACTAGTGACACTTTGTTTGTCTATGTATTCACACATGTATTATGTTTCCAGTTAATACAATTCTAGCATGAATAATAAACATTTATCATGATTATAAGGAAATAAATAATAACTTTATTATTGCCTCTAGGGCATATTTCCTTCATAGACATACTATCGTCCTCGGTAATATCAAGAATAACAAAGTCCGTTAAAATAGTAACGTTTGCAACTACAACAGGCACATCCTCACAAATACCAACAGGTATAGCAGTTGATTTATAAGCCATTTGTAAATATATTTTAGTAGGTGTCAACTTATTCAAATCAAGTCTACGATATAAAGAGAGAGGCATAACACTAACACCGGCTCCAAGATCACATAGAGCAGTTTTAACATAGTTTCTTTTAATAGAGCATGGTATAGTGGGTACTCCTAGATCTCCAAGTTTCTTTGGTATTCCACCTTTAAAAGTATAATTAGAAAGCATGGTGGAAATTTCACCTTCCGGTATCTTTCTTTTATTTGTAATAATATCTTTCATGTACTTAGCATAAGCATTGGTTTTAAGCATATCAGTTAATCGCATACGCAAAAAGATAGGTCTAATCATTTCAGCAAAGCGCTCAAAATCCTCATCATCCTTTTTCTTGGATGGTTTGGGAGGAAAAGGCATGGGTTTCTAAACCCAAGGCTCTCATTCTTTACCATGTTTCCTATCAACAAAATCTTTCTTATCATAACGTTGATTCTTTGATTGTGGGTTATCAAGAACAACGGCGGGTTCAATTTCTATGTCATTATCATTACTAGGTTGAGCATCATTATGAATATTATCATTAACAGTATCACTAGTTTCAGGTTCATTACCATATTGAGTTTCAGCATCAGAAATAGAAATATCATTTGGATTCTCAGGTGTTTCAGTAGTAGGTTCACTAGAAGCATGCACAGTCCTATCATTTTTCTTTCTCTTCTTTTTAGAAGAACTAGGTGCATTTATACTATTTCTCTGAGAATCTTGCTCATTCTCTTAGGGTGGCCTTTAGGATACAAAGATTCCTGAGTCATTCTACCAGTTCTAGTAGCCACTCTAACAGCATAATCATTATCCTTACTATTCAATTCATTGAGAAAATCATTTTGAGCTTTAAGTACTTGTTCTACTTGAGTGGTAACCATAGAAGCATGTTTACTAATAAGTTCAAGTTCACCTTTAACATTAGCCATATAATCACCCAAGTGTTCAAGCATATTTGAATTGTATTTAAATTGTCTACCAAAATAAGCATTAAAGTCTTCTTGCTTAGCCATAAATTTATCAAACTTATCTAAGCATGGGCTAGCAAATTTAGTAAATGGGATTACAGCTTTATCATATCTATAGAGAGAATTGACCTTTACTACCTGTGTCGGGTTATCAAGACCATGAGTTTCTTCAATAGGTAAAGGATTAAGACCATGTATTTCTTCAATAGGAGGTAAATTCTTAACATCTTCAGCTTTAATACCTTTTTCTTTCATAGATTTCTTTGCCTCTTGCATATCTTCAGGACTGAGAAATAGAATACCCCTCTTCTTCGGAGTTGGTTTAGGAATAGGCTCGGGAATTGGCTCTGGAGGTGTCCAATTATTTTCATTTGTCAACATATTATTCAATAGAATTTCAGCTTCATCCGGTGTTCTTTCCCTAAAAACAGAACCAGCACAACTATCCAGGTAATCTCTGGAGGCATCGGTTAGTCCATTATAAAAGATATCAAGTATTTCATTTTTCTTAAGAGGATGATCAGGCAAAGCATTAAGTAATTGGAGAAGCCTCCCCCAAGCTTGTGGGAGACTCTCTTCTTCAATTTGCACAAAATTATATATATATCCCTTAAAGCAGCTTGTTTCTTATGAGCAGGGAAATATTTAGCAGAGAAGTAATAAATCATATCCTGGGGACTACGCACACAACCAGGATCAAGAGAATTAAACCATATCTTAGCATCACCCTTTAATGAGAACGGAAATATTTTAAGGATGTAAAAGTAACGAGTTCTCTCATCTTTAGTGAACAGGGTGGCTATATCATTCAATTTAGTAAGATGTGCCACAACAGTTTCAGATTCATAACCATGAAAAGGATCAGATTCAACCAAAGTAATTATATCAGGATCAACATAGAATTCATAATACTTATCAGTAACAAAGATAGGTGAAGTAGCAAAATCAGGGTCAGGTTTCATTCTAGCATTTAGAGATTGCTACCTCCATTTAGCTAATAATCTTTTGAGTTCAGTTCTATTTTGGCACGCTAAAGTAGCTAAAGAAGCTTCTTGATCAAAGACATAACCCTTAGGAATAACAAGTGATTCTTCATCATCACTTCCATCAGTATCATCAGATTCAATATTTTCAATCTCTCTAGCCCTAGCAAGTTGTTTACCAAGAAAATCACTAAGTGGCATAGTAGTATCAGGCATAGAGGTAGTTTCATCATAAGTATCATGCATAGCAGAAGTGGCATCATCAATAACATGCGACATATCAGAACGAATAGTAGAAGCAGGTGTAGGTGTCGCAAACTTACTCATAACAGAAGGTGAATCAAGTGCGGAGCTAGATGGCAGTTCCTTACCTCCCCTCGTAGTTGAGGGATAGATCTTGGTTTTTGGATCTCTCAAGTTCTTCATAATGATAAGCAGATATATATCCCAAGTGACTCAAAGAATAGAGCTATGCTCCCCGGCAACGGCGCCAGAAAATAGTCTTGATAACCCACAAGTATAGGGGATCGCAACAGTTTTCGAGGGTAGAGTATTCAACCCAAATTTATTGATTCGACACAAGGGGAGCCAAAGAATATTCTCAAGTATTAGCAGCTGAGTTGTCAATTCAACCACACCTGGAAACTTAATATCTGCAGCAAAGTGTTTAGTAGCAAAGTAATATGATAGTGGTGATAAAGGTAGCAAAAGGTAACAGTAGTAAAAGTAATGTTTTTGGTATTTTGTAATGATGGTAGCAATAGCAACGGGAAAGTAAATAAGCGAAGAACAATATATGGAAAGCTCGTAGGCAATGGATCGGTGATAGAGAATTATGCCGGATGTGGTTCATCATGTAACAGTCATAACCTAGGGTGACACAGAACTAGCTCCAGTTCATTGATATAATGTAGGCATGTATTCCGAATATAGTCATACGTGCTTATGGAAAAGAACTTGCATGCCATCTTTTGTCCTACCCTCCCGTGGCAGCGGGGTCCTTACGGAAACTAAGGGATATTAAGGCCTCCTTTTAATAGAGAACCGGAACAAAGCATTAACACATAGTGAATACATGAACTCCTCAAACTACGGTCATCACCGGTAAGTATCCCAATTATTGTCATGTCGGGGTTAACGGATCATAACACATAATAGGTGACTATAGACTTGCAAGATAGGATCAAGAACACTCATATATTGATGAAACATAATAGGTTTAGATCTGAAATCATGGCACTCGGGCCCTAGTGACAAGCATTAAGCATAGCAAAGTCATAGCAACATCAATCTCAGACCATAGCGGACACTAGGGATCAAACCCTAACAAAACTAACTCGATTACATGATAGATCCCATCCAACCCATCACCGTCCAGCAAGCCTACGATGGAATTACTCACGCACGATAGTGAGCATCATGAAATTGGTGATGGAGGATGGTTGATGATGACGATGGCGACGGATTCCCCTCTCCGAAGCCCCGAACGGACTCCAAATAAGCCCTCCCAAGAGGTTTTAGGGCTTGGCGGCGGCTCTGTATCGTAAAACGCGATGATTTCTTCTCTCTGATTTTTTTCTCATCGAAACTCAATATATGGAGGTGGAGTTGGAGTCGGAGAGGCAACAGGGGGCCCACGAGGTAGGGGGCGCGCCCCCCACCCTCGTGGCAAGGTGGTGGGCCCCCTGGCCTTCATCTTTTGCAGGTATTTTTCTTATTTTCTGAAAAGTGGCTCCGTGAAGTTTCAGGTCATTCCGAGAACGTTTGCTCCTGCACATAAATAACACCATGGTAATTCTGCTGAAAACAACGTCAGTCCGGGTTAGTTACATTCAAATCATGCAAGTTAGAGTCCAAAACAAGGGCAAAAGTGTTTGGAAAAGTAGATACGTTGGAGATGTATCAAACACTTATACCTTGAAATTTAGTGAGAGATCATCTTATAATGCTACCGTCGAACTAAGCAAAATAAGATGCATAAAGGATAAACATCACATGCAATCAGTATAAGTGATATGATATGGCCATCATCATCTTGTGCCTTTGATCTCCATCTCCAAAGCACTGTCATGATCACTATCATCACCGGCTTGACACCTTGATCTCCATCGAAGCATTGTTTTCGTCTCGCCAACTATTGCTTCTACGACTATCGCTACCGCTTAGTGATAAAGTAAAGCAATTACATGGCGATTGCATTTCATACAATAAAGCGACAACCATATGGCTCCTGCCAGTTGCCGATAACTGTGTGACAAAACATGATCATCTCATACAATAAAATTTAGTATCATGTCTTGACCATATCACATCACAACATGCCCTGCAAAAACAAGTTAGACGTCCTCTACTTTGTTGTTGCAAGTTTTACGTGGCTGCTACGGGTTGAGCAAGAACCGTTCTTACCTACGCATCAAAAACCACAACGCGATATAGTGATTGCTTTTTGATCTTCAGAAAGAACCATGTTCATTGAATTCGATTCAACTAAAGTTGAAGAAACTGACACCCACTAGTCACCTATGTGCGAAGCACGTCGGTAGAACCAGTCTCGCGTAAGCGTATGCGTAATGTCGGTCTAGGCCGCTTCATCCAACAATACCGCCGAATCAAGAATCAACTAGTGACGGGAAGCAATATGTATATACCCACGCCCACAACTCCTTTGTGTTCTACTCGTGCATATAACATCTACGCATAAACCTGGCTCTGATACCACTGTTGGGGAACGTAGTAATTTCAAAAAAATCCTACGCACATGCAAGATCATGGTGATGCATAGCAACGAGAGGGAAGAGTGTTGTCTACGTACCCTCGTAGACCGTAAGCGGAAGCGTTATGACAACACGGTTGATGTAGTCGTACGTCTTCATGATCGACCGATCCTAGCACCGAAGGTACGGCGCCTCCGCGATCTGCACACGTTCTGCTCGGTGACGTCCCACGAACTCACGATCCAGTAGAGTGTCGAGGGAGAGCTTCATCGGCACGACGGCGTGATGACAGTGATGATGTTGCTACCGGAATAGGGCTTCGCCTAAGCACCGCTATGATATGACCAAGGTGGATTATGGTGGACGGGGGCACCGAACACGGCTAAGAGATCAATGATCAACTTGTGTGTCTATGGGGTGCCCCCCCCCCTCCCCAGTATATAAAGGAGTGGAGGAGGGGGAGGGGGACGCCCTCCTAGGTGCGCCCCAAGGGGAGTCCTACTCCCACTGGGAGTAGGATCCCCCCCCTTCCCTAGTTGGATTAGGAGAGAAGGAAGGGGGGAGGAGGAAGGAAAGGGGGCCGGCCCCCTTCCCAATTCAGATTGGGCCTGGGGGCGCCCCCTCCTTTGATCCTTTCTCCTCCCTCCCACTATGGCCCAATAAGGCCCATATACCTCTGTGACGCCCTCGATTCAATCGTACACTAATCATACACGCAAATGTGTACGATCAAGATCAAGGACTCACGGGAAGATATCACAACACAACTCTAGACACAAATTAAAATAATACAAGATTTATATTACAAGCCAGGGGCCTCGAGGGCTCGAATACATAAGCTCGAATACACAAGAGTCAGCGGAAGCAACAATATCTGAGTACAAACATAAGTTAAACAAGTTTTCCTTAAGAAGGCTAGCACAAAAACAACAACGATCGAAAAGGCAAGGCCTCCTACCTGGGAGCCTCCTAACTACCCCAAGTCACCAGCGGTCTCCACGTGGTAGTAGGCACCCTCGGGGTAGCGGTAGTCATCAGTGGTGTCGTCTGGCTCCTGGGATCTGTCATCTGGTCGCAACAATCGGGTATGGGGGAAAAGGAAGTAGCAAAGCAACCGTGAGTACTCATCTAAACTAAGTATGCATCTGTATCAAAGGAATGGCTTGTATCTGTGGACTAAACTGCAGAATGCCAGAAGAGAAGGGGAAAGCCTAGCCTAACAAAGACTAGCATCTTCAAGCATCTTGCAGCATATAGAAGAGTACAAATCAACATAATGTAAAGTAGTAGTGTTATCAACCTCGGCCAGAGATCCTTTCTCGACTCCCAGCGAGAAAGCAATCCCAGAGCCATACTATCCATTTCTCATCACAATCAATTTCTCATCACCATCCATTTCTCATATCCATTCCTCATCTCAAGTATCCAGTTCTAGTTGTATCGATCGGGATACAAATCCAAGTGTCCGTTACCGTAGGACAGGCTATTGATAGATGTTTTCTTCCCTGCAGGGGTGCACCAACTTACCCACCACGCTCGATTAACTCCGGCTGGACACACTTTCCTGGGTCATGCCCGGCCTCGGCCAAACAATATGCCGCAACCCGACCTAGGCTTAATAGAGAGGTCAGCACGCCGGACTAAGCCTATGCCCCCAGGGCTCATGGGCCATCTCCCCGGGAACTCCTGCATGTTGCGTACGCGGCCGGTGAGCAGACCTAGCAACCTCCTTCAAAAAGGCAGGTGCTTACCAGTCCAACCCGGCGCGCGCCGCTCAGTCGCTGACGTCTATTAAGCTTCGGCTGATGTATACGACACAGAACGCCCATACTATGCCCACATGACGGTTAGTGCTATCAGGCCAGAGGCCCCTCGGATCAAATATCCAAATCGTAGTGAATTAGGAACGCGCGGTAACAAGCAGAGACTCACAAAAGATGTGACCCCGTTGCACCGTCTCGAGTACTTGTGGCAAGGGCTAAGAATGCCCGGCCACGCCTCGTAAGTATCTCACGGGCACCCTCCAGGTCAACCCGTCTCCACATCACTCGCTATTAAGCTCGCGCGGGAACCCCTCAGGGCCTACCCGTCTTTAGTAAAATGGTTCAGTTGTAAAGTCATAGTAACCATAGTAACTATGTGTCTAACACCAAGGGGGAAACCCGAGGAATCACCCCCAGTGAATCCCACTCGATGTTATCATCAAGGTGAACGTAAGAGGATCCACCCTCGAGGTTCACATTTGATGGGTTGCACGACAGAGCCGTAACGTAAGTGGTTAAGGAGGAAATCACCCTCGATTACCTCGACCGTATAGCTACACTACAGAGATCTCATTAGGAGCGAGGTAAGGGGTTCCACCCTCGGCACTCGATGGTAACTCTGCAGAGTCGTACAACTAGGGCGGTGAAGTGTGGTGTCGGGGCCTGGACGTCGATCACATGATCGAGTCATTGAACATAAAGCGAGGCAACTGGGACAAGGTGGGGGTCACTGATGGATCACTAACCAACATATAACAAGCAGTTTAGGATAAGCAGGTAAGGTATGAAAGCAGGTAACAACAACAGGCTATGCATCAGAGTAGGATCATACAGAAAGCAGTAGCAGTTCTAATGCAAGCATGAGAGGGAAAGAAATAGGCGATATCGGAATGCTCAAGGGGGGGTTTGCTTGCCTGGTTGCTCTGGCAAGGAGGGGTCATCGTCGATGTAGTCGATCACAGGGGCAACATCGGTATCGCGGTCTATCGAAGAGAAGAGGGGGAAGAAACAATAAATACAGAGCAAAGAATGCATCACAAGGCATAACAAGATGATAGGCAGAGCTAGGGTTGTCCTAACATAGTACTACACATTGCAGACGGAGGGGATAAACATCCGAGGATGAATTCCCGACGTTAGGTGGATTCTGGACAAAGGAAAAGAGTGGGAAAGTTCCATGTTCGACATGATAGGGGCATGTGATAGATGAACGGACCGCGTATTCGGATTCATTGGATTTTTCTGAGCAACTTGCATATAGAAAACATTTTCATCAGAGGTACGGTTTAATTACTATGAATTTCTAAAGATTTTCTTATTTTTTGGATTTATTTTATTTATAGAAAATGATATATGATGCCAGCATGATGTCACAGTAACATCAGCGGGTCATCAGACGGCTGACCAGGTCAAACCTGACATGGGGGACCCACCTGTCATAGACAGTGGGTTAAACAGAGTTCAAACTAATCTAAATTTAGTTAGTAAAACTACTGGCCCACCTGTCGGTGTCTAATTAACTAAACTAATTAGTTTTAAATATTAAAATGTTTTAATTAGAGGATTAAGAGGTGGGACCCACACATCAGTCTCACTGGGCAGCCCAGTCAGCAATTGACCCGGTCAAGAGGTCAACTGGACCCACTGGTCAGTGGCACGGTGGGCCCCAGTAGTCAGTCCAGGTCAGCGGGGGCCGGCGACCCGCCGGAATCACACCGGTGAGCGCGTTCACGGCGGTGCGAGTACGGGCACCGGTCGGAAACCGCGCACAGGCCACCTTTTTGGTCGCGGTTGGGGGCGTTGGAACGGTGAGTCGACGGCGCGTCGACTGGCGGTGGTCGGAGTGGCTGAAACAACCGGAAACGTCGACGGCGACCACCGCGGGTGGCGCCGGACTTCGGGCGAAGATGGTTTCGGCGCTACGGGGCACCATTAGGTGTGCGGTTGGGTCCATTCGAACGGCCTCTCGACACCGCATCGTTCTGTGGCGATAGTTTGGCCGGAGACTGCCGGAGACGACGGTGGCAAGCGGCGGAGCGGACGCCGGAGATCGGGCAGCGATGGAAACGGAGCTAGAGGGCACAGGGAGACGAGCTAGAGGCTCGGGCGGCACCAGGGAGACGCCCTGAGCACGTTGTCGTGCTTGCCCGGCCTTGGCAACGACCACAACGACAGCGACTAGCTGCACGGTGGAGCCGAGCTCGGCCATGGCGGACGTGGTGGCTACAGGAGCGCAAGAGGCCAGGGGAGCGAGGGGAGAGAATGAGGGGCTCACCGCGCGGCGCAAGAAAGGCCCTCGACAGGTTAGGAGCGCAGGGGAAGGTCGAATCGACGACAGCGGCGTCCGGCGACCCGGGGAGCAAGAAGACGGGGATCCGGTGTTGTGGAGCTCCTCGACTCCTTCCAGCGGCTCCAGAAGATGCGGGAGTCCACGACGATGCCGACGAGCACGGCCAGGACGCGTCGAAGGCACGGTGGCCGCAGAGATGACGAAGACACGCCGGTGATGGCGCTCAGAGGAGAGGGAGAGAGCTCGAGAGGGGAGAGGGGATAGGGACTGGCGCGAGCGGGGGCGGCAGGGCAAGTGGGAGGGGAGAGAGGAGCCCGAGGCGTCGGGGCTTTATCCTCTCTCGGCGAGGCCGGCGAGGTGGTTGGACGGCGACGGATGCGCTCTGTCCCGCTCGGTAGGAGGAGCAGTGCGCGGGGAAGGAGACGACCAGGGGAATGGGGGGGAGTGGGCCGGCCTGCTGGAGTGGGTTAGGTGGGCAGGCCCAGGTGGGTTCGGTCCAGGGAGGAGTTTGCTCTCTCTCTCTCTCCCTTTTCTATTTCCTTTTTTTAACTTTCAGCTTTAGCTATTTTAGGCCATTTAGACACATTGGAAAAAAAGTTGGTTCACCACCAATATTACCAGAAGAATATTATCCACATGATGAACATTTTAGTTTTCATGTTTGAGCACTTTTGAAATTCACCTAGAATTAGAATTTGAATTCAACTGGAATAATGAAAGAGATAGAAGACAATGATGACCAAACACTTGTTTAGCAAAATGATTAGCTTAACCCCAAGGTTTACTGTAGCATCATTACACCGGGGTGTTACAACCTCTCGGGGGGTTCCGGTAACCTCCCGGTACATCGGTAAATGCCCGATCTCACCCGGAACCATTCCGATGTCCAAATATAGTCGTCCAATATATCGATCTTTATGTCTCGGCCATTTTGAGACTCCTCATCATGTCCGTGGTCATATCCGGGACTCTGAACTACCTTCGGTACATCAAAACACATAAACTCATAATACGATCGTCACCGAACGTTAAGCGTGCGGACCCTACGGGTTCGAGAACTATGTAGACATGACGGACACACGTCTCTGGTAAATAACCAATAGCGGAACCTGGATGCTCATATTGGTTCCTACATATTCTATGAAGATCTTTATCGGTCAAACCGCATAACGATATACGTTGTTCCCTTTATCATCGGTGTGTTACTTGCCCGAGATTTGATCGTCGTTATCTCAATACCTAGTTCAATCTCGTTACCGGCAAGTCTCTTTACTCATTCCGTAATGCTACATCCCATAACTAACTCATTAGCTACATTGCTTCAAGGCTTATAGTGATGTACATTACCGAGAGGGCCTAGAGATACCTCTCCGACAATCGGAGTGACAAATCCTAATCTCGATCTATGCCAACTCAACAAACACCATCGGAGACACCTGTAGAGCACCTTTATAATCACCCAGTTACGTTGTGATGTTTGGTAGCACACAAAGTGTTCCTCCGGTATTCGGGAGTTGCATGATCTCATAGTCATAGGAACATGTATAAGTTATGGAGAAAGCAATAGCAACAAACTAAACGATCATCGTGCTAAGCTAACGGATGGGTCAAGTCAATCACATCATTCTCTAATGATGTGATCCTGTTAATCAAATGACAACTCATATCTATGGTTAGGAAACATAACCATAACTGGTTCAACGGGCTAGTCAAGTAGAGGCAAACTAGTGACACTATGTTTGTGTATGTATTCGCACATGTACTAAGTTTCCGGTTAATAGAATTCTAGCATGAATAATAAACATTTATCATGATATAAGGAAATATAAATAACAACTTTATTATTGCCTCTAGGGCATATTTCCTTCACATACATGTGGTGAGACAACTGCGAATTTGACTCTGGATGACTATAAGCAATGGTGAAATTTCTTCAAGTTTCAGACAGGCGGTCAAGGAAGAGCGGTGATGTTGAGTTCAGGTAACTCTTATGTGTGACACCCAATATGTGAGTTGTTCACTTTCACGCAGGTCAGTGATCAGTGTGTGATAGCATTGTATGGATACTCTTGAAGTTGGGAGCACAAACTAGAGTAACAAGGAACTTAATTTTGCTCGAGTGTTAACTGTGGTCAAGAAAAGGAGGGACTACAAGTTGCAGGTTGAGTCACATGGAGTCTTTGTAGTAGCAGCGGTACTCATGGGATAAGCTCAAGTCCAATGTACATGCAAGTTTGACGCATTGACGAATTCAAGGTGGTGGAGAATATTCGCCAAGGTGGAGTTTGTTAGAGTTGTGTCGAATATAGTGTACAAGGTAGGTTACAGTTGGACTATGAGTTGTATCCTAGGCCTCTCATATATAGCAGGGGTAGACACACGATGTAACCTATGCCAACATAACAGCACAGGAACGCAGGGGAAGCCGGCGGCATGTGCTGGTGTCCAGGGCGACAGGGTGTGGTATTGTAGCGGTGTCATGGGGAGAAGCGCCCATAGTCAGGCCCCGGGGATTAGCCATATCGGTGAACCTCGTTAACAAATCTCGGTGTCGTGCTCGTGTGATTGCTTGGTCCTCGGATGATCGACGGTATGCCTCGATTTTATTGTAACACTCCCAATACCCCTCCAAGACGTCAGCGAAGACACCAAAGAGGCAACAATGGGGATCCTAGCGGCAATAATGCAACTGCCGATCATGGCGACGCAGAATTCGGTGATGCCCATGACACTGAGGGAGACCATCAAGCTACCCCAGGCAGGAACAGCACACCTGATGGACATCTCGAGGATTTAGATCCCGGTGACTTCTTTGAAGAGGCCGATGATAATTACATGCCAGAATCTGAGGAGGACGAAAGCCTTGACACCGTGGACTTTGTCGTCCCCGAAGACCCTTTCGAGCAAGAGCACTTCCGGCGGTGCCTCATTGCTATGACTCGGAGCATGAAATGCAAGCAACGGAAGCTGCAGGCCAACACCGACACACTGAATGGAAAGTAGGTCGAGGTGCTCTCCATCGAACAAGACATGGAAGACCGGCGCCATAGTGCACAAAAATCATATCCACGTAGGCGTCTCCTGCCGGAGTTTGACGAGGAAGTCACCAACGACCACGACCGACCCCCTAGAGGGCGGTACAGGCCAACGTGGGAAAACCTCAATGACCGGCCACAGCCACGTCATTACGTCAAGGACCCCGTGGATTACCTAGACCCTCATGACGTTCGACGTCGCACCAAGGCAAATAGGGTACCTCCTTGGTCCATCTATGGATCAAGAGGACGCGTGCCCGCTGGGCTGGACGGCTACGATGCCTCAATGGACAGGAACGGTCGTGCCCAAGATCGGGCCTATTCATGACTCTCCCCCGACCTACGACGAGATACTCCTTGGTTCCGAGGTCTATCCCACCCGATCTGCTTCACAAATAGGGTGATGGGACATCAATTCCCCGAAGGATTCAAGCCCATCAACATCGAATCATACAATGGCACCACCGATCCAGCAGTATGGATCGAAGACTTCCTTCTCCATATACACATGGCCAATGGATATGATCTCCATGCCACTAAATATTTTCCACTCAAACTAAAGGGACTGGCTAGGCATTGGCTTAACATCCTACCTCCACACTCTATTGGCGGTTGAGAGGCCTAGCAGACGCTTTTCGAGTAAACTTCCAGGGCACGTACATCCGACCTCCAGACGCTGATGATCTTAGTCGTGTCACCTAGTAGCCAGGTGAATCAGCTCAGAAATTTTGGAACAGGTTCCTCACTAAGAAGAACCAGATCATAGATTGTTCCAAAGCCAAGGCCGTCGCCACGTTCAAGAACAATATCCGAGATGAATGATTGGCCCATCAGCTCGGCCAAGATAAACCAAGGATGATGGCTGCCCTCACCTCGCTGATGACTCGCTTTTGCGTGGGAGAGGACAGTTGGCTCGCCCACAGTTCTCACAATGGTGAGCAGGTACCTCGGAAACACAAGACGCCAATGGAAAACCAAAGCGCAATAAAAACAAGCATAGGTATAAAAATGGCGGCAGCGACACAGAAGACGCTGCGGTAAACACATGCTTCACCGGACGTAAATCCAGACACAAGAAGAAGCCCTTTAAAGGGAACAAAGACGGACCTAGCCAGCTTGATAGACTCCTGGACCACCCATGTGGATTCCACGGCACTTAGGACAAACTAGCAACCCACACTAACACGAATTGCTGGGTCTTTAAATAGGCTGGCAAGGTCGCGGCAGAGGGTCCAAGTAAAACCCAAAACCACAATGCAGACGAGGATGAACCTCGACAGCCCAATAATGGAGGCTAAAAGAAGTTTCCCGATGAGGTTCCACGATGCTTAAAATTCATAATTTAATTTCTAAGAGAAATAATTTTCGCGGGAGGAAAATATTTGGCAATAAAAGCATCTTTACATCTATCCCAAGAATCAATACTAATACGCGACAAAGATGAAAACCAAATTTTAGGGCGATTTTGTAGTGAGAATGAAAATAATTTCAATTTGACAATATCGTTATCCACATCTTTGTTCTTTTGCATATCGCACAATTCAACGAAAGTGTTAAGATGGGATGCGGCATCATCATTAGGACTATTGGAAAATTGTTCTTTCATAACAAGATTTAGCAAAGCGGCATTAATATCACAAGACTCCGCACTAGTAGCGGGAGGAGCAATCAGAGTACTAATAAAGTCATTATTATTAGTATTGGAAAAATCGCACAATTTAGTATTTTCTTGATATCGTGACTAGAAAAACAAGATAACAAGCATGCAAAGAAGCAAACATGAAAAAGGCAAACGAAGAATATTTTTGTATTTTTGTGAAATTTTTTTAAAAGTGGGGAGATGAAAAGGAGAGGAAAATGGCAAATAATGTAAATGCAAGAAGATGAGAGTTTATGCGTAGGCACTTGATAGATGTTGATGATGTCTCCCCGACAACGGCGCAAGAAATTCTTCCTGCTACTTGTGAGCTGCGTTGGGATTTTTCCGAAGATGAGAGGAGATGTAGTACAGTAGAGATAAGTATTTCTCTCAGTTAAGAACCAAGGTTATTAATCTAGTAGAAGAACCACGCAACACCTCGTGAACATCACCTGCACACAAAATAACAAATACATGCACCCAACGCGAACAAGGGGTTGTCAATCCCTCGGCAGTTAATTGCAAGGATCAAATCTTGTATAGGTAGATGGATAAATAAAACACAAAATAAAATAAAGCGAAGAAAATTGTAGCAAAGTATTTTTGGTTTTTGATATATGATGAAAATAGAACTGGGGGCCATAGTTTTCACTAGAGACTTCTCTCTTGAAAATAACCTATGGTGGGTAATTGTTGGGCAATCTGTAGAAAAGACAATAATCATGAAAATATCCAAGGCAATGATCATGTATATAGGCATCACGTCCGAGACAAGTAGACCAAAACAATTCTGCATCTACTACTATTAGTCCACACATCGACCGCTATCCAGTATGCATCTAGACTATTAAGTTCATAAAGAACAGAGTAACGCCTTAAGCAAGATGACATGATGTAGACAAACTAAACTCACGCATGAATAAACCCCATCTTTTTATCCTTAATAGCAACTATACAATACGTGTCATGTGAAGGAGTCCTGGATTAAGGGGTCCTCGGGCCGCCGGCCCATTGCTCACGAGTCGGACTGATGGGCTACTATGGAGCCGAACTAGGGCATGGACCCGTGACCGAACAGGAGATATTCAGAGTCATGGTGTGCCCTCCAAGTCAAGATTAGTGTGATCTTTCCATTGTTCTAACCGATAGCATGTAACCCTAACCCTACTAGTGTCTATATAAACCAGAGGGTTTTAGTCTTTAAGTCTAGAGCAAACATCCATCACCCCATCAACCTAGGGTTTAGCTCGCCTGATCTCGTGGTAGATCGACTCTGTAATCATATCATACACATCAAATACAATCAAGCAGGACATAGGGGTTTACCTCTTCGAGAGGGCCCGAACCTGGGTAAACACTGTGTTCATCGTCCCTTGTTCCCCATTGATCCTAGATCCACAGCTCGGGACCCCCTACCCGAGATCCGATGGTTTTGAGAACACAACATGTCCCCTTCTGTCACTGGGATTGAGCACTGCAAGATCGAACACATACAAGGCACCTCTCCCAATACAAAAAAATCAATCTAGTTGGCCAAACCAAATCAATAGATCGAAGAGAAATATGAAGCTATAATAATCATGCATAAAAGAGCTCAAAGAAGACTCAAGTAATATTCATGTATAATCTGATCATAAACTCACAATTCATCGGATCCTAACAAACACATCGCAAAAAGTCATTACATCGAGTAGATCTCCAACAACATCGAGGAGACAAAATATATTGAAGATCAAGGAGAGAGAAGAAACCATCTAGCTACTAGTTGTGGACCCGTAGGTCTGAGGTAAACTACTCACACATCATCGGAAGGGTAGCAAGGTTGATGTAGAGCCCCTCTGTGATCGATTCCCCCTCCGACAGAGTACCGGAGAAGGCCTCCAGATGGTATCTCATGAGAACAGAAACTTGGGGCGGCGAAAAAAGTATTTCGGCTGGCTCTCTGATACCAGGGGAATATTAGAGAATTTATAGAGGCGGAATTAGGTCAAGAGGTGCCACAATGGGCCCACAAGCCTGGGGGCGCGCCTCCCGAGCTTGTCGCTCCCTCATGACTCTTCTCCCGAAGCTTCTAGGGTCTCTTCTGCTCTAGAAAAAACTAATCCAAAGTTTCTTCTCCATTTGGACTTTATTTGATATTGATTTCCTAAAAAGTCAACAACAAGCAACAACAACAACAACAACAACAACAACAACTAGCATTGGGCACGAAGTTAGTAGGTTAGTCCGAAAAAATGATATATAATTACATAAAGTTGCATATAAAACATCCAAGATTGATAATACAATAGCATGGAACAATAAAAATTATAGATATGTTGGAGACGTATCACGCACGCCGGAGTGGAAGGGGAGATGCCTCTCGGCCGAATCTGTAGCGCATGGAGTGGGAAGGGCAACCGCGACCCGCATTCCTACGGCATGGGGTGGAAGAGCGAGCGGCGAATGCAACAGAGCTCGAGCCACCGCCGGTGTCCACACACAAGCATTGGATGGAGATGCAAAGTGAGAGCTCCTCATCGTCCGGTCCGTCGGACCTAGATCTAGCATCATCCTCCTTCACGACATCGTCCCAGTCGGTGGGATTGGGTTCGCTGTTGGAGCGCTCACCGGAGTTGGCCATGGAAGAGGGAAGAAGGCTTAGGGAGGAAGCGGAGAAGATGAGTGTGGACTGAGGTGGAACTAGGGTTCGTCGGATGGGATTGGGTTTTTGTGGGGGGGGGGGGGGGGTACGGGCCCTAATGGGCTAATCCGATGTGGCACTCGCGTCCACGCCTCCTCATATCCGACCCATATATGGGCCGGATAGGGGGGTTGCCGGTCAGTTCGGGCATTTGGGCCGGATTTGGGGCGCCCCGTTGGAGATGCTCCAAGGATAGAAAATATACGAAATCACTAATTAAGGGGTACTCTTTGGAAAGATCACTCCCACCTCCTCAGGTTACGACAATTGACGTGCATGCAGTGCGTCACCTGTCGCAACCTGGGAGTTTTCCATTTTTTTTCCATACATTTGTTTATCCAAAATGTTTTATCTCTAAAACTGTGTTTCCAAATCTCGAACCATTTTCATGTTCGATTCCTTGCGTCGAGATTTTCAAAACTAGGTCACGTGTTCATAGGTTTCGACCAACTTCTTTTTCCAGAGAAAAGGGACAAAAGACCGAATTGGGAGCACTTTTTCCCTTTCCGAGAGGCACGACCGTGCCTCTCGCGGAAGCAAATCCGTGTCTCCATGAAAAGTAAATATGTGCCTCCCATGAAAGGAAAAAAAATAAGAAAACGCATTTTCCCCTTTCTGAGAGGCACGGCCATGCCTCTCGCGGGCGGAAAAAAGAAAACACATTTGTTTCCTTCTGAGAGCTTGCCTCTCGCGGAAACAAATCCGTGCCTCCACTGAAGTATATATGTACCTCTCGCAAAAAAAACATGTGTTGTTGCACATTTTTTTCTCCAAATCCTAAGAAAAACCAGGGAAAAGCCCAAAAAACCAAAAAAATAATCTAAAAGCCGAAATGCATATAGAAAAATAAATAAATAAAATTCAGAGGGAGCGCTTTAGAGCACGACACATGGCGACGGCTAAGAGCGCGCCAAGTGGCGCACTCCCAGCCCATCCCAAGTGACCCTTACGGAGACTCCTGAAGGAGTACTCCTTAATTAGTTGCTCTCAGAAATCTATATATCTTTGGAATGAAGGGTTAAACTTTTTGTATGCAAATTGTAACCATATGTTAACAATAGTATACATAAAAATAAAATAAATTATATTAAAAAATTATAGTGTAATTCATAAAATATTCTCTTATCAATTTTATTTATAACCATATAATTAATTATGAAATATAATAATTCAATATAGTTAGTGCGGCCATTTTTAACAAGTTAGACTTCTTTCTATTAATATTATAATTAATAATCATGGTAATAACAATCAAGTCAGAATTATTTATGTGTTATAAATAATATACATACAAATAAATTTAATTAAAGAAATGTCCTTGTTTTTGAAAATCATGTATTATTATAAAACATCTTCATATAATGTGTATAATATCTGAAGATCTGCAGTCTGGGGACAAAGTATGCTCTTATTTTTTTGTACATATTTTTATATTTAATAATATATATTTTAGATTTAATATATATTTTTATAACATCTAAACTTTATTAAATTAACCTTTTGAAGTAACATATTTTTTTAATAAAAACATGAGTATTTATTAAGACCGTGAACATTTTAAAACTCATATGAACATTTAATTAAATATATAATAACTTTTTAAGTTACTTGTACGCATATTTCTTATATAATTATTTCCAATTAAGTATAATATATTACTACAATTTGCATATCAAAAGTTTAATTGTCCTATTTTTACATTATATCTTCTTCGTTGCTGTGGCAGGCAGAGGAGCAAAATCGCATAAGTTCGTCGGCTGGATTCCCTCGGCTATCCTTATTCATTTTGATTAAATTATTATTCACTGCACAGGATATAGAGGTTTCCTTATCCACATTTTGATTAAAATTGGCTGGGTTGGCTACACACCTGCTTGTGCAATCCGCAGGTTTGTGGTTCAAGTCCCGTGCAGACAATTTTTTGTTGCTGGCAGGTGGGCCAGGGGCTCTTTTGCGAGAGAGAAAATATCAACGTGTTTTACAAAAAATAGGGGCTTTTGTGAGGGAAAAATATTGAGGGGATTTGTCATAAAAAATAGAGGCTTTCGTGAGAGAAAAAAACTGTTGGTGGGGGATAAAAAAAAGAGGCCACACAGATCAAAAAAGAAAAGAGGCCGCACAACCTGTCTCTCACTAACAGTGGTCCCCATGCCACGGTAGCGCTCCTAGTTAGCACCGATTCTGTATCCAAACGTGATTAATGATTTATTTGCACGACCGGGCCAAGTTTTTACACCACTTTAATGAATGGCGCAACTTCTAGCACCAAAAGTGACTGTTTATGTCAAATTCTAGCACCACCATTGCAATTGACTCAAAATAAAGGAACCCAGCTAACGAATAGCTTGATCGGCGGATCTCGGGTAGGAGATCCCGAGCTGTGGATCTAGGATCAATGGGAAATAAGGGACGATGAGCACGGTGTTTACCCAGGATCAATGGGGAATAACCCCCTTGATGGGCCGGCCCAACCGGAGGCTCGCCGCTTGCTACTATAATAGCAGCTCGCAATGACGCCACCGAATGGGCCGGCCCATTCCGATGCACGCCTGCGCGAAAGCTGCTCTCGCGAGCAATCGGAATGGGCTCGCGTGCATTTGGATGGGCCGGCCCATGGACAATATTTGCCATGGTCTAACAAAAAATGCCATGTTCAAAAAAATGGACAAAAATTGCCATGGTCTAACAGAAAAAGGCATGCTAAAATAAATTTATTTGAAATGGTTTAAAATTTAATTTTGAACTTGGACCAAAAGGGTAAATATTGCCATGTTCACAAAAAATTTCCATGGTCCATACCCTAAATTTGACGCGATGCATATTTTTTTTACCATGATTCGTAAAATAAATTTGCCATGGCCCAATAAAAAGAATTGTTTTCATGTTGCAAAAGAAAACAAAATTGCCATGATTGTAAAGACACACATCAATGGGAAACATGTGTGTGAATTTGCCATGGTGAGCAATGTGGCATAAATGTTGCCATGATGCGCACAAGATGCTTGTCGTGATGGTTAGAAAAAGACATTAACATTAAAAAATTGCGTGCAAGTTCACGATGATGCGCACGCTGGAGGAGAAGGGGAGACGCCCGTCGGCTGGATCTGTAGTGGCGCGGAGCGGGAGGGGCAACTGCGACCCGCATTCCTACGGCGGGAGGTGGAGGAGCTAGCGGCAGACGTGAGGGAGCTTGAGCTACCGCCGGTGTCCACACGCGACCGTGGGATGGCGATGCAGAGCATGAGCTCCTCATCGTCCTGTGTGTCAGAGCTAGATCCAGCATCCTCCTCCTTCACGGCATGTTCCCAGTCGATGGGATCGGGTTTACTGCCACAACGCTCACCGAAGTTGGCCATGGTGGAGGAAGGAAGGGTTTGGGAGGAAGCGGAGGAGACGAGGATGTTGTATCTTGGTCTTGGGAGGCCGATGGCAAGTTCTCAGCTCGGTTTGCTTATGCGGCAAAATTCGCTGGCAGGGAGGTGTCTGCCACAGCGCAGTTCACGTGGAAATCTAGAGCGCCATTGCGCTGTCGCTTCTTCCTCTGGCTTGCCATGAAGAACAGATGCTGGACGGCGAATCGCCTGGCTCAGAGAGGTTTACCACACCTGGACGCCTTCCCATTTTGTGACCAGCAAGACGAGACCTTGGACCACATCGAGCTAACTTGTGTCTTTGCACGCACAGTTTGGAGAACCATGTGCACCACGATTGGCAAGCCAACCTGGACGCCCGAGGGACACGACACTCTGGTTGGCTGGTGCACGGACAAGCCGAAGAACATGCGCGTCATCATCTCCTTGGTCCTTTGGGAACTCTGGAAACATCGCAATGCCATTGTTTTTGACCGCGCATCCCCCTCGTTGGTCGGGCTCATCACAAGGACCGTGGAGGAGGGGACCGCCTGGTTTAGGGCTGGACTGCTTAAAGGCGACTGGAATGGTGTAGCCGCGGAGTTATCAAGGTCGGCACGAGGCGAGTAGTCATAGGGTTTGTTCTTTCAGTGTAGATGTGGGAGCTCGGCTCACGATGTACTAAAAATGTAACATTAACGGTGGATTTGGGCTCTTTACCCACTCCTTCTATATAATATGATACGCACACTCGTGCGTATTTGAGAAAAAATAAATTCTTCCACTGGTAATGAATGGTTCTTCCTTTCACATCAAGCCGATTAAACTCGAGACTTTACCGTGCTGGGTGAAAATTATTTCGACTAATTCTGCCAACATTCTGAATGAATACATTCTTGTGTATACAATCTAAAATGTCTTTTGATTGACCGCAAAATCAATTCTATTAGATGTTTGTATTGCAATAAAGTGTACTAATGCTAAACAAAATTATTTGTAGCTTACAGCCCCGCAGCAACTTGCGGAGCAACGTCCAACTAAGCAAAGGAAATCTAACTACCTTAATCACCTCCTTGCTTGGTAAATGGGAAAGACCTCTTCCTAATAATCCGTTAAAAATACATTTCATGCTATGAAGCAGCACAATATTAAGAGGCAAATATTGCATTCTTCCTCAAAAAATAAGATTGCATTCAACTAGTTAGATTTGAGAGAGAGAAAAACAGTCAAGCCAATTGAACTTGAGACTTTACCATGCTGGGTGAAAATTATTTCGACTAATTTTGCCTGCATTCCTAATTAATACCTCTTTTGTATGTACAATCTAAAATGACTCTTTGTTGACTGCAAAGAAAATAATACTGCAAAATCAATTCCATCATATATTTGTATTGCGATGAAGTGTACTAATGCTAAATAAAATCATCTATAGCTTACAGTGCCACAGCAACGCGTAGGGTGGCACCCAACTAAGCAAACCGCAAACCTAAGAGCAACTCCAACAGCTCCCTTATACATAAAATAGCTGCCGTTTACATGAAGTAGGGGCAAAAATAATCTCTCCACTAGTTCCCGTAAAGTGGCTATCTTTAGAGGATCCCTTAAAAGAGGTCCCTTTCTCCCCCTTGATTTACAGGAAGATGACCTTTCCGTATCATTTTGGAGGAAGAGAACTGTCATGGAACTTCCACGTGCGGCCCGCTAAATGCCGCCCCTCCACCAGAAACTCGCCGGAGCACCTCGGTGCCGCCACTGCCGATGTCGGAACGCCACTGTGCACGTCACACCGCCACCGCCATACCACCACACCGGAAGGACGCCACGACACACCTCTGCCGCCACGCCACCACGTCGGGAAGACGTCGTTGCCGCTCCTCATGCCGCCACCACGTAGGGAATATCACGTGCCCGCGCCACCGGTCAGCACTTAATGATTTTTTTATTTAATGAAAAAATAAAAAAAAAGATTTAAGAAAAGAAGTTTACGCGAGCGAACTGATAAAAAAGTGAAAGTGTGCCCGTAAAAGAGGTCCTTTCTCCCTGCTGATTTACGGGAAGACGATCTTCTCATATATTTCTGGAGAGAAAATAACTGTCATGAAACTTCCACGCATGGCCTGGTGAATGCCGGCGCTCCCCTAGAAACTCGCCGAAGCACCTCCGCACCGCCATCCCCGGAATGCCACTGTGACGCCACGTCGCACCGCCGCCGTCGTGGCACTATGCCGGAAGGACGCCACGACGCCGTCCCACCAAGTCAGGAAGACGCCGTGCCACCGCTCATGTCGCCCCCCGCGGCCCCTCGCCAGCGGCACCAGGCACCCGTGCCACCGGTCAGCATTGACCGATGGGCGCTAGAGGAATAATTTTTTCTGTTTAATAAAAAATATTTAAAAAGATTTAGGAAAAGAAGTTTACGCGAGTGATTTGAAAAAGGCGGAACGCCACCGTAAGGCCACGTCGCACCGCCGCCGCCATGGCACTACGCCGGAAGGACGCCACGATGTCGTCCCACCACGTCGGGAAGACGCCGTGCCACCTCTCGTGTCGCCCCCCGCGGCCCCTCGTCAGCGGCACCAGGCGCTCGTGCTAGCGGTCAGCATTGGCCCATGGGCGCTAGAGGAATAAATTTTTTGTTTAATTAAAAATATGAAAAAAAGATTTAGGAAAAGAAGTTTACGCGAGTGAATTGAAAAGGCTGGAAGTGTGCATCAATTAAAAATTCACTAGAAGGAGGTCAGCACTTAATGATTTTTTTGTTTAATGAAAAAATAAAAAAAAGATTTAAGGAAAGAAGTTTACGCGAGCGAACTGATAAAAAAGTGAAAGTGTGCCCGTAAAAGAGGTCCTTTCTCCCCGCTGATTTACGGGAAGACGATCTTCCCATATATTTCTGGAGAGAAAATAACTGCCATGAAACTTCCACGCGTGGCCTGGTGAATGCCGGCGCTCCCCTAGAAACTTGCCGAAGCACCTCCGCACCGCCATCCCCGGAACGCCACCGTGATGCCACGTCGCATCGCTGCCGTCGTGGCACTACGCCGGAAGGACGCCACGACGCCGTCCCACCAAGTCGGGAAGATGCCGTGCCACCGCTCATGTCGCCCCCCGCGGCCCCTCGCCAGCGGCACCAGGCGCCCGTGCCACCGGTCAACATTGACCGATGGGCGCTAGAGGAATAATTTTTTCTGTTTAATAAAAAATATTTAAAAAGATTTAGGAAAAGAAGTTTACGCGAGTGATTTGAAAAAGGCGGAACACCACCATAACGCCACGTCGCACCGCCGCCGCCGTGGCACTACGCCGGAAGGACGCCACGACGTCGTCCCACCACGTCGGGAAGACGCCATGCCACCTCTCGCGTCGCCCCCCGCGGCCCCTCGTCAGCGGCACCAGGCGCTCGTGCCACCGGTCAGCATTGGCCGATGGGCGCTAGAGGAATAAATTTTTTGTTTAATTGAAAATATGAAGAAAAAAAAGATTTAGGAAAAGAAGTTTAAGCGAGTGAATTGAAAAGGCTGGAAGTGTGCATCAATTAAAAATTCGCTAGAAGGAGGTCAGCACTTAATGATTTTTTTGTTTAATGAAAAAATAAAAAAAGATTTAAGGAAAGAAGTTTACACGAGCGAACTGATAAAAAAGTGAAAGTGTGCCCGTAAAAGAGGTCCTTTCTCCCCGCTGATTTACGGGAAGACGATCTTCCCATATATTTCTGGAGAGAAAATAACTGCCATGAAACTTCCACGCGTGGCCTGGTGAATGCCAGCGCTCCCCAAAAAACTCGCCAAAGCACCTCCGCACCGCCATCCCTGGAACGCCACCGTGACGCCACGTTGCACCGCTGCCGTCGTGGCACTACGCCGGAAGGACGCCACGACGCCGTCCCACCAAGTCGGGAAGACGCCGTGCCACCGCTCATGTCGCCCCCCGCGGCCCCTCGCCAGCGGCACCAGGCGCCCGTGCCACCGGTCAGCATTGACCGATGGGCACTAGAGGAATAATTTTTTCTGTTTAATAAAAAATATTTAAAAAAATTTAGGAAAAGAAGTTTACGCGAGTGATTTGAAAAAGGCGGAACGCCACCGTAACGCCACGTCGCACCGCCGCCGCCGTGGCACTACGCCGGAAGGACGCCACGACGTCGTCCCACCACGTCGGGAAGACGCCGTGCCACCTCTCGTGTCGCCCCCCGCGGCCCCTCGTCAGCGGCACCAGGCGCTCGTGCCACCGGTCAGCATTGGCCGATGGGCGCTAGAGGAATAAATTTTTTGTTTAATTAAAATTATGAAGAAAAAAAAGATTTAGGAAAAGAAGTTTACGCGATTGAATTGAAAAGGCTGGAAGTGTGCATCAATTAAAAATTCGCTCCCCCAAAAACTCGCCGAAGCACCTCCGCACCGCATCTCTGGAACGCCACCGTGACGCCACGTCGCACCGCCGTCGTCGTGGCACTACGCCGGAAGGACTCCACGACGCCATCCCACCAAGTCGGGAAGACGCCGTGCCACCGCTCATGTCGCCCCCCGCGGCCCCTCGCCAGCGGCACCAGGCGCCCGTGCCACCGGTCAGCATTGACCGATGGGCGCTAGAGGAATATTTTTTTCTGTTTAATAAAAAATATTTAAAAAGATTTAGGAAAAGAAGTTTATGCGAGTGATTTGAAAAAGGCGGAACGCCACCGTAACGCCACGTCGCACCGCCGCTGCCGTGGCACTACGCCGGAAGGACGCCACGACGTCGTCCTACCACGTCGGGAAGACGTCGTGCCACCTCTGGTGTCGCCCCCCGCGGCCCCTCGTTTAATTTTTTCTGTTTAATAAAAAATATTTAAAAAGATTTAGGAAAAGAAGTTTACGCGAGTGATTTGAAAAAGGCGGAACGCCACCGTAACGCCACGTCGCACCGCCGCTGCCGTGGCACTACGCCGGAAGGACGCCACGACGTCGTCCCACCACGTCGGGAAGACGTCGTGCCACCTCTCGTGTCGCCCCCCGCGGCCCCTCGTCAGCGGCACCGGGCGCTCGTGCCACCGGTCAGCATTGGCCGATGGGCACTAGAGGAATAAATTTTTTGTTTAATTAAAAATATGGAGAAAAAAAGATTTAGGAAAAGAAGTTTACGCGATTGAATTGAAAAGGCTGGAAGTGTGCATCAATTAAAAATTCGCTAGAAGGAGGGCTTGAACCTCCGACCTTGTGGTTAACAGCCACACGCTCTAGCCAACTGAGCTATTCCAGCTAGATGTGTTAGATCAAATTGGAAGCTTGCTAAAATAGACCCACTTGTGTACCAGTTTGGGCTCTCCAAGCCCGGTTTACACACTACTAGGCCATAGGGCAGAGGCCCACGCGAACAAATATTCGTCCGCCGCCCCGTGCCTCTCCTCCCCCTTCGCTGCTGGTTTTCTGTTCCGCGCCGCGCTCTCGAGACGCACCCAACACCGCGCGCCGGCGTCGCCTCAGCAGCTCTCCAGCCGGCCTACCGCCGCACCGAGCTCTCGCGGGACAGGCAGACCACGCTCGGACGCGATGGCTGCTGCCGCGGCGCCAGCCCCCTCTTCTTCCTCCCCTGGCTGGGACTTCACCTGGTGACCCCCTTCCCCCCTCATCCTCCCGCTGATGCCTGCTGTTTGTAGTAAGATTGATTTGTCACCGCAGCTTATCCGTCGACGCGGTCTGTTGCTGTGCTTCCTAGATTCCTTGTTCAGCAGCATGTGCACCTTTCTCTCCGCTGAGTGCTGGCTGCCCTGTTATTGAAATCTCGCGGGTGTTTCTTTCCACCTGCCTGCTTCCTGTTCGACGTATTGCCTGGAAGAAGCTAGCGCTAGTTTTAGTTTTAGGCCAAAAGAAAGGCATGGCAAACTCATGCTGATCTTGTGTTCCCAGGTGTAATCATTAACCGTAGTGCTGTTCTACAAGAAAATTATTGCGCTGTGTATCGTTTCGTAGCAAGGAAGTATGACGGTGTATCGATCGATCGATTCAAGACCTTATTTGCACTGTTTTGAGTAGCATATAGATCCAGCAAATGATTTCATTAAATGTTACCCTTCCTGCACTTCATGTCAATGGTTCCTGGAGAAATTCTAGAGTGCACTAACAGCCTTTTTGTTTGACCACAGCAACTTTGAAGTTGATTATGGATCCGAAGAACATGCTTCCATTGTCTACAAGACGTTAGCTGTTGACAAGGAGGTAAACAACTTAATGATCTACTTTTAAACATGTCTCCTGCTTCCATGAAGAGTCAGATATTTCATTTGGTGTGTTATGTGTTGCAGTTGCAGCCAGATAAGGTCCGGAGGGAGATGACTGTTTCTGGTGGCAAGCTCCTCGTGTCAGTAAATCCATACCATCTATTCTAAGAATCATGTTTCCGTCGCTGCGTGAATCGTATTGGTTTAATCCCTCATATTGTTGAATTCAGGCGCCTTGAAGCAGTAGAGGCTCGGTTTCTGCGAGCGTCATTCAGCGCATTTGTTGATCTCATGGTGCTTATCACGAAGCTTGTCGAAGAATACGGCGTAAGCAAGGAAGAGCATTCCTGATAAGCGATATGATCTAGTTAGTCAAACATGTGGTCATTCAGACCACCTGTTTTTGCTCGGGTCTTCTCCTGTGAAGGTACTGTGTATTTGTGAATTCTGAATGAAACATTTTGTACTCTGTAGTATGGATTACTTCCCATTCAAGTTTCACTGTAATGAGAAAGAACCTCCAGAGCCCCGGTTCCTCATAGACGATCCTAGGGTGAAAAATTCTCATGAAATCGGGAGGAGCAGACAAACATCAGATATCATATTTTTCTTAGAAGTTTTCCTCAGTGTATTGGCTCTTGTGTTTATTTCTAGAGTGGATTTGCCAAAGAATTAAGTCGATGACATTTAAACAAGAAGCTCCATGTGTTGAGGGAGTGGGCCCGAGCCACATGATTTTGGCTGAGAAGCTGTGGCATTTTTAGGTTTATGGGTTTGGTGTCAACTGCTTCTTTCCTGGCTCTGTTTAGAGGTGGTCTGCCTTGTTTCTAGACAGGGGAGTAACAGTTACTCCCTCCTTCCCGTAATATAAGAACGTTTTTGACACTACACTAGTGTCAAAAACGTTCTTATATTATGGGACGGAGGGAGTAGCTCTGAACCTGATCACCAAGAGCCCGGAACTTGAAAAACACTGCCACAAAGAACTGAAAGTACATCGCTTCAATTGTTGGAAGTTATCCACTAATTCTACAGTCGGGTGAAGTTTAAGGGAACACAGCAAAGGGTGAAGTTTCCATGGGAACACAGAAACGACAGCCAAAGAATTGTTGGACAGGAGTTTAATACACCAAACATCATTGAAATACAAGGAAAACAGTTCTGCGGCACACACACAAACAAGTTGAAGGATTGAATTATATTATTAGTAACATTTATACATATCACACAGGCAGAACTACATGAAACCCCGTGGGTCGAACAAATCACATGATATAGCAGGATGTCAAGGAAGAACTTGACACGTCCAAGTTTTTTCTTTTTTTGGCAATCTACAAAAATCCTATTATTCTACACTTGTCGAGCAGGACAACGCCCAAAAGAATAAGAAGAAACTAAGTGAACAATATAGCACAGTTTTACATCAAGACCACGGCTACAATGCAATCAAGATAGTTCAGCGGGTTACCACATGTCAGAAAAAACCTTCAAGGGGCTGAATCTTCTCTGATACCTGATTTCTTTGGGTGATGCTCCTCTTCTCCCTCCCTGATGTGAGGCATGCTAAAAGACATATCAGCGAACCCCAGTTCACTGCTTCCAAATGACTCGCAATCCACGTTGCGTTTGTAAGCTTCATGGAGCTGCAGCACATACTCCAGGTGCCACAAGACCTCACCCATTGATGGCCTGGTTCTCCCATCATCAGCAAGACACTTCTCCGCGATATCACCAAACTTCTTCAAGGATTCTGGCGAGTAGTCACCATCCAGCCGTGGATCCGCTATTGCTTCCAGCGAACGCTGACGCTGCCATCTCATAGCCCATTCTGCCAAGTTGATTTGATCCTTCGGCACTGAAGGGTCTATAACCGGCCTGGCACAAGCAACTTCAAAGAGAACCACACCAAAAGAATACACATCAGATTTTTGTGTCAATTGCTGCCTCCGGAAGTACTCTGGATCAAGATACCCGAAGCTACCCCTGATTGCTGTACTAACATGGGTCTGGTCCAGTGTTGGTCCAGTTTTCGACAACCCAAAATCTGCTATTTTTGCAACAAAGTTCTTGTCCAACAGGATGTTAGTAGTCTTAACATCCCTATGAATTATACCGCGATCTGCTCCCGTGTGGAGGTAGTGAAGGCCCCTGGCCGCACCAATGCAGGCATCAATCCGTTGCTTCCATGTCAAAGGTGGTAGGCCACTTCCATAGAGATGGCTTCGCAATGTCCCCTTGGCCATGTATTCATAGACCAGAATCATCTCCTTCTGCTCTTCACAATAGCCAATCATTGCAACAAGGTGCCGGTGCCTAAGCTTGGAGAGCATCTCGATCTCTGTTTCAAATTCTTTCAGGCCCTGACCACATAATGGATTTGCACGCTTGATTGCGACTGTAATGCCATCATCGACCTCACCCTTGTAAACCTTGCCAAAACCTCCAGAACCAATGACCAATGACTCGTCAAAGTTTTTTGTGGCAGCTCTAATATCTGCAATGCTGAATCGCCTGCCCATCCTATGACCAATGGAAGATGAATTGCGTGCCAAGGGTGCTTTTTTGGATGCGCGGGCATCTGTAGTGCTTTTCATAGCCTCATGGAGGACCAGAGGGTGCCAACCAGCAGGGACCTCCTCGTTAACAGCTTTTCGTTTCCTCCTTACATAGCACCATGAGAATAGAGCAACACTTACCAGGGCCACAAAAGCGGCCGAGCCAATACCAACTTCTTCCCATAAACCTATCCTGCTCCGACCCTTGGAACGCCCCCTTTTGTTGCCCATATCAATATGACCAAGCACATAATCAAGGTTGCCACTCCTGCTGAGCTTGAATATCTCCAAACCATTGAGAAGTGCATCCGTACCTGAAGCACTGGTCATGGAGTCCGGGCCTAGCTGAAGCCAGAGCGAGTCTACCTGCTGCGGCAAACTATCAAAGTAGTCCTCATGATATGCCTTGTTAATACCTCCGGCTTTGTTGTACACATCGTAGTTCTCAGCAGCTGTCTTGTTGTTGATGTAGATCTTGAAGATCCTCTGGCTGGGCTTGTCATAGACAAGCTCGCAAAAATGAAGGCGGACCAAGTAATCAAAATTGGGGTGGACAAAGAACCGCCATGTCACATTAAACCTCTTGTCCATGACCATGTTGTTGCCCATGATTCTCGCGGTCTCATAGACATCGAGGGGAGCAATTGAGGAGTCATTGCTTGAGACATACTTTATGGCTGAAGTATTGGACACAATCAAAGCAGCATTGGCAGAAAACATGAATGCTTCATCAGTGTACCATGGTCTATGAAGATACTGATCATGTGAAGATGCAAGTGCAGGCCCTCCAATATTCAGTCGATACATAGTCTCAACAGCTCGGCCGCTTAATTCAGGGGGAATGTGCACATCCACACCACCAACTTTGTTCACCATGCCGTTGAAGGAATTATCTGGAGTGAGCATCACCTCGATCGCATTCACAAATGCAAATGAACCGGGCCTTGGATCAAACTCGATCTGCAGGCGAGAACCATTGACTGCAAGAAAGTACTCCTTGACAACCGCAGTGGCGGCCGAATTGCTCACTGAGTTTCTCCAAACTATCTCCTCCGACACGTTAAACTTGGACACCAGCTTGAAGTCATTGGCAACGACATCAAACACTGAACCGTTTGCACTGAAATTCCTGAATGCGGACGGGAAGAAATGCAGCCTGACGCAGTAGTTCCCCGGCAGCAGGCTGAAGTCATACCAAGATGTCGTGGTGAAGAAGCGCGAGGAGCGGTACACCGGCGCCATGATTTCACTGCCATTGCTGCTCCCGGCCAGCAGAGCAGCGATCCCCGGGCTGCTCAGAGTGAAATTCAGGTCAGGGGCCATGTCGCCGATCCATCTCCGGCCATCGGCATCGGCGGTGGCGTTGGAGCCGCAGCTCAGAAACAGCTCCCTCCCGTGAGCCTTCAAGAACTGCAGGTTGGCGAACACGATGCTCACAGCAGCCAGCACGAGTATCCTCGTCCGGAGCATCGCTCACAAGTCCGGCAGGGGCGGATCTAGACGGTCCGCCGGCCGGGTGTGCGCCGGCACACCCGAAATCTCGTGGAACTCAGCTGGGCTTGACTGATCACCGGAAGGCAGGGAGCTCACCAATGGCCAAGAGTGAGGACGGGGCCGAGACGGCGACGAGCGAGGTAGAATGGGAACGGCGATGGCGGCGACGCGCGTGAGGGGCGGAGGAGCTGCGGCCGGCGACGCCGAGCTACGGCAGGTCCGCAGCTACAAGGCACGGTGGATGGAGGTGGTGGGCTGCGAGTGGAGGGATTTCAGAGCCGCATTGGATTGAGGGGAGCTTGAGCTTGCGTGGGTAGGTCGGGAGGGCTCGGGACAGGGGGAGGGAGGGATGGGAAGAGGAAGAAGACCGGAAGAGGGAAGAAAGGGACAGTGGACTGTAGAGGGAGGAGGGGTTGGATCTCAGATTCTCCACACTGTAGACTGAGAAAAGAAAATAAACCATCATTGCAAAGTTTTTTCTCCTTTTAGAGCAATCATGTTTGTCCAGAACATGTATAAATTTGACTTTTCAAGAACTTGCACCATTGCATTTCTAAATATAATGGTTAGCCGAAAGTATTATTCCAACGTCTCGGTCAGGTCGTGTCGATGCACCCTCCGGTGCTGGGTGAGGCTCGTGAGAAATAATGAAGATTTAGCTCTTCCTTTTGCGGCTCTTTCGATGGTGACGGATCCTTTTCCAAGACGTTAGTCTTGTAAGACCGTTGCCTTGATGACTTTTCATCTGCGGTCAGCAATGACAGGCTGGCTCCGGCGACGGGGCGGCAATGCGACGGCGCGTCATCGGCCCGTTCCGGAGGATATTGACGGTTGACGGTAGGGGACTTAATTACTGAGAGGCGCTTGTACTATTGGTTTGGTTAATACTTCCTCCGTTCTAAAATAGATGGCTTAACTTTTTTTTTGCGATGGTAGATGGCTCAACTTTGCACTAACTTTAGTATAAAGTTGAGTCATCTACTTTGAAATGGAAGGAGTAAATTTGATTTTTTTCCTAAACACATGAAAGTTTTAGTGGATTTAACAACAGTCATCTAGAGTAGCTAACTATAGGTTACTCATATTCAGCTCGGGAGGCGCTGTGACCGCAAACCTTGCCTCGTAAACAGACAAACAAACTTGTGTCTCAAGTCTTTAGCCAAGCCAATAATACACCACAAGTTAACTTGTTGAGCCAGAAAATGAGCTACATCCAAAGCAAAACTAGCTTGGCCCTTGGAGTCAACAATTATCCCCCATGAAATGCAATAACGCCCCCACAAAAACAAAAGCTCAGCCAAACGGTTGCTTTCCTCCCTGAAAAGAAGGGGGCCGGAGCGAGTGGCGAGGAACTGAGAATCCAGTCACATTCCACCCATCGCCATTGGGTGCCCTGTGCTGTGCCGTGACCGACTGTGAGGGTGGTGGTGGTGGGTCACATGATGCATGGAGCAACACATGGCCATGTTCCCGGCCTCCGCGGCCGCTGCCCATCAGATAACACCAATCATAACGCCCTTGCCCTAATTAGGTTCCATCATCCTTGGCATGATTGCCTGAATGATTTCCCCCCTTGTCTCCGTCGCGCGCCCAGCAGAATCGGAGCCCAAATGTTTCTTCCGGCACACACGACACACCACGCGTGTCAGCGCCAACCGTTCCGTTATGCACCAACGTTTATCGGGGCGTTGGACTGTCATCGGCTGATTCCGATGGCTCGGAGAAAGTCGGGCTTCATTTCGGTTTGATTGATGGAAAAGGCAGACAAATATTAGATGTCACATAGCGTGGAGATAGTTGCAAGACTTGATAGACAAGACTTGGCAACCCCTGTATTTATTATACGATCGTCGGAGCAAGAAGTCTACACCATTTTCATCTTAAAAAAGAGAGACATAACGACTGGCAAGCCAGCAAACGAAGCGGCGATGCAATGAGAAGAAAAACAGTTTTGGTCAAGGGTAGGAAGGAGGGAGGAAGCTGCCTCTGCCTGGGGCAGGAACGAACGAGCAATTTCTCAGTTCCTGCTGATGATAAGCCCGCGGCATGTGGCTCCTGCGTCGCGTGTCAGGGCTACCGATACTTTAACTAGCCGCATGAATAAACAAGCAGAGCGCCCAATGTAGGGGCGCAGAATTTCTTTGGTCCATGTTATGTTCCTGCTCAAACGATTCGATGGCAATCATTCAAACACGGCGTACGTCTGCAGGCGTAGAAAATGTGCAACTTGGCGTTGTGTTTGGGACACTGGATGGGTGCCTTTCGGGAGCACTACTACTAGTCAGTAGGAGTCACTTGCAAGTTGCAGCGGCTCACACTACTAACTGCTAAGCAAAACACAGTTTCCTCATGAAAAGTAGTGGTAGGAGACAGGAAGCAAAACAAAAGGAGAAATCATTTTGCTTCCAGAATACTACTATGCTCTGATAATGGACGCCAGACATGCCGTCCTATCTAAACATTTGTTAGGAAACAATAAGGGCCTCTTTGATTTGATTCACGGGATTCTAAAAATACGGGAATGGGAAAAACATAGCATTAAAATTGTAATGCTCATCTCAGTCTTACAAGATCTTGTGTTGTTTGATTGCATCACCGGAAAAATAAAGGATTCTTTTAAAAATGTTTTGAGTGGATGCTAGAAATCCTAAACTAGTATAAAAAAATCCTCAGGAAAAATTCCTATAGTATTCAATCCTATTAATCAAGCAACCAATATAAGAAAAATTCCTAAGGATTCTAATCCTTCAAAAATCCTACGAAAAATCCTTTGAAACAAATGAGCCCTAATTGCTAAAACGGCAAGGGAAACAATAGGTTTGTAGGTTCTCGATCTTTTTGATGGTTTAAAATAAGGCGTTAATCAACATCAAACCATGAAGCCGAAGGTCAAATTGTCGATCTCCATCGAAGTCTGCAAAAGTAGTAGGAGAAGGGGAGGTTGGAGAGGGACAATGGGGGTTTGGGGGGGGGGGGGGGACCGATGCCGTGAATTGATGGAAGGGAAATGGTTCAGTTACAAGTCATTTGGCATCACCTAGCAGAGTCTCTTGCTGGCATATATCCGCTAAGCTGCCACGATGGGCCATCATGCTAGATTTTAAATACAAGACCCAAGGCCTATTCGGGGCGCAACCCACACACAGTTCACAGTGACCAACCAGGAGAGAAGGGTACCTGACAGTCCTCCTCCCTTAAAACACGGCTTGCCCTCAAGCCGGTTCCACGGTTGCCTGAAGACATGCACCAGGACAATCAGTCCAGAGAATGCTCAGTCTTAGTGCAGTTGCAGCACGAGTGTGTCGCCTCGAAGTTTTATGCATGAGCTGTTGAGAACTTGGCCTACCAATCGAGCCTTGAAAAATGAGTAGCATGGTAGCATTTACCTCGACAACATGTGACACATGACGTTTGAGCTGAAATATGTGCAACACGGGATGAATTTGGCTTGACGGCGGCAAGTCAAGGCGGTAGGCAACCGCTCCCACCTTTTGCAGTATCTTGTAAGGGTTGAAGAAGCGAAAGGTCAGCTTATGGTTACTTTGCACTGCCACGCATTGTTGAATGTATGGTTGTAGCTTGAGATAGACAAGGCCCCCACTACAAATTCACAATCTATGTGACGTTTGTCAACCTGGTATTTCATGCGTTGTTGCGCCCTGAGAAGATGATGACACATCACTTCAGTAGTGCCAGCTCGCTCTCAGGGCCATGTTTCCCGATCAACTAGGATGCATCTATGATTTCCTAGTATTCCCAGATGGCGTGGGGTCTATCCGTAAAGTGCCTCAAACGGTGTCGTCCCCAATGACGAGTGAGGTGTTGCCTTGCGAACGAAATCTACTCATGCCATTTCTTTGGATTTCGCATGGACTGCGCACTGTAAGTAAGTTTCCACACATTAGTTCATATGTTTCGTTTGTCCGTTCATTTTCGGGTGGTAAACCGAGCTCATGTGCAAGGGTGTGTCCAAGAGACGGAAGAGTTCACGTCATAGGTGGTTGGTGAAGATGCAGTCTCGGTCTGAGATGAGTACCTCGGGTAACCCATGAAGGCGGTAGACATGTGTCATGTAGGTTTGAACAACTTAAAGTTTCTTCAAGGGATGCGTCAATGGAAAAGGAAAGACCATACTTCGTGAACTTGTCAATCACCATGAGAATCACATCGCATCCTTGTGAGTGGGAAATCCTTCAATGAAGTCCAAGCTCACAACTTCCCACGGTCTCTTAGGCATAGGTAATGGTTGCAGCAATCCAAGGGACTTCACATGCTCAGGCTTGCTTGTTGGTACATTGGGCAAGCTTGAACAAGTAAATGCACTGCCTCCTTGAGCTTTAGCCATGCAAACAGAGGCTTGTCGCGTTGATAGGTTGTTCTGATCCTGAGTGCCACCCACTCCTGAAGCGCGAAGAGCATGTAGAATATGTTGACTAGCTAAGGTATTGGGGCCTACCCATACGTGACCTATGTAATGCAGGAGACCATCGCGGAGCTCATAGCGTGCAACATCCTGCTCAGGTAGCACAACAAGTTCTTGCAATAATCGTTGCACCAAAGGATCATCCTGATATCCTGTTTTCAGATTTTCCATCCAGACTAGAGTAGCACTAGATACGACAAGAATAGAGGCATTAGCTTCAGGTTGCCTTGATAATTCATCTGCATCTCCATTGGTTTCCCCTTGCTTGTAGTGAATTTTGAACCACGACCCCATCAACTTATCGAAAGCCTTGTGTTGGATTCCTGTGTAAAGTCGTTGGTCAACCAAGTTGAGCAGGCTTTTATGATCTGTCTGAATAAGGAATTCCTAGTGTTGCGAGTATGCCCCCCATTTTTCAACTACCATGATGATGTCAAGACATTCCTTTTCGTATGTGGAGTACCCCAAACTCCTGAGAAAGGCCATTGGGTGGTCTTGCATCAACACAAACCCCACGCACCCACATTGGTGGCATATGTTTTAAGCATCCTTTTTCAAAATTAGACGGGGAGAGCATTGGGGCCGACGCCATTGGATGTCTTAAGAACTTCAAAAGTAGTTTGTTGCTCAGGGGGCCATGCAAACGGTGCTCCTGTGTGAAGTAATTTGTTTAGTGGTTTGGCAATCTCTTGATAGTGGTGAATTTTTTTGCGATAGTAACCCGTGATACCCAAAAAAACTCATGAGATCATGGAGTGTCTTGGTTTGGGGCAAATCAACAACAACCTACACCTTGGAGGGATCAGAGACTCAATGTGATCTCACTATGTGCCCCAAGTACTCCAAACTTTGTTATTACAAGGAACATGTGCTCTTCTTGTTGAGGAGTGATGTTGTCGAAGAATGTTCAACATCGAGCTAAGATCCTTGATATGATCATCAAGCGTGGGGTTGAACACAAGGGTGTCATCCACAGATACTAGCATTGATTTGCGTAGTAGTGGCTCAAAAATCCGGTTCATTGGTCTTTGGAATGTGGCCGGTGTGTTTGTTAAACAAAAGGGCATCACCAAGAATTCAAACAAGCCATGGTGTGTTGGAAAACGTCGCATTGTGCTCATGTCCGGGGTAATACGAATTTGATGGCAACATGTGTGCAAGTCCAACTTGGTGAACCATTGAGCTTTTGGTAGCTTGTCAAGCTAGTTATCAACAACCGGCATTGGATGTTTGTGTTTGAAGGTGAGGTTATTGATTTGGAGATAGTCCACACACAACGACATCCTACATCATTTTTCGCACCAATAGAACTCGTGAAACAAATGGATTACTGCTTCATTGAATGATGCCACTATCTAGTATTTCAATCACTTACCTCGCAATTTCTGACTTATGTTGCAGTGAGTAATGGCACGGTCATGCCTTGACAGTGTTGGCTCATTTAATCAGTGGAATTTGGTGATCAAAAAAGCATTGTGGTGGCAACTTCTTGGGTGTTGCAAAGAGAGATTGATACTCCTCCATCAAAATTGTAATGACTAGTGGCAGTTGAGAAGGACTGTTGTTCTCATCCCGCGGCTACCGCGTTTGAAATACAAGTCCATCAGATGTAGCACGCACTTACACAATATGAAAAATTTGCGCGGTTTGGCTATACTCACTTGCCAATAGTTCATGGACCATAGCACCCCCCCTCCCCCCGAAGCATGATGTATGCGTCATTGTGAGTGAATCGCATAATCTTGCACCGTCAATCCACCCACTTGAGGCGATATCGCTGTTGGGGAACGTAGTAATTTCAAAAAAATTCCTACGCACACGCAAGATCATGGTGATGCATAGCAACGAGAGGGGAGAGTGTGATCTACGTACCCTTGTAGACCGACAGCAGAAGCGTTATGACAACGCGGTTGATGTAGTCATACGTCTTCACGGCCCGACCGATCAAGCACCGAAACTACGGCACATCCGAGTTTTAGCACACGTTCAGCTCGATGACGATCCCCGGACTCCGATCCAGCAAAGTGTTGGGGAAAAGTTCCGTCAGCACGATGACGTGGTGACGATCTTGATGTTCTACCGTCACAGGGCTTCGCCTAAGCACCGCTACAATATTATCGCGGATTATGGTGGAAGGGGGCACCGCACACGGCTAAGAAAACGATCACGTGGACCAACTTATGTGTCTAGGGGTGCCCCCTGCCCCCGTATATAAAGGAGCAAGGGGAGGAGGCCGGCCGGCCCTATAGGCGCGCCAAGGAGGAGTCCTCCTCCTAGTAGGAGTAGGACTCCTACTAGGAGGGGGAAGGAAGTGGGGAAGGAGAAGGAAAGGGGGCGCCGCCCCCCCTCTCCTAGTCCAATTCGGACGAGGGGGGAGGAGGCGCGTGGCCCACCCTGGCTGCCCTTCTCTTTCTCCACTAAGGCCCATATGGCCCATTACTTCTCCCGGGGGGTTCCGGTAACCCTCCGGTACTCCGGTTTTCTCCGAAATCACCCGAAACACTTTCGGTGTCCGAATATAGCCGTCCAATATATCAATCTTTATGTCTCGACCATTTCGAGACTCCTCGTTATGTCCGTGATCACATCCGGGACTCCGAACTAACTTCGGTACATCAAAACTCATAAACTCGTAATATAACTGTCATCGAAACCTTAAGCGTGCGGACCCTACGGGTTCGAGAACAATGTAGACATGACCGAGACATGTCTCCGGTCAATAACCAATAGCGGAACCTGGATGCTCATATTGGCTCCTACATATTCTACGAAGATCTTTATCGGTCAACCGCATAACAACATACGTTGTTCCCTTTGTCATCGGTATGTTACTTGCCCGAGATTCGATCGTCGGTATCTCAATTCCTAGTTCAATCTCGTTACCGACAAGTCTCTTTACTGGTTTCGTAATACATCATCTCGCAACTAACTCATTAGTTGCAATGCTTGCAAGGCTTATGTGATGTGCATTACCGAGAGGGCCCAGAGATACCTCTCCGACAATCGGAGTGACAAATCCTAATCTCGAAATACGCCAACCCAACATTTACCTTTGGAGACACCTATAGAGCCCCTTTATAATCACCCAGTTACGTTGTGACGTTTGGTAGAACACAAAGTGTTCCTCCGGCAAACGGGAGTTGCATAATCTCATAGTCATAGGAACATGTATAAGTCATGAAGAAAGCAATAGCAACATACTAAACGATCGGGTGCTAAGCTAATGGAATGGGTCATGTCAATCACATCATTCTCCTAATAATGTGATCCCGTTAATCAAATGGCAACACATGTCTATGGTTAGGAAACATAACCATCTTTGATTAATGAGCTAGTCAAGTAGAGGCATACTAGTGACGTTTGGTTTGTCTATGTATTCACACAAGTATTATGTTTCCGGATAATACAATTCTAGCATGAATAATAAACATTTATCATGATATAAGGAAATAAAATAATAACATTATTATTGCCTCTAGGGCATATTTCCTTCAGTCTCCCACTTGCACTAGAGTCAATAATCTAGATTACACAGTAATGATTCTAACACCCATGGAGCTTTGGTGCTGATCATGTTTTGCTCGTGGAAGAGGCTTCGTCAATGGGTCTGCAACATTCAGATCCGTATGTATCTTGCAAATGTCTATGTCTCCCACCTGGACTAGATCCCGGATGGAATTGAAGCGTCTCTTGATGTGCTTGGTTCTCTTGTGAAATCTGGATTCCTTTGCTAGGGCAATTGCACCAGTATTGTCACAAAAGATTTTCATTGGACCCGATGCACTAGGTATGACACCTAGATCGGATATGAACTCCTTCATCCAGACTCCTTCGTTTGCTGCTTCCGAAGCAGCTATGTACTCCGCTTCACATGTAGATCCCGCCACAACGCTTTGTTTAGAACTGCACCAACTGACAGCTCCACCGTTTAATGTAAACACGTATCCGGTTTGCGATTTAGAATCGTCCAGATCAGTGTCAAAGCTTGCATCAACGTAATCATTTAGTATGAGCTCTTTGTCACCTCCATATATGAGAAACATATCCTTAGTCCTTTTCAGGTATTTCAGGATGTTCTTGACCTCTGTCCAGTGATCCACTCCTGGATTACTTTGGTACCTCCCTGCTAGACTTATAGCAAGACACACATCAGGTTTGGTACACAGCATTGCATACATGATAGAGCCTATGGCTGAAGCATAGGGAACATCTTTCATTTTCTCTCTATCTTCTGCATTGGTCGGGCATTGAGTCTTACTCAATTTCACACCTTGTAACACAGGCAAGAATCCTTTCTTTGCTTGATCCATTTTGAACTTCTTCAAAATTTTGTCAAGGTATGTGCTTTGTGAAAGTCCAATTAAGCGTCTTGATCTAGCTCTATAGATCTTAATGCCCAATATGTAAGCAGCTTCACCGAGGTCTTTCATTGAAAAACTCTTATTCAAGTATCCCTTTATGCTATTCAGAAATTCTATATCATTTCCGATTAGTAATATGTCATCTACATATAATATCAGAAATGCTACAGAGCTCCCACTCACTTTCTTGTAAATACAGGCTTCTCCAAAAGTTTGTACAAAACCAAATGCTTTGATCACACTATCAAAGCATTTATTCCAACTCCGAGAAGCTTGCACCAGTCCATAAATGGATCGCTGGAGCTTGCACACTTTGTTAGTTCCCTTTGGATCGACAAAACCTTCCGGTTGCATCATATACAACTCTTCTTCCAGAAATCCATTCAGGAATGCAGTTTTGACATCCATCTACCAAATTTCATAATTATAAAATGCGGCAATTGCTAACATGATTCGGACAGACTTAAGCATCGCTACGGGTGAGAAGGTCTCATCGTAGTCAATCCCTTGAACTTGTCGAAAACCTTTTGCGACAAGTCGAGCTTTGTAGACAGTAATATTACCGTCAGCGTCAGTCTTCTTCTTGAAGATCCATTTATTCTCAATTACTTGCCGATCATTGGGCAAGTCAACCAAAGTCCATACTTTGTTCTCATACATGGATCCCATCTCAAATTTCATGGCTTCAAGCCATTTTGCGGAATCTGGGCTCACCATCGCTTCTTCATAGTTCGTAGGTTCATCATGATCTAGTAGCATGACTTCCAGAACAGGATTACCGTACCACTCTGGTGCGGATCTTACTTTGGTTGATCTACGAGGTTCAGTAGTATCTTGTTCTGAAGTTTCATGATCATCATCATTAGCTTCCTCACTAATTGGTGTAGGTGTCACAGAAACTAGTTTCTGTGATGTACTACTTTCCAATAAGGGAGCAGGTACAGTTACCTCGTCAAGTTCTACTTTCCTCCCACTCACTTCTTTCGAGAGAAACTCCTTCTCTAGAAAATTTTCGAATTTAGCAACAAAAGTCTTGCCTTCGGATCTGTGATAGAAGGTGTATCCAATAGTTTCCTTTGGATATCCTATGAAGACACATTTCTCCGATTTGGGTTCGAGCTTATCAGGTTGAAGCTTTTTCACATAAGCATCGCAGCCCCAAACTTTCAGAAATGACAACTTTGGTTTTTTGTCAAACCACAGTTCATAAGGCGTCGTCTCAACGGATTTTGATGGTGCCCTATTTAACGTGAATGCGGCCGTCTCTAGAGCATATCCCCAAAACGATAGCGGTAAATCAGTAAGAGACATCATAGATCGCACCATATCTAGTAAAGTACGATTACGACGTTCGGACACACCATTACGCTGTCGTGTTCCGGGTGGCGTGAGTTGCGAAACTATTCCGCATTGTTTCAAATGTACACCAAACTCGTAACTCAAATATTCTCCTCCACGATCAGATCGTAGGAATTTTATTTTCTTGTTACGATGATTTTCAACTTCACTCTGAAATTCTTTAAATTTTTCAAACGTATCAGACTTGTGTTTCATTAAGTAGATATACCCATATCTGCTTAAGTCATCTGTGAAGGTGAGAAAATAACGATATCCGCCACGAGCCTCAACATTCATCGGACCACATACATATGTATGTATGATTTCCAACAAATCTGTTGCTCTCTCCATAGTACCGGAGAATGGTGTTTTTGTCATCTTACCCATAAGGCACGGTTCGCAAGTACCAAGTGATTTATAATCAAGTGGTTCCAAAAGTCCATCAGTATGGAGTTTCTTCATGCGCTTTACACCGATATGACCCAAACGGCAGTGCCACAAATAAGTTGTACTATCATTATCAACTCTGCATCTTTTGGCTTCAACATTATGAATATGTGTGTCACTACTATCAAGATTTAATAAGAATAGACCACTCTTTAAGGGTGCATGACCATAAAAGATATTACTCATATAAATAGAACAACCATTATTCTCTGATTTAAATGAATAACCGTATCGCATCAAACAAGATCCAGATATAATGTTCATGCTTAACGCTGGCACCAAATAACAATTATTTAGGTCTAATACTAATCCCGAAGGTAGATATAGAGGTAGCGTGCCGACCGCGATCACATCGACTTTGGAACCATTTCCCACGCGCACCGTCACCTCATCCTTAGCCAATCTTCGCTTAATCCATAGTCCCTGTTTTGAGTTGCAAATGTTAGCAACAGAACCAGTATCAAATACCCAGGTGCTATTGCGAGCATTAGTAAGGTACACATCAATAACATGTATATCACATATACCTTTGTTCACCTTGCTATCATTTTTCTCCGCCAAATACTTGGGGCAGTTCCGCTTCAAGTGACCAGTCTGCTTGCAGTAGAAGCACTCAGTTTCAGGCTTAGGTCCAGGTTTGGGTTTCTTCTCTTGAGTAGCAACTTGCTTGTTGTTATTTTTGAAGTTCCCCTTCTTCTTTCCTTTGCCCTTTTTCTTGAAACTAGTGGTCTTGTTGACCATCAACACTTGATGCTCCTTCTTGATTTCTACCTCCGCAGCTGTCAGCATTGCGAAGAGCTCGGGAATAGTCTTATTCATCCCTTGCATATTATAGTTCATCACGAAGCTCTTGTAGCTTGGTGGCAGTGATTGGAGAATTCTGTCAATGACGCAATCATCTGGAAGATTAACTCCCAATTGAATCAAGTGATTCCATCTTGCAGCTATAGAACTTATTGGAGACTTCATATCTCTCAATCCGGGCATTTGCTTGAAATATTAACTTCAACTCCTGGAACATCTCATATGCTCCATGACGTTCAAAACATCGTTGACGTCCCGATTCTAAGCCGTAAAGCATGGCACACTGAACTATCGAGTAGTCATCAGCTTTGCTCTGCCAGACATTCATAACATCTGGTGTTGCTCTAGCAGCAGGCCTGGCACCCAGCAGTGCTTCCAGGATGTAATTCTTCTGTGCAGCAATGAGGACAATCCTCAAGTTACGGACCCAGTCCGTGTAATTGCTACCATCATCTTTCAACTTTGCTTTCTCAAGGAACGCATTAAAACGGAACAACAGCATGGGCCATCTATCTACAATCAAACATAAACAAGCAAGATACTATCAGGTACTAAGTTCATGATAAATTTAGGTTCAATTAATCATATTACTAAAGAACTCCCACTTAGATAGACATCCCTCTTATCCTCTAAGTGATTACGTGATCCAAATCAACTAAACCATGTCCGATCATCACGTGAGATGGAGTAGTTTCATTGGTGAACATCACTATGTTGATCATATCTACTATATGATTCACGCTCGACCTTTCGGTCTCTGTGTTCCGAGGCCATATCTGTATATGCTTGGCTCGTCAAGTATAACCTGAGTATTCCGCGTGTGCAACTGTTTTGCACCCGCTGTATTTGAACGTAGAGCCTATCACACCCGATCATCACGTGGTGTCTCAGCACGAAGAACTTTCGCAACGGTGCATACTCAGGGAGAACACTTCTTGATAATTAGTGAGAGATCATCTTAAAATGCTACCGTCAATCAAAGCAAGATAAGATGCATAAAAGATAAACATCACATGCAATCAATATAAGTGATATGATATGGCCATCATCATCTTGTGCTTGTGATCTCCATCTTCGAAGCACCGTCGTGATCACCATCGTCACCGGCGCGACACCTTGATCACCATCGTAGCATCGTTGTCGTCTCGCCAATATTATGCTTCCACGACTATCGCTACCACTTAGTGATAAAGTAAAGCATTACAGTGCAATTGCATTGCATACAATAAAGCGACAACCATATGGCTCCTGCCAGTTGCCGATAACTTGGTTACAAAACATGATCATCTCATACAATAAAATTTAGCATCATGTCTTGACCATATCACATCACAACATGCCCTACAAAAACAAGTTAGACGTCCTCTACTTTGTTGTTGCAAGTTTTACGTGGCTGCTACGGGCTTAAGCAAGAACCAATCTTACCTACGCATCAAAACCACAATGATAGTTTGTCAAGTTGGTGTTGTTTTAACCTTCGCAAGGACCGGGCATAGCCACACTCGGTTCAACTAAAGTTGGAGAAACTGACACCCGCTAGCCACCTTTGTGCAAAGCACGTCGGGAGAACCGGTCTCGCGTAAGCGTACGCGTAATGTCGGTCCGAACCGCTTCGTCCAACAATACCGCCGAAACAAAGTATGACATGCTGGTAAGCAGTATGACTTATATCGCCCACAACTCACTTGTGTTCTACTCGTGCATATAACATCAACACATAAAACCTAGGCTCGGATGCCACTGTTGGGGAACGTAGTAATTTCAAAAAAAATCCTACGCACACGCAAGATCATGGTGATGCATAGCAACGAGAGGGGAGAGTGTGATCTACGTATCCTTGTAGACCGACAGTGGAAGCGTTATGACAACGCGGTTGATGTAGTCGTACGTCTTCACGGCCCGACCGATCAAGCACCAAAACTACGGCACCTCCGAGTTTTAGCACACGTTCAGCTCGATGACGATCCCCGGACTCCGATCCAGCAAAGTGTCAGGGAAAAGTTCCGTCAGCACGACGGCGTGGTGACGATCTTGATGTTCTACCGTCGCAGGGCTTCGCCTAAGTACCGCTACAATATTATCGAGGATTATGGTGGAAGGGGGCACCGCACACGGCTAAGAAAACGATCACGTGGATCGACTTGTGTGTCTAGGGGTGCCCCCTGCCCCCGTATATAAAGGAGCAAGAGGAGGAGGCCGGCCGGCCCTATAGGCGCGCCAAGGAGGAGTCCTCCTAGTAGGAGTAGGACTCCTACTAGGAGGGGGAAGGAAGTGGGGAAGGAGAAGGAAAGGGGGCGTCGCCCCCCTCTCCTAGTCCAATTCGGACTAGGGGGGAGGAGGCGCGCGGCCCACCCTGGCTGCCCTTCTCTTTCTCCACTAAGGCCCATATGGCCCATTACTTCTCCCGGGGGGGTTCCGGTAATCCTCCGGTACTCCGGTTTTCTCCGAAATCACCCGGAACACTTCCGGTGTCCGAATATAGCCGTCCAATATATCAATCTTTATGTATCGACCATTTCGAGACTCCTCGTTATGTCCATGATCACATCCGGGACTCCGAACTAACTTCGGTACATCAAAACTCATAATATAACTGTCATTGAAACCTTAAGTGTGCGGACCCTACGGGTTCGAGAACAATGTAGACATGACCGAGACATGTCTCCGGTCAATAACCAATAGTGGAACCTGGATGCTCATATTGGCTCCTACATATTCTACGAAGATCTTTATCGGCCAGACCGCATAACAACATACGTTGTTCCCTTTGTCATCGGTATGTTACTTGCCCGAGATTCGATCGTCGGTATCTCAATACCTAGTTCAATCTTGTTACCGGCAAGTCTCTTTACTTGTTTCGTAATACATCATCCCGCAACTAACTCATTAGTTGCAATGCTTGCAAGGCTTATGTGATGTGCATTACCGAGAGGGCCCAGAGATACCTCTCCGACAATCGGAGTGACAAATCCTAATCTCGAAATACGCCAACCCAACATTTACCTTTGGAGACACCTGTAGAGCTCTTTTATAATCACCCAGTTACATTGTGACGTTTGGTAGCACACAAAGTGTTCCTCCGGCAAACGAGAGTTGCATAATCTCATAGTCATAGGAACATGTATAAGTCATGAAGAAAGCAATAGCAACATACTAAACGATCGGGTGCTAAGCTAATGGAATGGGTCATGTCAATCACATCATTCTCCTAATAATGTGATCCCGTTAATCAAATGGCAACACATGTCTATGGTTAGGAAACATAACCATCTTTGATTAATGAGCTAGTCAAGTAGAGGCATACTAGTGACGTTTGGTTTGTCTATGTATTCACACAAGTATTATGTTTCCGGATAATACAATTCTAGCATGAATAATAAACATTTATCATGATATAAGGAAATAAAATAATAACATTATTATTGCCTCTAGGGCATATTTCCTTCAATCGCTCCAGCCAATCTACACCCAAAATAATGTCATAACACCCAAAATCTAAGTCGTGCGTGTCATCTACGGATTTGTGGCCATGCACAGACCATTCCAGTCGGGGCGCATGGGTGTCATAAGAAACTGAGCGCCATTTTCCATGATGAGCTGTGCAGGAGGGCACAACTGGATCTTGCAATGGAGCCACGCAGCCATATCTATGCCAATGAATGTGCCCACGCTGCCCAGGTCCAGGCAAATCTGAACATGGTGCTTGCCCACATAATCTTGCAATTGGAGTGCATGTTTGCGCTTGGGTGTACTCACATATGAACCGACTAGCATCACCTTTGAAGCTTGTTCTTCATTGTCATTATTCTCATTCTCACTTTCATCCTTTGGCTAAGAGACAAAGAGCACATCAAGCAACTCTTTGATGATATGAAGTGGAACTTGTGGGTCTTACTCTAGGGCTCGTCGTAGGTGAAACATAGCCCTTTAGAACACTAGAAGGCTTTGAGTGCCTCCACCTTGTCGTCAATATTGACCAGTTCACTATGTTTGCCTTGATCCACCTTGGAGTGGAACTATGACTTATCATATCACTAAGTGTCCCCGACTGGACCAAGCTTGCTGGAAGAACAATGATTGCCCAATTCCATGTCCTCTTCGTGCAACGATGCTAACAAACTCGTAGTATCCTAGTCTTGAGGCCGATGGATCCAAATAGCAGATCAAATTTCTTCTTTCAACCCATCTAAGAACTCATCAACGAAAAATGCTTCCTCTAAATTGAATGTGCAATAGCAATTGGTGATGGAGGTGTTCAAATTTGTCGAAATACTCAACTATTGTACCAGTTTGCCTTAATGCACGAATCTATCTACGGCATCTATCATAATTATTTTTACCATGTCCATGTTGCACACGCTCACAGAACTCACTTCAATCAATTCTACCTATTTTGGCATCCAAATGCTGAAGCCATAATGCAGCAGTGTGCTGCAAGCTAAGAGATGCATAACGTGTACACAAATCAGGGTGAACATGGTACACCTCAAAATAGGTTTCACCTTGATACCATAGTTTGGGGTTTGACCATCAAATTTAAGGAATTCAGCCTTGGGTGACAGGGAATGCCACTCCCATGGCCGTTGCTCATCCAATTCATGGTACTGGTGGAAAGCATGATGGTGTTGGGGCAAATTTCCCGTACCTGTTATCGGGGATGGCCTATGGACCCCAAGGATCCCAGGTGTGTCCGTCGGGTGCAATCGAGGATCAAAGGAGCCATTTGGCCCGAACATGGTGTCACTCGTTGATGCTTGGAACGACGGAGTGTGGTTCCGAGATGCTACTCCATTGGTGAAGGGTGTGCTACAGATTAGGCTGTCGGCGGTTGCAATGGCCTTCACCCCAAGGTTCAGGTCCCTTGTCCTGAGTCCTGACCTGTGACACCATCCCGATTTGTAACGTGGGTGGTGGCCGTGTCGTCGAGGATGATGATGTCAACATCGGCATTGGTGGCGGTGTGTGGGCGATGATCTCCTCCACCGTCTCTATGGTGGTGACGACCCGCGCGCTCACCTCCCCCACCGCTGCCCCCCCCCCCCCCCCAATGGCTTGGTTAGCTACATTTTGGTCTTTTACAGTGAACCCTATAGATTGTGCGGTTATGCATTTTAGAGGCCCCAGTGGATAATAGCATAAAATTTTGGAAGTTGAACGTTCTGCTAAAAGTTAACATTTTCATGTGGTATCTTCGAAGAGGTGTTGTGCTAAACATCTCGCCCGTTGCAATTGACAAGAGCAAGAAGTGTGGTTTTTGTACTCACGATTAGACAATCAAACACCTATTTTCTCAGTGTAAGTTTGCATGTTCTACATGGTTAGTCATCCAAATAACGTTCAATTTATATACGTCTGCAAGTGGTGTCGATATTTTTTTGTCCCTGTTTGAATGGAATTCCAAAAGATTTAGAATGCTCACAAGCGTATGCCTTATATGGTCGTTTTGGCTATGAAGAACTTTTTTTGTTTTAAATAGCAAAAACTCTTCTCTGTTGCAAGTTATTTTCCATAGTACACATTGGTTTCGTACATGGTTTATGCTACATCGAACGGAGTACCAACCGTTATTCAAGGCAGTCCGTATGTGATTAGAGCAGGTGCCAGAGAGGTTTTTACCCAACACGTGTGACATCATAATCTCTAGATCGATTTGCCACCTCTTTGTACATAGGCACAGTGTCGATCTTATATGACTTTACTGTTTCTGATATGTCTGCTTTTATCTTTTTCTATCAGATTGTTGGTTTTTGACTGTGTGCTTCTTATCTATGCAGATGCTAGATGTTGCTCGTCACGTTTTGTATATGCTACATTTTGAGTTAATAGATACACCGTTTATGGGGGAAAACCACCTCATGGCTTGCTGGATCTGCTCCTCCAACGGGTTGTTCTTGCGTGCCAGATTAACCTCAGTCTGAATATCAATTGTCACGGAGAGGAAACATGGGGACATATATTCTGAACTGATAAAGGGAAATGGTTCAGTTACAAGTCAATAGTCAATTCCCCCCCCCCCCCCCCCCCCCACCCCCCTCGCAACAATTACAAACCCATACCTGAAAACAAAGTGGTACTGTACAATACATATTTTCCTTGTAGCAAAGGCCAAAGAGACTGAAATATATCCAGCTAGCCTAGGGATGAAACATGTTTGCTGCAACACTGAGATAACTAGACAAGTCGACTATTCCTGCATGGGGTCATATAATTTTTCTTTCACCAGAAATGCAAACAGAAAGATACAAGAACGAATGCAACCGCAGCTGGAAACAGAAGGATGTATGGAAAACTTTCTTCCATTGGACCCAATGTACACCAGGTCAAATAAGAATTGCATACATATCAAATGCGACCGCAGTGCACTAGATATAAGTTGGATATAGGAAAATGCCAAATGTTGACCTACATGTAGCAAACCGAGCTTATGGATGGAATCGGAAAAGAAAAATGTTATATTACGAAGGGTACAAATACCCAATCTAGGATTTGACCTTGTCACTGATGGGACGCTTGATTTGCCAGGTGACACTCTTATCACCCTTCAATGGATTCCTTTTCATGGCTACTGAGCAATGGTCAACCCTTCTACCATTTGCATTCATCTCCACTTGCGCCTTCCTCCGCCTCATGCGGTTCTCCTGTCTCAGGCTCCTTAAAGCCTGTGCCTTCTTCTCAATCTCCAGTGCTTCCGAGAAGTTCCAGACCCTGACAGAGCCATCCTCGCCTCCACATATGATTCTATCTGCACCGATGCCGACGGAGAAAAGATAGCATCCAAAGCCATGAAGCATCCGCTGTGGAGGCTCTACGGTACTTGGATCAAAGGGCTTAACCCTGAAGCGGCGCTTTGATGAGTTTAGGGGGGTCAGGATCTTCCTCAAATCAATTAGTGCAATCCTACCATCACTAGAGGCAGAAACAAGCCATGGGTACTCAAAAGCAAGAGAATGAACAGGGCCAGAATGCGGCAACCAAGTGGCAGCTGGTTTAATATTCTCATCATCCGATATCTCAGAAACATCGAACAAGCGAATTGCCCCGTCCTCTCCTCCAGTAAACAGCACACCTGCCAGGTGTGTTCGAGCTACAGAATATGCATTACCAACATGGGCATTGGAAATTATAGTTGTTAACTCGCCACTTCCGATATCCCACACATATGCGTCTCTACCAGCTGTACTGGCAACAGTATTTCCATGAGGAGCCAGGGCCAAAACCCAGTCAGCATGCATGAACTTTTGCACACACTTCATCTCGGCTCTGTCCCAAACACGAACAGTCATATCCCAAGAACCACTGTAAATCCTTGTTGAATCCAAGGAAAGACAAGTCACAGGCCCTTCATGCCCCCATAGGCGAAATTCAGAATTCTGGTTAGTACCATTGCCAGAAATGTGGAAAAGGTGCGAGGCCCCCTCAATAGCCCTCCAACACTGAATGAAGGCTTTGGATCCTCCAGTTACCAAAAGCCTACTGTCAGCTGCAATTGCCCGGATAGTGCAACCAAATGGGCGGGACTCATCAATCAGTAGCCCTTCCTCCATATTCCACATCCGAACCACAGAATCATGGCCGCCAGTGAATATCAGATTTGCTGCTGCCAGAAGGTACACAGTGCGTACATCCTCATTGTGACCACGGAGAACATCCACACTAAATCTTCCCATGAATGATCTGCTTTGAAACTCCCGATCCACAAACAATGCTTTCCACGACCTCCCATCTGGGGTTCCACCTGGAACTAGGGATCCGATGGGAGCATTTGGAAGTCCCCACCTCTCACAGTAGAATTTCTTCCATCCCTGATGATCTGTGGCTAGGGTCTGCAGAACTGTGGAGACACAAGATACAACCCCAAGCCCCTTTGGATCAAGGCGCGCAAGGACTTCACATACCAATGCAGACGGCAGATCAGTGAAGCACATAATGCTACACTCTGAGGCAGTTGCATCATTTCCTGTTTCACCATCTTCCTTGGGGTCATTAACCCTTGGAAGTGATCCATGACTTGACTCCGGGTTGTTCAATTTGTTGAGGCTATTCCACTTTTTAGCCTTTCCACAATGAGTTAAGGTGTTTCCCTGGATGAGTGTGCCCTCGTTGCAAATGCTAGAACAATGCTTGGCTGAAGACTCTCCTGCCTTATTGCAATCAAAGTCCATAAAATTCTGAAATCCTATCTTGTGATGAACTTCCCTAGCCTTCCCCCAAACCCAGGCAAATAAAAATACAAATCCCTGCAATGCAATAATCAAACACTTCAGCTCAAATTTCATTAAGAGGAACTGATAAGTTCAGAAAAGTATCATCAGGAAAAATAAACCCTTGGTCACCTAGTCACCGAGAGGAATACAAAATCTAGTTGTTCACCACACGGCGTGTTAAAAGGAATGTACATACATAACAACTATTCCCTCCGTAAAGAAAGATAGGAGCATTTAGATCACTACTTTAGTACTCCCTCTGTAAACTAATATAAGAGCGTTTAGAACACTTTTTAGTGATCTAAACGCCCTTATATTTCTTTACGGAGGGAGTACAATCCACTTATTTATGAATATATTCAAAATCAGGAACCTAAATCTGCGATGCAAACCGAGTAAACTGAGCTACAAAGTTGTAATCAGATTCTCTGATGAAGGTAATAACATGGAATAAGATTGAAAGGACTAATCACAGGGGTGACTAAACTCTAGTTTCGAACCAAAATTGCAATCCTCAGCCTGCACAAAAAGAGGCGACTTTTTCCTGTACAAAGCACCCGTGATAAAGCTGTGAATTCGCTTCAATTGAAGCAAAGCAAACACCCCGCACTACACAGAGCCACAAGCTCCGATAACCCGCATCTGAGATTGGGGCGACCAGACCCACCAACAAATTTCTCCAATTAAGCATACGCAGCCGGCAAACCAAGCATCGAATCGAAACATGAGGAACATATCCGACGATTCTAGGCCCATACATCCTAATTCGAAACCCTAATTTGGAACCAAATCCGCAGCCGCGCAGAAGAGGGAGGCGTAGACAAATTACTAGTGGTTCCTACCGAGCGGGATGCATGCGAGCGAACGGAAAATTACTGGTAAAATTAGCTGACGGAATTACAAGATCGAGAATCACCTCGAGCTGTGCCTCCGATCGCGATTTCTGCAGACTTTCTCCTCTTCTCTCTCTCTCTCTTTTCCCCTTTGGGAAGGAAAACTGCGGCCGCAGGGAGCCAAAGAGGCGGACGCTTCGTCTGCACCGCCCGTGCTCGAACGGGAACCGACGGTCGGGATCCTGTCCTTGCTCCCGATCCGGACCGTCGGTGCACGGGATGGCAAAAGGGCTCGTGCTGTGGCTTTTCTCTGGGCCAAACTCTTCCGTACCAGAAACTTCTCTGTCCGTGGCTGTGAGACTCAAGCAGAGCAATGCCCAGCCCACAAACTCTTCGATTAACGTGGCTGTTAATCTCCGAATCGATTTGACGCATTCTGCGCCAGACTGTCCTCCGCACAAACCAGCGAGCGACAGATCGGCTGGCCCATTTAGCAGTTGTGAATCTGATTTTAGGAACTTATACAGTTGTATGACTGTCCTGTTTTTTTCGGTTTTAGCAACCTTCTAGATGGTTGTGGGGTTCGGTTTTCTGTTTATTTTTTCTTAATGTTTCTACTTTTCAAAAAATTGCACAGAGTTTTTCAAAATTAGTTGGATTAAAAAGGTATTTTAATTTCAAAAAATAGTATTTTAAAAAAATCCTGTTTAAAAAACTTGGTGAATCTCTAAAAATGTTCTCAAAATTTTCAAAATAAATACGTGTTTTCAAAATATGCTTGACAATTTTTTAAAAATGTTCTTGTTTCAAAAAAATTAGAATTCAAAAAAATTCAGGAATTCAAAATTCACCTTTTATAAAAAAATATTGTTGAGAAAAATTCGTATTTTAAAAATATGTTCTTTTTTTCATAAAATGTTTTTTAGAAAAGAAAATGCCCCCCAAAAACCACGTGTTGCAGTGCCCGTCTATAATACATGGAGTTGCTACAGTGTCGCCGAGTCGCTGGAAAAAAATGCAAAACAGATAATCGTAGCAAGTGAATGTCGCTTAGTGGGTCGACCCGTTCGCTCGTGTGCGGTGCATTTTGGGGGTCTATTTGATGGAAAGTGCGTCGTATAAGACCTCCCTATAATGACACATGGTTCTAAAAAACTATGTCAATAATGGTGCGTACACGATGATTTTGTTGGCTTTTTTTTTGTCGGGCCTTTCCCGGTGAGACCTAAGAGGATTGCGCCGACAAAAAGTTCTGGGAGAGGGCATGACACTACTCCGAGTGGGTCAAGGACAACGCGTGCCGCAGTTGGCCCTGCCTACCTCCCTGCCGCCCTTACCTACTTCATGCGTATCTCGACGGTCGCATGCATAGGATTCGAAGTCGTGCTCACGCTAGCCTTAAAAATGTGGTTGTATCCCGCATCCAAGACACACATGCGTTCGTCGACCACGTGGCCATGGAAGTCGCGAGCCCGAAGCCTTCCCCGCCTGCGAAGTCACTTTGAAGAGGAGGTAGAGTCCGTAGTTCTATTGATAGAGAATTGTAGTTTTAAGTGTTGGAAATATGCCCTAGAGGCAATAATAAAATGGTTATTATTATATTTCTTTGTTCATGATAATTATCTATTGTTCATGCTATAATTGTGTTATCCGGAAATCATAATACATGTGTGAATACATAGATCACAACACGTCCCTAGTGAGCCTCTAGTTGACTAGCTCGTTGATCAAAAGATAGTCATGGTTTCCTGACTATGGACATTGGATGTCATTGATAACGGGATCACATCATTAGGAGAATGATGTGATGGACAAGACCCAATCCTAAGCATAGCTCAAAGATCGTGTAGTTCGTTTGCTGTAGCTTTTCCGAATGTCAAGTATCATTTCCTTAGACCATGAGATTGTGCAACTCCCGGATACCGTAGGAGTGCCTTGGGTGTGCCAAACGTCACAACGTAACTGGGTGACTATAAAGGTACACTACAGGTATCTCCGAAAGTGTCTGTTGGGTTGGCACGAATCGAGACTGGGATTTGTCACTCCGTATGACGGAGAGGTATCTCTGGGCCCACTCGGTAATGCATCATCATAATGAGCTCAATGTAACCAAGTGGTTGATCACGGGATCATGCATTACGGCACGAGTAAAGTGACTTGTCGGTAACGAGATTGAACGAGGTATTGGGATACCGACGATCGAGTCTCGGGCAAGTAAAGTACCGATTGACAAAGGGAATTGTATACGGATTGATCGAATCCTCGACATCGTGGTTCATCCGATGAGATCATCGTGGAGCATGTGGGAGCCAACATGGGTATCCAGATCCCGCTGTTGGTTATTGACCGAAGAGGCGTCTCGGTCATGTCTGCATGTCTTCCGAACCCGTAGGGTCTACACACTTAAGGTTCGGTGACGCTAGGGTTATAGAGACATTAGTATGCAATAACCCGAAAGTTGTTCGGAGTCCCGGATGAGATCCCGGACGTCACGAGGAGTTCCGGAATGGTCCGGAGGTAAAGATTTATATATAGAAAGTTTAGTTTCGGCCATCGGGAAGGTTTCGGGGGTCGCCGGTATTGTACCGGGACCACCGAAAGGGTCCCGGGGGTCCACCGGGTGGGGCCACCTATCCCGGAGGGCCCCATGGGCTGAATTGGGAGGGGAACCAGCCCCTAGTGGGCTGGTGCCCCCCTCTGGGGCCTCCCCTGCGCCTAGGGTTGGGAAACCCTAGGGGTGGGAGCGCCCCCCACTTGGCTTGGGGGGAAAGCCACCCTTTGGCCGCCGCCCCCTTGGAGATTCATCTCCTAGGGCTGGCGCCCCCCCCAAGGCCCCTATATAAAGAAGGAGGGAGGGAGGGCAGCCGCACCCCTTGCTCTTGGCGCCTCCCTCTCCCTCCGTAACACCTCTCCTCCCCGCTTGTGCTTGGCGAAGACCTACCGGGATCCTGCTGCATCCACCACCACGCCGTCGTGCTGCTGGATCTTCATCAACCTCTCCTTCCCCCTTGCTGGATCAAGTTGGAGGAGACGTCTTCCTAACCGTACGTGTGTTGAACACGGAGGTGCCGTCCGTTCGGCACTAGGTCATCGATGATTTGGATCACGTCGAGTACGACTCCATCAACCCCATTCTCTTGAACGCTTCCGCGCGCGATCTACAAGGGTATGTAGATGCACTCCTCTCTCCCTCGTTGCTAGATGACTCCATAGATTGATCTTGGTGATGCGTAGAAAATTTTAAAATTCTGCTATGTTACCCAACAGTGGCATCATGAGCTAGGTCTATGCGTAGTTCCTATGCACGAGTAGAACACAAAGCAGTTGTGGGCGTCGATATTGTCAATTTGATTGCCGTTACTAGTCTTATCTTGATTCAGCGGCATCGTGCGATGAAGCGGCCCGGACCGACCTTGCACATACGCTTACGTGAGACTGGTTCCACCGATTGACATGCACTAGTTGTATAAGGTGGCTAGCGGGTGTCTGTCTTTCCCACTTTAGTCGGATCAGATTCGATGAAAAGGGTCCTTATGAAGGGTAAATAGAAATTGGCATATCACGTTGTGGTTTTGGCGTAGTTAAGAAACGTTCTTGCTAGAAACCTATAGCAGCCACGTAAAAACTTGCAACAACAATTAGAGGACGTCTAACTTGTTTTTGCAGCATGTGCTCTGTGATGTGATATGGCCAAAAGGATGTGATGAATGATATATGTGATGTATGAGATTGATCATGTTCTTGTAATAGGAATCACGACTTGCATGTCGATGAGTATGACAACCGGCAGGAGCCATAGGAGTTGTCTTTATTTATTTATGACATGGTGTCAACATAAACGCCATGTAATTACTTTACTTTATTGCTAAAGTGTTAGCCATAGTAGTAGAAGTAATAGATGACGAGACAACTTCAAGAAGACACGATGATGGAGATCATGATGATGGGGATCATGGTGTCATGCCGGTGACAACGATGATCATGGAGCCTCAAAGATGGAGATCCAAAGGAGCAAATGATATTGGCCATATCATGTCACTATTTGATTGCATGTGATGTTTATCATGTTTTATATCTTATTTGCTTAGAACGACGGTATCTTAAATAAGATGATCCCTCGTAATAATTTCAAGAAAGTGTTCCTCCTAACTGTGCACCGTTGCGAAGGATCGTTGCTTCGAAGCACCACGTGATGATCGGGTGTGATAGATTCTAACGTTCGAATACAACGGGTGTAAGCCAGATTTACACACGCAATACACTTAGGTTGACTTAACGAGCCTAGCATATACAGACATGGCCTCGGAACACAGAAGACCGAAAGGTCGAGCATGAGTCGTATAGAAGATACGATCAACATGAAGATGTTCACCGATGTTGACTAGTCCGTCTCGTGATGATCGAACACGGCCTAGTTAACTCGGATCATGTTACACTTAGATGACTGGAGGGATGTCTATCTGAGTGGGAGTTCATTGAATAATTTGATTAGATGAACTTAATTATCATGAACTTAGTCTAAAATCTTTACAATATGTCTTGTAGATCAAATGGCCCACGTTGTCCTCAACTTCAACGCGTTCCTAGAGAAAACCAAGCTGAAAGATGATGGCAGCAACTATACGGACTGGGTCTGGAACCTGAGGATCATCCTCATAGCTGCCAAGAAAGATTATGTCCTAGAAGCACCGCTAGGTAACGCACCTGTCCCAGAGAACCAAGACGTTATGAACGCTTGGCAGTCACGTGTTGATGATTACTCTCTCGTTCAGTGTGGCATGCTTTACAGCTTAGAACCGGGGCTCCAAAAGCGTTTTGAGAGACACAGAGCATATGAGATGTTCGAAGAGCTGAAAATGGTTTTCCAAGCTCATGCCCGGGTCGAGAGATATGAAGTCTCCGACAAGTTCTTCAGCTGTAAGATGGAGGAAAATAGTTCTGTCAGTGAGCACATACTCAAAATGTTTGGGTTGCATAACCGCTTGACTCGGCTGGGAGTTAATCTCCCGGATGACGCGGTCATTGACAGAATCCTTCAGTCGCTTCCACCGAGCTACAAGAGCTTTGTGATGAACTTCAATATGCAGGGGATGGAAAAGACCATTCCTGAGGTATATTCAATACTGAAATCAGTAGAGGTGGAAATCAAAAAGGAACATCAAGTGTTGATGGTGAATAAAACCACTAAGTTCAAAAGGGCAAGGGTAAGAAGAACTTCAAGAAGGACGGCAAGGGAGTTGCCGTGCCCGGTAAGCAAGCTGCCGGGAAGAAGCCAAAGAATGGACCCAAGCCTGAGACTGAGTGTTTTTATTGCAAGGGAAGTGGTCACTGGAAGCGGAACTGCCCCAAATACTTAGCGGACAAGAAGGCCGGCATCACGAAAGGTATATGTGATATACATGTAATTGATGTGTACCTTACCAGTACTCGTAGTAGCTCCTGGGTATTTGATACCGGTGCGGTTGCTCACATTTGTAACTCAAAACAGGAGCTGCGGAATAAGCGGAGACTGGCGAAGGACGAGGTGACGATGCGCGTCGGGAATGGTTCCAAGGTCAATGTGATCGCCGTCGGCACGCTACCTCTACATTTACCTACGGGATTAGTTTTAAACCTCAATAATTGTTATTTAGTGCCAGCTTTGAGCATGAACATTGTATCAGGATCTCGTTTAATTCGAGATGGCTACTCATTTAAATCCGAGAATAATGGTTGTTCTATTTATATGAGAGATATATTTTATGGTCATGCTCCGTTGGTGAATGGTTTATTCTTAATGAATCTCGAGCGTAATGTTACACATATTCATAGTGTGAATACCAAAAGATATAAAGTTGATAATGATAGTCCCACATACTTGTGGCACTGCCGCCTTGGTCACATAGGTGTTAAACGCATGAAGAAGCTTCATGCAGATGGACTTTTGGAGTCTCTTGATTACGAATCATTTGACACGTGCGAACCATGCCTCATGGGTAAAATGACCAAGACTCCGTTCTCAGGAACGATGGAGCGAGCAACCAACTTGTTGGAAATTATACATACCGATGTGTGCGGTCCAATGAGTGTTGAGGCTCGCGGTGGCTATCGTTATGTTCTCACCCTCACTGATGACTTGAGTAGATATGGGTATGTCTACTTAATGAAACACAAGTCTGAGACCTTTGAAAAGTTCAAAGAATTTCAGAGCGAGGTTGAGAATCAACGTGACAGAAAAATCAAGTTCTTGCGATCAGATCATGGGGGAGAATACTTGAGTCACGAATTTGGCACACACTTAAGAAAATGTGGAATAGTTTCACAACTCACGCCGCCTGGAACACCTCAGCGTAATGGTGTGTCCGAACGTCGTAATCGCACTCTATTGGATATGGTGCGATCTATGATGTCTCTTACCGATCTACCGCTATCATTTTGGGGCTATGCTTTAGAGACTGCCGCATTCACTTTAAATAGGGCTCCGTCGAAATCTGTTGAGACGACACCGTATGAATTATGGTTTGGGAAGAAACCTAAGCTGTCGTTTCTAAAAGTTTGGGGATGCGATTCTTATGTCAAGAAATTTCAACCTGAAAAGCTCGAACCCAAATTGGAAAAATGCGTCTTCATAAGATACCCTAAAGAAACTATTGGGTATACCTTCTACCTCAGATCCGAAGGCAAAATCTTTGTTGCCAAGAATGGGTCCTTTCTAGAGAAAGAATTTCTCTCGAAAGAAATAAGTGGGAGGAAAGTAGAACTTGATGAAGTATTGCCTCTTGAACCGGTTAGTCGCGCAGCTCAAGAAAATGTTCCTGAGGTGCCTGCACCGACTAGAGAGGAAGTTGATGATGATGATCATGAAACTTCAGATCAAGTTGCTACTGAACTTCGTAGGTCCACAAGGACACGTTCCGCACCAGAGTGGTACGGCAACCCTGTCTTGGAAATCATGTTGTTAGACAACGGTGAACCTTCGAATTATGAAGAAGCGATGGCGGGCCCGGATTCCGACAAATGGCTGGAAGCCATGAAATCCGAGATAGGATCCATGTATGAAAACGAAGTATGGACTTTGACTGACTTGCCCGATGATCGGCGAGCCATAGAAAATAAATGGATCTTTAAGAAGAAGACAGACGCGGATGGTAACATAACCATCTATAAAGCTCGGCTTGTCGCTAAGGGTTATCGACAAGTTCAAGGGGTTGACTACGATGAGACTTTCTCACCCGTAGCGAAGCTGAAGTCCGTCCGAATCATGTTAGCAATTGCCGCATTCTATGATTATGAGATATGGCAAATGGACGTCAAAACGACATTCCTTAATGGTTTCCTTAAGGAAGAATTGTATATGATGCAGTCGGAAGGTTTTGTCGATCCTAAGAATGCTGACAAGGTGTGCAAGCTCCAATGCTCGATTTATGGGCTGGTGCAAGCATCTCGGAGTTGGAACATTCGTTTTGATGAGATGATCAAAGCGTTTGGGTTTACGCAGACTTATGGAGAAGTCTGCATTTACAAGAAAGTGAATGGGAGCTCTGTAGCATTTCTCATATTGTATGTGGATGACATACTGTTGATGGGAAATGATATAGAATTCTTGGAAAGCATAAAGGCCTACTTAAACAAGTGTTTTTCAATGAAGGATCTTGGAGAAGCTGCTTATATATTATGCATCAAGATCTATAGAGATAGATCGAGACGCCTCATTGGTCTTTCACAGAGTACGTACCTTGACAAGATATTGAAGAAGTTCAAAATGGATCAGTCAAAGAAGGGGTTCTTGCCTGTATTGCAAGGTATGAGATTGAGCACGACTCAATGCCCGACCACGACAGAAGATAGAGAAAAGATGAGTGTCGTCCCTTATGCCTCGGCCATAGGGTCTATCATGTATGCTATGCTGTGTACAAGACCTGATGTAAACCTTGCCGTAAATTTGGTAGGAAGGTACCAAAGTAATCCCGGCATGGAACACTGGACAGCGGTCAAGAATATCCTGAAGTACCTGAAAAGGACTAGGAATATGTTTCTCGTTTATGGAGGTGACGAAGAGCTCGTCGTAAAGGGTTATGTCGATGCTAGCTTCGACACAGATCTGGATGACTCTAAGTCACAAACCGGATACATGTATATTTTGAATGGTGGAGCAGTAAGCTGGTGCAGTTGCAAGCAAATCGTTGTGACAGGATCTACATGTGAAGCGGAGTACATGGCAGCCTCGGAGGCAGCACAAGAAGCAGTCTGGGTGAAGGAGTTCATTACCGACCTAGGAGTCATACCCAATGCGTCGGGCCCGATGACTCTCTTCTGTGACAACACTGGAGCCATTGCCCTTGCCAAGGAGCCCAGGTTTCACAGGAAGACCAGGCATATCAAGCGTCGCTTCAACTCCATTTGTGAAAGTGTTCAAAATGGAGACATAGAGATTTGTAAAGTACATACGGACCTGAATGTGGCAGATCCGTTGACTAAACCTCTCCCTAGAGCAAAACATGATCAACACCAGAACTGCATGGGTGTTCGATTCATCACAATGTAACTAGACTATTGACTCTAGTGCAAGTGGGAGACTGTTGGAAATATGCCCTAGAGGCAATAATAAAATGGTTATTATTATATTTTTTTTGTTCATGATAATTGTCTATTGTTCATGCTATAATTGTGTTATCGGGAAATCGTAATACATGTGTGAATACATAGACCACAACACGTCCCTAGTGAGCCTCTAGTTGACTAGCTCGTTGATTAAAAGATAGTCATGGTTTCCTGACTATGGACATTGGATGTCATTGATAACGGGATCACATCATTAGGAGAATGATGTGATGGACAAGACCCAATCCTAAGGATAGCTCAAAGATCGTGTAGTTCGTTTGCTGTAGCTTTTCCGAATGTCAAGTATCATTTCCTTAGACCATGAGATTGTGCAACTCCCGGATACCGTAGGAGTGCCTTGGGTGTGCCAAACGTCACAACGTAACTGGGTGACTATAAAGGTACACTACAGGTATCTCCGAAAGTGTCTGTTGGGTTGGCACGAATCGAGACTGGGATTTGTCACTCCGTATGACGGGGAGGTATCTCTGGGCCCACTCGGTAATGCATCATCATAATGAGCTCAATGTGACCAAGTGGTTGATCACGGGATCATGCATTACGGCACGAGTAAAGTGACTTACCGGTAACGAGATTGAACGAGGTATTGGGATACCGACGATCGAGTCTCGGGCAAGTAAAGTACCGATTGACAAAGGGAATTGTATACGGATTGATCGAATCCTCGACATCGTGGTTCATCCGATGAGATCATCGTGGAGTATGTGGGAGCCAACATGGGTATCCAGATCCCGTTGTTGGTTATTGACCGGAGAGGCGTCTCGGTCATGTCTGTATGTCTCCCGAACCCGTAGGGTCTACACACTTAAGGTTCGGTGACGCTAGGGTTATAGAGACATTAGTATGCAGTAACCCGAAAGTTGTTCGGAGTCCCAGATGAGATCCCGGACGTCACGAGGAGTTCCGGAATGGTCCGGAGGTAAAGATTTATATATAGGAAGTCCAGTTTCGGACATCGGGAAGGTTTCGGGGGTTGCCGGTATTGTACCGGGACCACCGAAAGGGTCCCGGTGGTCCACCGGGTGGGGCCACCTATCCCGGAGGGCCCCATGGGCTGAATTGGGAGGGGAACCAGCCCCTAGTGGGCTGGTGCGCCCCCCCTTGGGCTCCCCTGCGTCTAGGGTTGGGAAACCCTAGGGGTGGGGGCGCCCCCACTTGGCTTGGGGGAAAGCCAGCCTTTGGCCGCTGCCTCCTTGGAGATTCATCTCCTAGGGCTGGCGCCCCCCAAGGCCCCTATAAAAAAAGGGGGGAGGGAGGGCAGCCGCACCCCTTGCTCTTGGCACCTCCCTCTCCCTCTGTAACACCTCTCCTCCCCGCTTGCGCTTGGCGAAATCCTGCCGGGATCCTGCTGCATCCACCACCACGCCGTCGTGTTGCTGGATCTTCATCAACCTCTCCTTCCCCCTTGCTGGATCAAGTTGGAGGAGACGTCTTCCCAACCGTACGTGTGTTGAACGCGGAGGTGCCGTCCGTTCGGCACTAGGTCATCGGTGATTTGGATCACGTCAAGTACGACTCCATCAACCCCGTTCTCTTAAACGCTTCCGCGCGCGATCTACAAGGGTATGTAGATGCACTCCTCTCTCCCTCGTTGCTAGATGACTCCATAGATTGATCTTGGTGATGCGTAGAAAATTTTAAAATTCTGCTACGTTACCCAACATTAAGATTGTTCAAATCCTCGTTCTAATCCTTCCTGTAATCTGAAAATCGATTTTGTAAATCCATATTGAAATCCTAGTTCAAAAACTTTCATTGTTAAGGCGGGGAAGAAAAATGTCATATATTTACCCCGCAAAAAATAGGTGGGGATGGAAAATGTCTTTGAGCCAACGGGTCTCACATGAGGAAAAAAATGAGCACGCTTCTATGATGATTCTGTCTTTGAGCCATTTCATAAACGGGTCTCACCTTAGAAAAAATTACGAAGCATGCTTTTATGACAATTATGAATGTTTTTCATGATAATACGTGCCTCATTTATATAATAAAGATCAAGGTTCAAGGCACATAAGCATCGACCATACATAACTGAAAAGATAGAAAAATCCTATGCAAAATACCAACGCATGTCCCTTTCCTTCGACACCACCGAAGCGGCCACCAAAGGGTAAAAAGACAGATCACCTCTTCATCCAAGCTTGACGCGGCTCCATCGCTGATCAGCAGCTTTACGGATCTCCAAAGTAGTTTGTCAGAAGCAAAAACATAGTCGTTGAAAGAATCAGACCGGGGCAACATGCCTCCGGACACGTCATCAAACTTCAGAATTGACACCCCCGCATGACGACGACGTCAGAGGAGGAAATCAGAACTGTCGGTCTTCGACCACTGACCCAACAGAAGATATTCCATCTTCCAGCTGTCACTTGCGTAGACAACCGCCCGCGCTTACTCCTGAACGACAAAACTTCCCTACTCCACCATGACCTCGGAGACAACGCGACAGCACGCTTATATGACAATTATGAGTTTCCACTTTGGTTCGGCAGCCTCTGTATCCGTATGAAGTATGCTTTACATACGTTATATGAAGGCTGCCAGTGCTAGAGTTGCCTTTACTTGATCCATTTGGCTGAAGAGCTACTTTGCGCCTGCGGTACATGGTCGAGCCGAGCCTCCGAGCAGTGACGTGCCTAGTAGACCCCATGCATAGTGAGTGGAGAAGTGACAACTGGAAAAGGAACAGAGAGCAGCAGTACTGCCTAGCAACGTACGTAGATCTCAGCAGTACGTAAAAGGCTGAACGAACATGAAGTACAAACGGCACAGGCTGGTCGATCTACAGCGTGTGTACATGCTCGGCAGCGCACACTGACACACAACGCCTCTCCATGCACAACACTGTCACGGACGGACTTGGACGGACGGGCCCAAATCCTTATTTAAAGGGACAAAAACAGAACAAAACGGATGTCCGTTTGGGGTCGCACGATGGAGTTGGCCTCACGGACGGACTTGGACGGCCGGGCCGGGCCGGGACCAACCCACTCACGTCCAATCTTTTTTCTACTCAATCAAAAAGAAAGAAAAAGCAAAAGAAGCTCACGTAGTACGTCCGGATCCCCGTACAGACAGGTGTTGTCTCATCGCCAAAAGAGCGCATGGAAACTGGTCGGCAGTCCCGTCACGGGTAGATTGCCGGGCGGGTGGTGCGGCCGTGAGTGGAGAAGGAGAAAACTTGATGAATGGTTGGTTCACTTGTGGACAGAATAGAATAGACGTTCGACGGAACGGCCGACAATTTCAACGGCGCGTTTACATCACAAGACGCCGATCGACCGAGGTCGCTTCTTCCGAATCCACCATCGTCAAGAGTGTCAGCTCGGTAGTGAATTCGGCGTCTTTTTGCTGAACCGGGCCACGTTGTCCAAGGGGCAATCTGAACATGGTGCTCTACAGCGTGAGTTTTCCCCTCACTGTTGAGCACCGCATCGCACTGGCTGGAGATCTGACACCACCTCCACGCGCAAGAGGTAGCATGAACACTCGACGCTGTCACGGACGGGCCAGGCCGAGGCCGGGGACCTGCAGCCCGTTTCTTGCGCTCGCACACCACCAACCCGATCGCGTCCAGATTCCCGTACAGACAGGTGTTGCCTCACCGCAAAAAGAGCGCGCATGCGAGGCCAAAGCCGAAGGTTTATACTCCAGCGCACTTGCTCGGGACTGGTGTCAGGGGTAGATTACAATTGCTGCTGGTTGATCCACAACGAAACTTGGTGGTCCGTTGGTCCTCCTCACTCGTGATGAGACAGAATAACAAAACACGCGCCAAGGTTGCTCCGCTTGCATCCATCTAGCGCCCAGCGTTAGCTTCCGAGTGTTGATCTTCAGTCCAACAGCGTCTCAGAAGCTTGCAATTTCCTCAAATTTTTCCACAGACAGACATCCAACCTGGCCGTTCTATACACTGTCATGTGTTCATGAACGCCCTGATCCGTTCGCTCGAATAATGAGATGGGCATAGACTACCATAGTGCACTGTTTCACTTACCACGGCCGCTGTAGGCAGGTGTGCCCAATCGTGCCGGTTCACGCATCACGCATCATATGATGAGGCCCCTTTTGTGGGTGATGACGACCTTTGTGGTTTTATTGGGTTAGGTGGGAGTAGTGTACAAGGGTTGCCAACTAACCGCTCTGCCCCAGCAATGCATGCCCATGCAGGGCGTGCCCGGCCAATCAACTCGGCGCCATATGTTGTCCTGCCAGGTCGCTCGCTGGATCGATCGACTACGAGTACTGTACGTGCTACCTCTAGCTAGCCACCACCACTGGACGCTGGACTGGACCAGGCCTACTTACTACAGTATTCATTCGTGAGATTCTCCGCCTCGCCGTGCCGATCCAACGATAATTACCACCCCGGCCCTAAAACAACGCTCTGATCCATCGGGTCACCGGCCAATGGCGATCAACCGTGCACGTCGCGGTACATCTCTCAGGACTCGAGGACTGCCCCGCCCGTGTTCGTCCAACGACCAGCAGGCGGACGACCGATGAGCTGCGTGACTTGACCTCAGAGGCCGTGATGGCCTGCCAAGACGTAGTAGCAGTGCTGCTATGACGAAGCGGACGACGCATGAGCTAATTATGGTCACCGGACACGGCGCTCGCTGCACGAGGGTCGATCTCGATCGCTAGCCCGTGAAGCGCGGCTCGTGAGGCGGGATAGAATAGACAGCCCCCTACGCGACCGAGGAAGAGTACAACGGAGTACAGTAACCGTAGCACAGAATCTGGGCACGGGATGGATGGATCAGCGGTGGTACTGTACGAGACTAGTCCTAATAGTGGGTCGAAGCAAGCCGACAGAGAGGTTAGTAAACCAAGTAAAGGCTTCCTCACATGCGTGCCTACCTAATGGTGGGGGAGGCCGGCCACCTCTCTCTCTCTCTCCCCGCCTTTGTTTTCCCGCGGGCACGGGGCAGTGGTCAAAAATCATAATGGCTTCACACTCACTCCACCACCACACCCAAGTAACGACGAGCCCTACATCACATCTACTCTACGTGCATCATGCGATGCATGGTGGTAGTGAGTGAGTGAGAGAGAGATCGGTTGATTAGATAGGGTTCTCACTCACTCACGTCACGAGCCTCTCGCTCTCCACAGGTTCCCATACTCGTGCCAACGGAGGCGCTCTTATATATACCGGGAATCTTCATGGCCTGAGCCTCCCACAAGTCACAAGTCTTACGCTGCTCTGCTCCGCTCTCTCCGTCGCACACACACTATCCTTTCGTGAAGCTCCCGAGGTACGTTCCATGGTGCCGCGTTGAGCTTTTCCTTTGTGGAATTCTGCACTTTGTTTGTTTAGTATGGTCTGCTGCTGCAGAAAGAACATGGCCGTCTAGCTGCTCCTGCTTGTAGTTGATACTGAGATCTGTCGGTGCATGTGACATTTTCTTCTACTAGTAGTACTTCTTTGGTTGCTTTTCGCTCTTTTTGTCCGGCCATTTGGTGAACCACCGAGCCGCATGATCGTTCTGCATTTCTCCACATATATATGTACTAGCACCTTGCACCTCATTCAGTCTAAAATCTAGAGAGCAGTTGACGATCGTAGTAACAGTTTGCTGTTTAGGCTGTTCTAGTAGCCACTGACTGTTGATTCTCGCAACGGCAGCTCGATCGGCGACAGAAGCGATGGCGTCCTCCCGGCGAGATCTGCTCGTGGCGCTCTGCGTGGCGGCGCTCCTGGCCGTCGGGTCGGAGTCCCACGGGCTGGAGGACTTCGGCAGCGAGGGGAAGACGGAGGCGACGCCCGAGATGGCCTCCTTCTTCGGCGCCAAGCCCGAGGCCGCCGTGCTCCCGGAGGCGCTGGACAACTCCATGGCCGCGAAGCCGGAGGCGGCATCGGCGATGCCCACCACCACCAGCACCAACCCGCGTGCGTCCCCGCCGCGCAGATCCGTGGCCGTCGCGGCCGGCGTGGCCTGCGGCGTCGCGGCCCTGGCGGTGGTCGGCGTGGCCGTCGCCGTCGCCTTCGTGGTGCGCGCCAGGCGCGGCGAGAGGCGCGAGGCCGAGGTCCATCTCGGCTAAGCCCGCCGGCTTGGTTTCACTAGGGATTGCTCGTCAATTCATTAGCGTCGTGGTTTGCGTTTAGTTAATTGCGTGTTTAGTTCGATGATGAATGATTTCTTCCGTTCTTCCGCTGTTTGTGTGTGTGATGGAGATTTGGGGAAGCACGCTGTAACATAAATAACGCTTCATTGGCATGCATGTTACTGTGATGTCTAGACCTTGAATGGAGTATTTCACTAGGAATTCATGGCTACTTTGCTGTTCTTATTATGACTTGTGGTTTGGTTTATGAGTACCTACTCCGCTAATGACTAATGGCTAATTGTTGGAGAAACCTACGCCAACTGAAGGATGCTACATTCCAAGCCTCAATTATGTTGCAGTGAGAGCCGCTTGCAAGCTTGTGGTGTGGGCAGTGGGAACGTGACAAATGTGGGACGGCGCTTTCCGGGCCTGGAACATGGCAGGCAGCGCAGAGGTGCGATTAGCAGTACTGTTTCGCCGCCCGTGGGGTGTGGAGCCGACGAAAACGGAGATGGAGCTCGCAGTCGCAGAGCTGTAGCAGACCTCTGTCACCTGTGCTGTGCTGTGCCGTGCAGTCTCTGTGGTCACCTCAGGCGCGGTCCTCTAGAAGTAAACGCAGTGGGAACGAGAGGGCAGGCACTGCAAGCCTGAACCAGACCCGACCGACCAAAGTGCATGTGGCACTGCTTGCGAATTCTCGCTGCCCTCCGCGTCGCGAAACGAGATCTAGGAGGAAGCGTCCGGGAGAAAGGCTGGACCGGCAGCTCCATGGTCCAGTCGACGCCCTGCCCGTCGCACAGCTCACTGTCTCTGGCATCGTACCTGTAGCCTGACCCATCATCGACCGGGCTCCTTAAACCACCATGGTACGTCCGGATGGACGGTCCGCTCAGCATCCGATCACCAAAACACACGATCCAGTCGAGCTATTCAAATCGGCCCTATACTGCCGAGCTGACCGGCACACCCTCGTATCCAGCCTACATTTGGGATGAATACAAGAAGGCCTGGCCGCGTTCAGGCATGCCCATCACGTCGAACTGACGACCTTAGACCCACACGAACATACGAACACAACGGTCCTATGAGAAAGCCACTTCGGCGCACCACATGATGGGCCAAATCTGACTATTTATGCCGGACGATAGTAACCTAACCCTAGCCCGTCTCATCCCCCCCTCCTCCCCCCCCCCCCCTCTCGCATCGCAGGTGCAGGAGTAGGCTCCGGACACGACCATGGAGGGCGCGAAGCTGGAGGAGGAACATGACGCAAACGAGGCGGATCGGGCAAGACATACTAGAACCTAAACATGGCAATGCAAGACTATAGAGCATGAATTCACAAGGAAAAATAAGTTGAGGATCGGAGGAGAAACATACCGTAGAGCGTTCACGCGGAAGGATTCGGGCTGAAAACAAGTAGGGAGAGATATCCTTCGAGGGATTGGAGAGTCTTGGAGAAAGAAGAAATAAGAGATTGAAATTTAAGTTTAGGGTTACCTCGGGTTCATATTCCCAAAACTGGATGCGGAGCGCACACGCTCGTACAAAATGTCATCAAACTCCCCGAATCATATTCTTCCTGAATCACACGTGGTACAACCGAGGGTAAGAGCGTTCGTGCTCGTACCAAACACCGTCTTAAAAATTCAGACCTTCTGTATATGTTGTTGAATATGCGGGAGTGTCTTTAAAAATTGGACCTTCCGTTCCATTTTTCCCGTGTGTGGTATGAGCGACTCTGTGTGCCGCCAAATGTCCTGGACCATTGTCTTCTCCTCTCCTCTTTGGTATGACATCCGGTACGAGTGTGGTGGCTCGTACTATGCACCGTCTCTACCCTAGAAGCTAGATTTGTAAATTTCTTCAGGGATTTTCTTCGTGGTCCTAAGAGGTTAGTTCCAACATGTCCAAAAGACAAAATTTTGAAAGTTTTCAACAGAGACCTAGTACACAGTAACTTTTATACATACCATGTCAGTAACGGACATTTTCTTCTTCTCCTCTTAACTATAGCTTCCAGCCTTCTATCACTCTTTATTGAAACGAACAAAAACAAAACAACTTACTTTCTTTTACCTTATTTGCATGAGTTGCCTCTCATGAAGCGCTTTGTAAGGTTGCTTCTCCTTTGGTATAATAACACCTAGTCCATAGCATCTGGCATTTAGGATGATTTCGTCTCCCATGTAGGTCTTCATCTTCTTTTTTCTAGGGAAATGCTTAAGAAATGATCATTCAAAGGAAGCAAAAAAACTTGCATTATCTTAAAAAAAACATCAATGGTAGTTTTGATGGTTGTTGGTGTCAAAACCGACAGACCTCGGGGTAGGGGCTCCTGAGCTGTGGATCTCGGATCGGTGGTAACAGAAACAAGGGAGACGATGTTTACCCAGGTTCGGGACCTCTTAATGGAGGTAAAACCCTACGTCCTGCTCTTGTTTATATTGATGATGGTGTATCGAGTACAAGATTGATCTACCTCGAGATCGTAAGTTGTGCTATAACCCTAGGGCTAGATGAATGTGATTGTGATCCCCCCTATACGGGGTAAACTCTTTAGCTCATATACACGCAAGACATGGTATCTAGGGTTACATGGTCGATGTCGAGGGACGCAGATGGAAGCGGCAGGAGATGTCTTCGAGTATACGCCAAGTCTTCGGCAAATGTAGCCTTGATCACGTTCCAAGAGTGCAGCTTCCGGAGTGACCTTAATAAGGATGAGGGCCCACTGGCCCGGCCCAAGGACCACGGGAACCACGGGTCAACTAGGTTAGCACCCCCTACCCCAGGACACTATCAATAGCCTCCGAACTGGTCTTCTACGCCGAAGACGACCTCTTCGATGTTAATGAATCCGGATCCGAAGTCCTTGGCTTGACAAACGAGTTCCCCTTTGTTATTCCGAGATTCTTTCCAAGCCTTCCAGGACCACTCCTCGAAGGAATGATGTCTCCCGATCAAGACCTAGCCGAACTCGCACTTCGTCCGAGGACATGGGGTTACTTACCTTATTTTTATCCCGGTTGCAATTCCACTCTAAACTCGAAATCAGGCCCTGACATTTTATGTCCTCATGGCAAGTCGACCCTCGACTCGCAACTGAGGCCCGCCTTTTTTCGTCCCGGTTGGAAGTCCATCCTTGATTTATAACTAGGGACCGACCTTTTTTGTCCTAGTTGAAAGTCCAATCTCAACTCATAAAATGGGGCCAAACTTTTTTGTCCAAATTGCAAGTCCACCCTCGATTCACACCGGGGTCTTTGTCCGAGTTGCAAGTCCACCCTCGACTCGCAAATAGAGTCCAACATTTTTTGTTCGAGTTGCAAGTCCACCCTTAACTCGCAACTAGGGCCCAACCATTTTTGTCCAAGTTGCAAGTTTACCCTCGACTCGCAGGTGGGCCCATCCTTTTTTGTTCGAGTTGCAAGTCCACAGTCAACACATAACTAGGGGCCTAGGTTTTTAGTCCCAGTTGCAAGTCCACCCTCGATTCGCAAGTGGTACCTGGCCTTTTTTGTTCCAGTTAAGTCCATGGTCGAAATGCAACTAGGGCTTAGACAATTTCTTGTCTCAGTTGTAAGTCCACAGTCAACTCACTCACAACTCGGGCCCAACCTTTTTTGTCCCAATTGCAAGTCCAACCTTGACTCGCAACCGGGGCCGACCTTTTTTGGTCCCAATTTCGAGTCCATCCTCGACTTGCCACTCGGGTCCAACATTTTTTTGTCCCCGTTGCAAGTCCACCCTCGACAACGAACAAACCGCAGATAAGCCGATCCAAGTAGGCAGGATACATTTTTATTCTGTTTTCTTCATGTTTTTTCTTTTCTTCTTGTATCATCTTTTCTTCATTGGTTTCCTTCCCTTTTAAATTTTTCTATTTTTCAAAAATTGAACTTTTTGATTCTTTTTTAATAAATTCACATGTTTCAACAAATGTCTGAAAATTTGTAAAATTGTTCATTTTCTAAAATTGATCTTGTTTACATTTTTTAATTCAAAATGTGTTTATTTTTTGTTCTCTTCTTATTTATCTATTTTATCTGTTTGTTTTTTCCTGTTTGCTTTTAGTTCATCATATATAAAAAGGTTCACTGCATAGAAAAATTATATGTATATTGCAAAAAATAGTGTGTATTCAGAAAATGATCATCATATATTAAAGGATTGTTCACCGTATATTAGAACATTTTTGTATTCGTTAACATTTTTTGTAATTTAAAAATTTATGTAAATTCGTGAACATGTTTTTTGAAATATATTTTGTTCCAAATTTGTTCCTTGCTGAAAATTAATTATAAAATATAAGAGTGAAAAACGCAAAAACCAATAGGCCAAAAAAAATCATAGGTAGCCTAGAAGCTAGTGATGAGAGACGTACTTGTATATGTTTATTGATCAGACGCGAAAGCTAACAAATCGATGTTAGCACTAGTGATCAGTCTTTTTCTTCCAAAAAAGCTAGCGATCAGATTTTTTTGTACGGATAGCTAGTGACTAGTTTTTTTTCATGGGAGCTAGCGACCAGATTTGCGTATAGGCCAGCCACCCAGGCGGACGTGGGGCTAGCTGGGTTTTAGTTTTAGGCTTTGACAAATTAAAAGGAAACAAACAATGAAAAAATGACCGAAAATTTTATTAATAGTAATTAATAATTTAATAATTACGAAAGTGGTAAATGATAAATGGAAATTTGGAAATTTGGAAAATAGTAAGGACGCAGTGGAAAACAGCGTCCAGCCTGGACGCAGATGAGAAGGACGTCCTAGTCTGGACGCTGTTGTTGCCAGCATCCATCATCTGGTTGTGCCTAACCCCGACTCCCTGAACAGATAGCATGGCTGGAGGACGCCACCTCCACCTCGTCCTCGTCGCCAACCTTCATCTCCCCGCTTCTCGGCCGGCCTGGCCTCCGGCTCATCGATCCCCGCCGCCCACTTTCCCATAGACAGCGCCTCGCCTCTGCCTCGTTGCCCCGACCTCCGACTCAGCCCCATCGCCCACACCCTCATGGCTGCCCCCGATCTCTTAGCCTGATCTTTAATAACTTGTCATTCCTTAAAACATGATGAGACAAATTATGCTAAGAGATCATCTCTTGTCTTCTCTTAAATAAGAAAAGACAAGGTTTTTTCTTACGAATTCTCTCTCCTGCACCTCATCATTTATCCTACGTGGCACTACTAAGATAACACCATTGTACATGCCCTAAGCCTGTGCCTCCAAAGACTGAACCTCACCTGCACCACTCATCTCTACAAGCACGGGCAACTTTGCGTCTCCAGATCGTAGCACATCCATAGCCTGCCCGCAACGGACGGCCGCTGCATCGGGTCGTGGTGCACGCACCAGAGCCCTGTGACGAGCAGACGCTCCATTTGCAGCCTGTCAAACTCGCCATCCAGCCTCCGATCAGGCGCGTCGACGATCCGGTTCCGGCAAGGGTGGAGGCAGGATTTGAGCTTAAACGGGGCCGAACATGGTGATTCTCACTTAGAGGGGGCCAAGAAAGCTAATTTTGTCCAAACATCATGTCTAAATTAGACTTAAGTACAAAATCATCCTTATTGTACAGGGAGGCCAGGGCCCTTGCTGTTCCCCCTAGCTCCGCCATTGGGTTCCGGACTTTCGGTGGTACATGCCACGGACCGAGGCCAGCAGCGCCACCGAGGCCTGATGATCTGGCCGCCTCTACGTTGGTCGCCGGCCGCAGGCGATCTTGAGGAGCACGATGCCGAAACTGTACACGTCGGACTCGGTGCTCAGCCTGCGGCTGCTGACGAACTCCGGGTCGATGTACCCGAGGGTTCCCACGACGACCTGCGTTGTCAGTGTGGCTCGGCTCAGTGGTCGACGAGGCTCGCTAGCCTGCAGTCGCCAAGCTTGGCGTTGCGCGACGCGTCGAGCATCACGTTTGCGGGTTTGATGTCGCCGTGCATGATGCACTGGTCGCATTCCGGGTGGATGAACCGCAAGGCGGAGCCCAGGCCGAGCGCGATCTTGTACCTGCAGTGACAGTGGCGGGTATAGAGCTTGGATACTGCCAACTCCGGCTCAAAAACTTTTAGATAAGATCGGTCGATGCAGAACAACAGAAGGAGGAATACCTCTCGGGCCACGTTAAGGGTCTGCCAGGACTGTAGAGATGGGTGTCAAGGCTGCCTCCGGAGACGAGCTCGTAGACAATCGCTAGTGATCTCCGGCCACGGTACCAGCCGATGAGCTGGACGATGTTGCGGTGTCTAAGACGGCTCATGATGTTGACCTCTGCCTCAAACTCCTTGCTCCCCTGCACCGTCGTCTGCTCCTCCGAGAGCGTCTTGATGGCCACATCCCGGTCTTGGTCACTCAAGTAGCCTCGGTACACCTGACCGAACCCGCCTCTCCCGATCTTTCTTTCCTCGGCGAAATTGTCCGTCGCGGCGTCAAGCTCACACTTTTTTTTTCCGAAACGGAGGCAAAAAATTTACCTCATTCATTAAATAAGAGAGAAGAGTTTTATGGTGTTACAAGTGACCACACACATGGCATGCAGGGCCGGCCCTGAGGGGGGCAGGGGGGGCGGCCGCCCCGGGCCCCCAAGATCTAGGGGCCCCCTCCGAGGTGTAATATACGTATAAAGGTATGTATAGTAGCAGGCCATAGCTTCACGTAGAAAAAAGAAGTAGCCCAGCTCAAGAAGGAAGGTAGCAGCGAACGCACATAAATCAGGGTACGATCATGCGGAAACAAATCAGCGTACACACGTAAATCACGTCGGCTCATTCTCTTTATATTCCATAACTATCGTGAGACATTCTCCCTCCAAAAGAAAAATAAACGATCGTGTGGCGTGAGGTCATCCCTAATTCCCTCTATTCTCTGTTCTCCGCAAGCTCCAAACTCCAGATCCCAAATCGCTTAGGGGTGACTAGTCTCTGTTAGGTTGATCTCTTTTCCGTTCGAGCCGAACGGCTCGACGGGACCGTGCACCGCTGACCCCACCAACATCCCTACCAATCTAGGGTTACCACGAGCCGATGGGAAGCTCCACTGCATCCACCCTAGCGCACACACAACCCCACGCCGACGACTCCACCATGGCCGTTGGCGCTGGTTCCTCGAGCCAAGGAGAAGGTGATCTCCTCCCTCCGCCATCAATCCTAGCCTACCCGATCCCACATCATCTATCAGTCTCGGGGCACTGTATGCGGCGACGACACAACACGAACATCACCTACCCCAGAAAATTGACATTGCCGGCCCGAGCGCACATGTACATCCTCGAGTGTCTGCCACCAGAAATCCACGTCACATCATCGCCGAGCGTCCAATGACTGACGCCGATCTAATCAATCTCAGGTATGTCAATAGTACTATTCCATACAGTTTAAAGTAAAACTTCATGCTTTGAGAAAGAAAGAATTTGATAAAAGTAGTTGCCATGAAGAAATTCTATAAGCTGCGGATGATTTTTTTTGCATGTTACATATCTATTTGTTTTGGTTGATATGAATCACTTCATTGAAGAAAGGATATAACTCACTGTGTTGAAAGATTGTTCAGATTCACGGTGCATGTGATTGTTGCATCAGCTAAAAGAAGCTTTTCAAATTTAAAATCATTGAAGAACCATTTGGGATAAACAATGAACTAAAAGAGCTTAAATGGTTAGGTAACATTATGCATCGATAACAAACTATTGGATGATATTGACATTCACACAATCACAAGTGATTTTTCATCGAAGAATCTTACAAGAAAATTTGAAGATATGCATATTATGTTTATAACAAGGGGCCCCAAGTTATACTTTCGCCCCGGGCCCCCAAAATCTCAGGACCGGCCCTGATGGCATGACAACTACTCGCATACAATAATGGACCCCAGTTTTTTAGTACCCGCGAGAACCCAAAGCTTGGCGTCGTCGATGATAGTCCGAAGGAGGACCGGGGGTGGTGCACTCTTGCGACGGAAGACCCGAGCGTTACGCTTGTTCCAGATTGTCCAAGAAACCAACATTGTAAGGAAGGCCAAGGCTCGTCGATCTTGGTTTTGCAAGCTGGTTCACTTGTCCCACCATTCCAAAATGGATCCATCCAAATGCCAAGAAGAGGTGTCCATGTGAGTAAGACCGAATTCAAGGATGACCGAGTTCCATAGCCAAATAGTGTAGCGGCATTTGAAGAAGAGGTGCGCGCCCGTCTCGCCTTCAGTCCTGCAGAGCGGGCAGAGTCCACAGTTTTCCCATCCGCGCCGCTCTAATCTGTCGGCAGTCCAAATCCGGTCTTGGATAGCCAACCAAGCAAAGAATTTGATCTTGGGAGGGGCCCAAGCCTTCCAGATCATGAAGTCCATAGGCGAGAGCGTCAAGCCGAGGAACTGTGCCTTGTATGTAGTGGCCGCCGAGTAGATCCCGTTATTGGCATGTTTCCAGATAATGTCATCGCCAGCTTGTGTGTCCAGGTGTAGATCATGCACCAACATCCATAACGTGAAGAATTGACGGATGTGGGCAACGGAAGCGACGATGTTGTGGCTGATTTTAAGAATCCAAGCATTTCCATCGAGGGCTTCACGCACTTTCCAATTCTTATGCGTGGAGGCATCATATATTAAAGGAGCAATGTCCTTCGGTTTCCGCCCAAGAAGCCATGGGGAGTCCCAAAAAGGTGTTTTGGTTCCATTGCCTAAAATGATGGCCGTTGAGGCATAGAAGAAGTCCATATCGTCCTCCGTGCAGGGGTTCCCAAGCCCCATCCAAAGCTTGTTCGGCGCCTTCCATTCATACCAAGGCCATCTAAGACGTAAGGCCCGAGCAAACTTGTCAGTGTCTAGAACCCCAAGGCCTCCGTACTCCTTGGGGCGACAGACCACCTTCCAATTCACTTTACATTTGGCACCGGTCGTCTTATCTGAACCAGACCAGAGAAAGGCCCTCTCCAATTTGTTGATGTTGTGAAGAGAGCGCGGTGGCACGATGAGAGGCGTGATGGTATACACTGCCTGGGAGGCAATGACTGATTTGACAAGTGTCGTGCGCCCGATGGTGGTGCTGTTTTGTCCGTCCCAAGTGACAAGTTTGCCGGCCGCCTTGTCCTCAAGGTATTGGAAATCTACAGACTTGAGCTGCCAGACTAAGAGTGGGAGTCCCATGTATTTCATCGGGAAGGTGGCTCTGGACACCGGTACGCCACTGAGGACATGATCCAAGTCAACGTTGGAGCATCGGATGTGCACAACCGAGCTTTTGTGAAAGTTGGTGCATAGACTGTTGGGTAACGTAGTAATTTCAAAAAAAATTCTTACGCACACGCAAGATCATGGTGATGCATAGCAACGAGAGGGGAGAGTGTTGTCCACGTACCCTGGTAGACCGAAAGCGGAAGCGTTAGCACAACGCGGTTGATGTAGTCGTACATCTTCACGGCCCGACCGATCAAGCACCGAAACTATGGCACCTCCGAGTTCTAGCACACGTTCAACTCGATGACGATCCCCGGACTCCGATCCAGCAGAATGTCGGGGAAGAGTTCCGTCAGCACGACGGCGTGGTGACGATCTTGATGTTGTACTGTCGCAGGGCTTCGCCTAAGCACCACTACAATATTATCAAGGACTATGGTGAAGGGGGGCACCGCACACGGCTAAGAGATCAATGATCAACTGTTGTGTTTAGAGGTGCCCCCCCTGCCCCTGTATATAAAGGAGCAAGGGGAGAGGTGGCCGGCCTAGGAGGAGGGCGCGCCAAGGGGGGAGTCCTACTCCCACCAGGAGTAGGACTCCTCCTTCACTTGTTGGAGTAGGAGAGAAGGAAAGATGGGGAGAGGAACAAGGAAAAGTGGGCTGCACCCCTTGTCCAATTCGGACCAGAGGGGGGGCGCGCGCCTCCTTCCTTTTGGATTCTCTCCTCTATTCCCGTATGGCCCAATAAGGCCCATATACTCCCCGCCGAATTCCCGTAACTCTCCGGTACTCCGAAAAATACCCGAATCACTCGGAACCTTTCCGATGTCCGAATATAGTCGTCCAATATATCGATCTTTACGTCTCAACCATTTCAAGACTCCTCGTCATGTCCCCAATCTCATCCGGGACTCCGAACTCCTTCGGTACATCAAAACTCATAAACTCATAATATAACTGTCATCGAAACTTTAAGCGTGCGGACCCTACGGGTTCGAGAACAATGTAGACATGAACGAGCCACGTCTCCTGTCAATAACCAATAGCGGAACCTGGATGCTCATATTGGCTCCCACATATTCTACGAAGATCTTTATCGGTCAGACCGCATAACAACATACGTTGTTCCCTTTGTCATCAGTATGTTACTTGCCCGAGATTTGATCGTCGGCATCTCAATACCTAGTTCAATCTCGTTACCGGCAAGTCTCTTTACTCGTTCCATAATACATCATCCCGCAACTAACTCATTAGTTGCAATGCTTGCAAGGCTTATAGTGATGTGCATTACCGAGTGGGCCCATAGATACCTCTCCGACAATTGGAGTGACAAATCCTAATCTCGAAATACGCCAACCCAACAAGTACCTTCGGAGACACCTGTAGAGCACCTTTATAATCACCCAGTTACGTTGTGACGTTTGGTGGCACACAAAGTGTTCCTCCGGTAAACGGGAGTTGCATAATCCCATAGTCATAGGAACATGTATAAGTCATGAAGAAAGCAATAACAACAAACTGAACGATCAAGTGCTAAGCCAGCGCAATGGGTCATGTCAATCACATCATTCTCCTAATGACGTGACCCCGTTAATCAAATGACAACTCATGTCTATGGTTAGAAAACATAACCATCTTTGATGAATGAGCTAGTCAAGTAGAGGCATACTAGTAACACTCTGTTTGTCTATGTATTCACACATGTATTATGTTTCCAGTTAATTCAATTCTAGCATGAATAATAAACATTTATCATGATATAAGGAAATAAATAATAACTTTATCATTGCCTCTAGGGCATATTTCCTTCAGTCTCCCACTTGCACTAGAGTCAATAATCTAGTTCACATCACCATGTGATTTAATACCAATAGTTCACATCACCATGTGATTAACACCCATAGTTCACATCGACATGTGACCAACACCCAAAGGGTTTACTAGAGTCAATAATCTAGTTCACATCGCTATGTGATTAACACCCAAAGAGTAGTAAGGTGTGATCATGTTTTGCTTGTGAGAGAAGTTTAGTCAACGGGTCTGCCATATTCAGATCCGTATGTATTTTGCAAATTTCTATGTCAACAATGCTCTGCACGGAGCTACTCTAGCTAATTGCTCCCACTTTCAATATGTATCCAGATTGAGACTTAGAGTCATCTGGATTAGTGTCAAAACTTGCATCGACGTAACCCTTTACGCTGAACCTTTTGTCACCTCCATAATCGAGAAACATATCCTTATTCCACTAAGGATAATTTTGACCAATGTCCAGTGATCTACTCCTAGATCACTATTGTACTCCCTTGCCAAACTCAGGGCAGGGTATACAATAGGTCTGGTACACAGCATGGCATACTTTATATAACCTATGGCTGAGGCATAGGAAATGACTTTCATTCTCTCTCTATTTTCTGCCGTGGTCGGGCTTTGAGTCTTACTCAATTTCACACCTTGTAACACATGCAAGAACTCTTTCTTTGACTATTCCATTTTGAACTACTTGAAAAACTTGTCAAGGTATGTACTCATTGAAAACTTATCAAGCGTTTTGATCTATCTCTATAGATCTTGATGCTCAATATGTAAGCAGCTTCACTGAGATCTTTCTTTGAAAAACTCCTTTCAAACACTCCTTTATGCTTTGCAGAATAATTCTACATTATTTCCGATCAACAATATGTCATACACATATACTTATCAGAAATGTTGTAGTGCTCCCACTCACTTTCTTGAAAATACAGGCTTCACCGCAAGTCTGTATAAAACTATATGCTTTGATTAACTTATCAAAGCGTATATTCCAACTCCGAGATGCTTGCACCAGTCCATAGATGGATCGCTGGAGCTTGCATATTTTGTTAGTACCTTTAGGATTGACAAAACCTTCTGGTTGCATCATATACAACTCTTCTTTAATAAATCCATTAAGGAATGCAGTTTTGTTTATCCATTTGCCAGATTTCATAAAATGCGGCAATTGCTAACATGATTCGGACATACTTAAGCATAGATACGAGTGATAAACTCTCATCGTAGTCAACACCTTGAACTTGTCGAAAACCTTTTGCGACAATTCTAGCTTTGTAGATAGTAACACTACTATCAGTGTCCGTCTTCCTCTTGAAGATCCATTTAATCTCAATGACTCGCCGATCATTGGCAAGTCAATCAAAGTCCATACTTTGTTCTCATACATGGATCCCATCTCAGATTTCATGGCCTCAAACCATTTCACGGAATCTGGGCTCATCATCGCTTCCTCATAGTTCGCAAGTTCGTCATGGTCAAGTAACATGACCTCCAGAACAGGATTACCATACTACTCTGGTGCGGATCTCACTCTGGTTCATCTACGAAGTTCTGTAGTAACTTGATCTAAAGTTTCTCATCATCATTAACTTCCTCTCTTGTTGGTGTAGACATCACTGGAACTGATTTCTGTGATGAACTATTTTCCAATTCGGGAGAAGGTACAATTACCTTATCAAGTTCCATTTTCCTCCCACTCACTTCTTTCGAGAGAAACTCCTTCTCTAGAAAGGATCCATTCTCAGCAACGAATATCTTGCCTTCGGATCTGTGATAGAAGGTGTACCCAACAGTTTCTTTTAGGTATCCTATGAAGATTTACTTCTCCGATTTGGGTTCGAGCTTATCATGTTGAAAACTTTTTCACATAAGCATCGCAGTCCCAAACTTTAAGAAACGACAGCTGATGTTTCTCGCCAAACCACAGTTCATATGGTGTCATCTCCACGAATTTAGATGGTGCCCTATTTAATGTGAATGTAGCCGTCTCTAATGCATAACCCCAAAACGATAGTGGAGACATCATAGATCGCACTATATCTAATAAAGTACGGTTATGACGTTCGGACACACCATTACACTGTGGTGTTCCAGGTGGCGTGAGTAGTGAAACTATTTCACATTGTTTTAACTGAAGGCCAAACTCGTAACTCAAATATTTTACTTCTGCGATCATATCGTAGAAACTTTTATTTTTGTTACGATGATTCTCCACTTCACTCTGAAATTCTTTGAACTTTTCAAATGTTTTAGACTTGTGTTTCATCAAGTAGATATACTCATATCTGCTTAAATCATCTGTGAAGATCAGAAAATAATGATACCTGCCATGAGCCTCAATATTCATCGGACCACATACATCAGTATGTATGATTTCCAACAAATCTGTTGCTCGCTCCAATGTTCCGGAGAACGGAGTCTTAGTCATCTTGCCCATGAGGCATGGTTCGCAAGCATCAACTGATTCATAATCAAGTGATTCCAAAAGCCCATCAGCATGGATTTTCTTCATACGCTTTACACCGATATGACCTAAACGGCAGTGCCACAAATAAGTTGCACTATCATTATTAACTTTGCATCTTTTGGCTTCAATTTTATGAAAATGTGTATTACCACGATCGAGATCCAACAAACCATTTTTATTGGGTGTATGACCATAGAAGGTTTTATTCATGTAAACAGAACAACAATTATTCTCTAACTTACATGAATAACCGTATTGCAATAAACATGATCCAATCATATTCATGCTCAACGCAAACACTAAATAACATTTATTTTAGGTTTAACACTAATCCCGAAAGTATAGGGAGTGTGCGATGATGATCATATCAATCTTGGAACCATTTCCAATACACATCGTCACTTCACCCATAACTAGTCTATGTTCATTCTGCAACTCCCGTTTCAAGTTACTATTCTTAGCAACTGAACTAGTATCAAATACTGAGGGGTTGCTATAAACACTGGTAAAGTACACATCAATAACATGTATATCAAATATACCTATGTTCACTTTGCCATCCTTCTTATCCGCCAATTACTTGGGGTAGTTCCGCTTCCAATGACCAGTCCCTTTGCAGTAGAATCACTCAGTTTCAGGCTTAGGTCCAGACTTGGGTTTTTTTCACCTGAGCAGCAACTTGTTTGCCGTTCTTCTTGAAGTTCCCCTTTCTTCCCTTTGCCCTTTTCTTGAAACTAGTGGTCTTTGTTAATCATCAACACTTGATGCTCTTTCTTGATTTCTATCTTCATCGATTTCATCATCATGAAAAGCTCGGGAATCGTTTTCATCATCCCTTGCATACTATAGTTCATCACGAAGTTCTACTAACTTGGTGATGGTGACTAGAGAATTCTGTCAATCACTATTTTATCTGGAAGATTAACTTCCACTTGATTCAAGCGATTGTAGTACCCAGACAATCTGAACACATGCTCACTGCTTGAGCTATTCTCCTCCATCTTTTAGCTATAGAACTTGTTGGAGAATTCATATCTCTCAACTCGGGTATTTGCTTGAAATATTAACTTCAACTCCTGGAACATCCATATGATCCATGACGTTCAAAACGTCTTTGAAGTCCTGATTCTAAGCTATTAAGCATGGTGCACTAAACTATCAAGTAGTCATCATATTGAGCTAGCCAAACATTCATGACGTCTGCATCTGCTCCTGCAATAGGTCCATCACCTAGCGGTGCATTAAGGACATAATTCTTCTGTGCAGCAATGAGGATAAACCTCAGATCACTGATCCAATCCGCATCATTGCTACTAACATCTTTCAACTTAGTTTTCTCTAGGAACATATCAAAAATAAAACAGGGGAGCTAAACCGAGCTATTGATCTACAACATAGATATGCTAATACTACCAGGACTAAGTTCATGATAAATTTAAGTTCAATTAATCATATTACTTAAGAACTCCCACTTAGAAAGACATCCCTCTAATCTTCTAAGTGATCACGTGATCCAAATCAACTAAACCATAACCGATCATCACGTGAAATGGAGTAGTTTTCAATGGTGAACATCACTATGTTGATCATATCTACTATATAATTCACGCTCGACCTTTCAGTCTCAGTGTTCCGAGGCCATATCTGCATATGCTAGGCTCGTCAAGTTTAACCTGAGTATTCTGCATGTGCAAAAATGGCTTGCACCCGTTGTAGATGGACGTAGAGCTTATCACACCCGATCATCACGTGGTGTCTGGGCACGACGAATTTTGGCAACAGTGCATACTCAGGGAGAACACTTTTATCTTGAAATTTAGTGAGAGATCATCTTATAAAGCTACCGTCAATTAAAGCAAGATAAGATGCATAAAAGATAAACATCACATGCAATCAAAATATGTGACATGATATGGCCATCATCATCTTGTGCCTTTGATCTCCATCTCCAAAACATCGTCATGATTTCCATCGTCACCGGCATGACACCATGATCTCTATCATCTTGATCTATATCAATGTGTCGTCACATGGTCGTCTCGCCAACTATTGCTCTTGCAACTATTGCTATCGCATAGCGATAATTGAAAGCAATTATTTGGCGCTTGCATCTTATGCAATAAAGAGACAACCATAAGGCTTCTGCCAGTTGCCGATAACTTCAACAAAACATGATCATCTTATACAACAACTTATATCTCATCACGTCTTGACCATGTCACATCACAACATGCCCTGCAAAAACAAGTTAGACGTCCTCTATTTTGTTGATGCAAGTTTTACGTGGCTGCTACGGGCTGAGAAAGAACCGTTCTTACCTACGCATCAAAACCACAACGATAGTTTGTCAAGTTGGTGTTGTTTTAACCTTCGCAAGGACCGGGCGTAGCCACACTCGGTTCAACTAAAGTTGGAGAAACTGACACCCGCTCGTCACCTGTGTGCATAGCACGACGGTAAAACCAGTCTCGCGTAAGCGTACGCGTAATGTCGGTCCGGGCCGCTTCATCCAACAATACCGTCGAACCAAAGTGTGACATGCTGGTAAGCAGTATGACTTATATCGCCCACAACTCACTTGTGTTCTACTCGTGCATATTACATCAACGCATAAAACCAGGCTCGGATGCCACTATTGGGTAACGTAGTAATTTCAAAAAAATTCCTACGCACACGCAAGATCATGGTGATGCATAGCAACGAGAGGGGAGAGTGTTGTCCACGTACCCTCGTAGACCGAAAGCGGAAGCGTTAGCACAACGCGGTTGATATAGTCGTACGTCTTCACGGCCCGACCGATCAAGCACCGAAACTACGGCACCTCCAAGTTGTAGCACATGTTCAACTCGATGACGATCCTCGGACTCCGATCCAGCAGAATGTCGGGGAAGAGTTCCGTCAGCACGACGGCGTGGTGACAATCTTGATGTTCTACTATCGCAGGGCTTCGCCTAAGCACCACTACAATATTATCAAGGACTATGGTGGAGGGGGGCACCGCACACGGCTAAGAGATTAATGATCAACTGTTGTGTCTAGAGGTGCCCCGTGCCCCTGTATATAAAGGAGCAAGGGGAGAGGTGGCCGGCCTAGGAGGAGGGCGCGCCAAGGGGGGAGTCCTACTCCCACTGGGAGTAGGACTCCTGCTTCCCTTGTTGGAGTAGGAGAGAAGGAAAGAGGGGGAGAGGAACAAGGAAAAGTGGGCTGCACCCCTTGTCCAATTCGGATCAGAGGGGGGGCGCGCGCCTCCTTCCTTTTGGCCTCTCTCCTCTACTCCCGTATGGCCCAATAAGGCCCATATACTCCCCGGCGAATTCCCGTAACTCTCCGGTACTCCGAAAAATACGCGAATCACTCAGAACCTTTCCGATGTCCGAATATAGTCGTCCAATATATTGATCTATACGTCTCGACCATTTCAAGACTCCTCGTCATGTCCCCGATCTCATCCGGGACTCCGAACTCCTTCGGTACATCAAAACTCATAAACTCATAATATAACTGTCATCGAAACCTTAAGCGTGCGGACCCTACGGGTTCGAGAACAATGTAGACATGACCGAGACATGTCTCTTGTCAATAACCAATAGTGAAACCTGGATGCTCATATTGGCTCCCACATATTCTATGAAGATCTTTATCGGTCAGACCGCATAACAACATACGTTGTTCCCTTTGTCATCGGTATGTTACTTGCCCGAGATTTGACCGTCGGTATCTCAATACCTAGTTCAATCTCGTTACCGGCAAGTCTCTTTACTCGTTTCGTAATACATCATCCCGCAACTAACTCATTAGTTGCAATGCTTGCAAGGCTTATAGTGATGTGCATTACCGAGTGGGCCCAGAGATACCTCTCCGACAATTGGTGTGACAAATCCTAATCTCGAAATACGCCAACCCAACAAGTACCTTCGGAGACACCTGTAGAGCACCTTTATAATCACCCAGTTACGTTGTGACGTTTGGTGGCACACAAAGTGTTCCTCCGGTAAACGGGAGTTGCATAATCTCATAGTCATAGGAACATGTATAAGTCATGAAGAAAGCAATAGCAACAAACTGAACGATCAAGTGCTAAGCTAACGGAATGGGTCATGTCAATCACATCATTCTCCTAATGATGTGACCCCGTTAATCAAATGACAACTCATGTCTATGGTTAGGAAACATAACCATCTTTGATTAACGAGCTAGTCAAGTAGAGGCATACTAGTGACACTCTGTTTGTCTATGTATTCACACATGTATTATGTTTCCAGTTAATACAATTCTAGCATGAATAGTAAAAATTTATCATGATATAAGGAAATAAATAATAACTTTATCATTGCCTCTAGGGCATATTTCCTTCATAGACCCGTGACATCACCGAAGCCCTTCAAAATGGTGGAGAGGTTGTCGATGTCACTCTTGATAGGGGCCATAAAAATGGTCGCGTCATCCGCGTATAAGGAGGTTCTCATCATAGCACCTCGTCCCCGAATATTATGAAGGAGGCCCTTCCTTGTTGCCAAGTCAAGCATTTGGTGAAGAGGATCAATTGCGAGGACGAATAGCAATGGCGAGATCGAGTCCCCTTGCCGAAAACCGCGACCATGTTTGATGGGAGGTCCGCGTAGACCATTGAGCAGGAAACGTGAGGAAGAGGTGCAAAGTACAATAGCAATCCAATCACGAAATTTGCAAGGGAAGCCCTTTCTGTTGTAAATATGCCCTAGAGGCAATAATAAATTGGTTATTATTATATTATATTTCATTGTTCATGATAATCGTTTATTATCCATGCTAGAATTGTATTGATAGGAAACTCAGATACATGTGTGGATACATAGACAACAACATGTCCCTAGTAAGCCTCTAGTTGACTAGCTCGTTGATCAATAGATGGTTATGGTTTCCTGACCATGGACATTGGATGTCGTTGATAACGGGATCACATCATTAGGAGAATGATGTGATGGACAAGACCCAATCCTAAGCCTAGCACAAAGATCGTGTAGTTCGTATGCTAAAGCTTTTCTAATGTCAAGTATCATTTCCTTAGACCATGAGATTGTGCAACTCCCGGATACCGTAGGAGTGCTTTGGGTGTGCCAAACGTCACAACGTAACTGGGTGGCTATAAAGGTACACTACAGGTATCTCTGAAAGTATCTGTTGGGTTGGCACGAATCGAGATTGGGATTTGTCACTCCGTGTAACTGAGAGGTATCTCTGGGCCCACTCGGTAGGACATCATCATAATGTGCACAATGTGACCAAGGAGTTGATCACGGGATGATGTGTTACGGAACGAGTAAAGAGACTTGCCGGTAACGAGATTGAACAAGGTATCGGGATATCGACGATCGAATCTCGGGCAAGTATCGTACCGCTAGACAAAGGGAATTGTATACGGGATTGATTGAATCCTTGACATCGTGGTTCATCTGATGAGATCATCGTGGAACATGTGGGAGCCAACATGGGTATCCAGATCCCGCTGTTGGTTATTGGCCGGAGAGTTGTCTCGGTCATGTCTGCATGGTTCCCGAACCCGTAGGGTCTACACACTTAAGGTTCGATGACGCTAGGGTTATAGGGAATAGATATACGTGGTTACCGAATGTTGTTCGGAGTCCCGGATGAGATCCCGGACGTCACGAGGAGTTCCGGAATGGTCCGGAGGTAAAGATTTATATATGGGAAGTCCTGTTTTGGTCAGCGGAAAGGTTTCGGGTGCTATCGGTAACGTACCGGGACCACCGGGAGGGTCCCGGGGGTCCACCAGGTGGGGCTACCTGCCCCAGAGGGCTGCGTGGGACAAGTGTGAGAGGGGACCAGCCCCAGGTGGGCTGGTGCGCCCCCCCACCAGGGCCCAAGGCAAAGAGAGAAGGAAAAAGGGGGAAACCCTAGGCTTAGATGGGCCTAAGGCCCACCTAGTGGTGCGCCCCCCCTCTCCCCCCTTGGCCGCCCCCTAGATGGGATCTAGGGCTGGCCGCCACCCCTAGGGGTGGAAACCTAGGTGGGGGCGCAGCCCCTCCCCTCCCCCTATATATACTTGAGGTATGGGGCTGCCCAACATGCGTGATTTGCTCTCCCTGTTGGCGCAGCCCTACCTCTCTCCCTCCTCGTCTCTCGTAGTGCTTGGCGAAGCCCTGCTGGAGTCCCGCGCTCCTCCACCACCACCACGCCGTCGTGCTGCTGCTGGATGGAGTCTTCCCCAACCTCTCCTTCTCCCCTTGCTAGATCAAGGCGTAGGAGACGTCACCGGGCTGTACGTGTGTTGAACACGGAGGTGCCGTCCGTTCGGCACTAGGATCATCGGTGATTTGGATCACGACGAGTACGACTCCATCAACCCCGTTCACTTGAACGCTTCCGCTTAGCGATCTACAAGGGTATGTAGATGCACTCTCCTTCCCCTCGTTGCTAGATTACTCCATAGATTGATCTTGGTGATGCATAGAAAATTTTGAATTTCTGCTACGTTCCCCAACAGTGGCATCATGAGCTAGGTCTATGCGTAGTTTCTATGCACGAGTAGAACACAAGTTGTAGTGGGCGTCGATTTTGTCAATTTGCTTGCCATTACTAGTCTTATCTTGATTCGGCGGCATCGTGGGATGAAGCGGCCCGGACCGACCTTACACGTACTCTTACGTGAGACTGGTTCCACCGACTGACATGCACTAGTTGCATTAGGTGGCTAGCGGGTGTCTGTCTCTCCCACTTTAGTCGGATCGGATTCGATGAAAAGGGTCCTTATGAAGGGTAAATAGAAATTGGCATATCACGTTGTGGTTTTCGCGTAGGTAAGAAACGTTCTTGCTAGAAACCTATAGCAGCCACGTAAAAACTTGCAACAACAATTAGAGGACGTCTAACTTGTTTTTGTAGCATATGCCTTGTGATGTGATATTGCCAAAAGGATGTGATGAATGATATATGTGATGTATGAGATTGATCATGTTCTTGTAATAGGAATCATGACTTGCATGTCGATGAGTATGACAACCGGCAGGAGCCATAAGAGTTGTCTTTATTTATTTATGACCTGCGTGTCAACATAAACGTCATGTAATTACTTTACTTCTAAAGCGTTAGCCATAGTAGTAGAAGTAATAGATGATGAGACAACTTCAAGAAGACACGATGATAGAGATCATGATGATGGAGATCATGGTCTCATGTCGGTGACAACGATGATCATGGAGCCCCGAAGATGGAGATCGAGAGGAGCAAAATGATATTGGCCATATCATGTCACTATTTGATTGCATGTGATGTTTATCATGTTTTACATTTTATTTTCTTAGAACGACGGTAGCTTAAATAAGATGATCCCTCGTAATAATTTCAAGAAAGTGTTCCCCCTAACTGTGCACCGTTGCGAAGGTTCGTTGTTTCAAAGCACCATGTGATGATCGGGTGTGATAGATTCTAACGTTCGAATACAACGGGTGTTAGCCAGATTTACACAGCAAAAACACTTAGGTTGACTTGACGAGCCTAGCATGTACAGACATGGCCTTGGAACACGGAAGACCGAAAGGTCGAGCATGAGTCGTATAGAAGATACGATCAACATGAAGATGTTCACCAATGTTGACTAGTCCGTCTCACGTGATGATCGGACACGGCCTAGTTGACTCGGATCATGTTTCACTTAGATGACTAGAGGGATGTCTATCTGAGTGGGAGTTCATTAAATGAACTCAATTATCATGAACATAGTCTAAATTGTCTTTGCAAATATGTTGTAGATAAATAGCTCACGTTGTAGCTCCCTGTTGTTGGGTTTCGTAGTAATTTCAAAAAATTTCCTACGCACACGCAAGATCATGTGATGCATAGCAACGAGGGGGAGAGTATTGTCTACGTACCCAACGCAGACCGACTGCGGAAGCGATGACACGACGTAGAGGAAGTAGTCGTACGTCTTCACGATCCAACCGATCAAGCAACGAAACTACGGCACCTCCGAGTTCGAGCACACGTTCAGCTCGATGACGATCCCCGGACTCCGATCCAGCAAAGTGTCGGGGAATAGTTCCGTCAGCACGACGGTGTGGTGACGATCTTGATGAACTACAGCAGCAGGGCTTCGCCTAAACACCGCTACAGTATTATCGAGGTATATGGTGGCAGGGGGTACCGCACACGGCAAAGGAATAGATCACGTGGATCAACTTGTGTGTCTTTGGGGTGTCTCTACCTCAGTATATAAAGGAGCCAAGGGGGGAGGGGGCGCCGGCCAAGAGAGAGAGGCGCAGGAGGAGTCCTACTCCTTCCGGGAGTAGGACTCCCCTCCAATCCTATTCCAACTAGGATTCCCCAAGTGGGAAAGAGGGGGAAGGGTGGCCGGCCACCTCTCCTAGTCCTAATAGGACTAGGGGAAGGGGGGAGGCGCGCAGCCCTTGTGGACAGCCCTTTCACCTTTCCACTAAGGCCCATGAAGGCCCATATGGCTCCCGGGGGGTTCCGGTAACCTCCCGGTAACCCGGTAAAATCCCGATTTCACCTGGAACACTTTCGATATCCAAATATAGGCTTCCAATATATCAATCTTTACGTCTCGACCATTTCGAGACTCCTCGTCATGTCCGTGATCACATCTGGGACTCCGAACAACCTTCGGTACATCAAAATGCATAAACTCATAATATAACTGTCATCGTAACCTTAAGCGTGCGGACCCTACGGGTTCGAGAACAATGTAGACATGACCGAGACATGTCTCCAGTCAATAACCAATAGCGGGACCTGGATGCCCATATTGGCTCCTACATATTCTACGAAGATCTTTATCGGTCAGACCGCATAACAACATACGTTGTTCCCTTTGTCATCGGTATGTTACTTGCCCGAGATTCGATCGTCGGTATCCAATACCTAGTTCAATCTCGTCACCGGCAAGTCTCTTTACTCGTTCTGTAATACATCATCTCACAACTAACATATTAGTTGTAATGCTTGCAAGGCTTATGTGATGTGTATTACCGAGAGGGCCCAGAGATACCTCTCCGACAATCGGAGTGACAAATCCTAATCTCGAAATACGCCAACCCAACATCTACCTTTGGAGACACCTGTAATGCTCCTTTATAATCACCCAGTTACGTTGTGACGTTTGGTAGCACCCAAAGTGTTCTTCCGGCAAACGGGAGTTGCATAATCTCATAGTCATAGGAACATGTATAAGTCATGAAGAAAAGCAATAGCAACATACTAAACGATCGGGTGCTAAGCTAATGGAATGGGTCATGTCAATCAGATCATTCAACTAATGATGTGACCTCGTTAATCAAATAACAACTTTATTGTTCATGGTTAGGAAACATAACCATCTTTGATTAACGAGCTAGTCAAGTAGAGGCATACTAGTGACACTTTGTTTGTCTATGTATTCACACATGTATTATGTTTCCGGTTAATACAATTCTAGCATGAATAATAAACATTTATCATGATTATAAGGAAATAAATAATAACTTTATTATTGCCTCTAGGGCATATTTCCTTCAGTCTCCCACTTGCACTAGAGTCAATAATCTAGATTACACTGTAATGATTCTAACACCCATGGAGCCTTGGTGCTGATCATGTTTTGCTCGTGGAAGAGGCTTAGTCAACGGGTCTGCAACATTCAGATCCGTATGTATCTTGCAAATCTCTATGTCTCCCACCTGGACTAGATCCCGGATGGAATTGAAGCGTCTCTTGATGTGTTTGCTCCTTTTGTGAAATCTGCATTCCTTTGCCAAGGCAATTGCACCAGTATTGTCACAAAAGATTTTCATTGGACCCGATGCATTAGGTATGACACCTAGATCGGATATGAACTCCTTCATCCAGACTCCTTCGTTCGCTGCTTCCAAAGCAGCTATGTACTCCGCTTCACATGTAGATCCCGCTACGACGCTTTGTTTAGAACTGCACCAACTGACAGCTCCACCATTTAATGTAAACACGTATCCGGTTTGCGATTTAGAATCGTCCGGATCAGTGTCAAAGCTTGCATCAACGTAACCTTTTACGGTGAGCTCTTTGTCACCTCCATATACAAGAAACATATCCTTAGTCCTTTTCAGGTATTTCAGGATGTTCTTGACCGCTGTCCAGTGATCGACTCCTGGATTACTTTGGTACCTCCCTGCTAAACTTATAGCAAGGCACACATCAGGTCTGGTACACAGCATTGCATACATGATAGAGCCTATGGCTGATGCATAGGGAACATCTTTCATATTCTCTCTATCTTCTGCAGTGGTCGGGCATTGAGTCTTACTCAACTTCACACCTTGTAACACAGGCAAGAATCCTTTCTTTGCTTGATCCATTTTGAATTTCTTCAAAATCTTGTCAAGGTATGTGCTTTGTGAAAGTCCAATTAAGCGTCTTGATCTATCTCTATAGATCTTAATGCCTAATATGTAAGCAGCTTCACCGAGGTCTTTCATCGAAAAACTTTTATTCAAGTATCCCTTTATGCTATCCAGAAATTCTATATCATTTCCAATCAGCAATATGTCATCCACATGTAATATTAGAAATGCTACAGAGCTCCCACTCACTTTCTTGTAAATACAGGCTTCTCCGAAAGTCTGTATAAAACCAAATGCTTTGATCACACTATCAAAACGTTTATTCCAACTCCGAGAGGCTTGCACCAGTCCATAAATGGATCGCTGGAGCTTGCACACTTTGTTAGCTCCCTTTGGATCGACAAAACCTTCCGGTTGCATCATATACAACTCTTCTTCCAGAAATCCATTCAGGAATGCAGTTTTGACATCCATCTGCCAAATTTCATAATTATAAAATGCGGCAATTGCTAACATGATTCGGACGGACTTAAGCATCGCTACGGGTGAGAAGGTCTCATCGTAGTCAATCCCTTGAACTTGCCGAAAACCTTTTGCGACAAGTCGAGCTTTGTAGACAGTAACATTACCATCAGCGTTAGTCTTCTTCTTAAAGATCCATTTATTCTCAATTGCTTGCCGATCATTGGGTAAGTCAACCAAAGTCCATACTTTGTTCTCATACATGGATCCCATCTCAGATTTCATGGCTTCAAGCCACTTTGCGGAATCTGGGCTCACCATCGCTTCTTCATAGTTCGTAGGTTCATCATGATCTAGTAGCATGACTTCCAGAACTGGATTACCGTACCACTCTGGTGCGGATCTTACTCTGGTTGATCTACGAGGTTCAGCAGTATATTGATCTGAAGTTTCATGATCATTATCATTAGCTTCCTCACTACTTTCCAATAAGGGAGCAGGTACAGTTACCTCGTCAAGTTCTACTTTCCTCCCACTCACTTCTTTCGAGAGAAACTCCTTCTCAAGAAAGTTTCCGAATTTAGCAACAAAAGTCTTGCCTTCGGATCTGTGATAGAAGGTGTATCCAATAGTTTCCTTTGGATATCCTATGAAGACACATTTCTCCGATTTGGGTTCGAGCTTATCAGGTTGAAGCTTGTTCACATAAGCATCGTAGCCCCAAACTTTCAGAAACGACAACTTTGGTTTCTTGCCAAACCATAGTTCATAAGGCGTCGTCTCAACGGATTTTGATGGTGCCCTGTTTAACGTGAATGCGGCCGTCTCTAGAGCGTAACCCCAAAATGATAGCGGTAAATCAGTAAGAGACATCATAGATCGCACCATATCAAGTAAAGTACGATTACGACGTTCGGACACACCATTACGCTGTGGTGTTCCGGGTGGCGTGAGTTGCGAAACTATTCCACAGTTTTTCAAATGTACACCAAACTCGTAACTCAAATATTCTCCTCCACGATCAGATCGTAGAAACTTTATTTTCTTGTTACGATGATTTTCGACTTTACTCTGAAATTCTTTGAACTTTTCAAATGTCTCAGATTTATGTTTCATTAAGTAGATATACCCATATCTGCTTAAATCATCTGTGAAGTTGAGAAAATAACGATATCCGCCACGAGCCTCAATATTCATCGGACCACATACATCGGTATGTATGATTTCCAACAAATCTGTTGCTCTCTCCATAGTACCGGAGAACGGTGTTTTAGTCATCTTGCCCATGAGGCACGGTTCGCAAGTACCAAGTGATTCATAATCAAGTGGTTCCAAAAGTCCATCAGTATGGAGTTTCTTCATGCGCTTTATACCGATATGACCTAAACGACAGTGCCACAAATAAGTTGCACTTTCATTATCAACTCTGCATCTTTTGGTTTCAACATTATGAATATGTGTATTACTACTATCGAGATTCAATAAGAATAGACCACTCTTCAAGGGTGCATGACCATAAAAGGTATTACTCATATAAATAGAACAACCATTATTCTCTGATTTAAATGAGTAACCGTCTCGCATTAAACAAGATCCAGATATAATGTTCATGCTCAACGCTGGCACCAAATAACAATTATTTAGGTCTAATATTAATCCCGAAGGTAGATGTAGAGGTAGCGTGCCGACCGCGATCACATCGACTTTGGAACCGTTTCCCACGCGCATCGTCACCTCGTCCTTTGCCAATCTTCGCTTAATCCGTAGCCCCTGTTTCGAGTTGCAAATATTAGCAACAGAACCAGTATCAAATACCCAGGTGCTACTGCGAGCATTAGTAAGGTACACATCAATAACATGTATATCACATATACCTTTGTTCACCTTGCCATCCTTCTTATCCGCCAAATACTTGGGGCAGTTCCGCTTCCAGTGACCAGTCTGCTTGCAGTAAAAGCACTCAGTTTCAGGCTTAGGTCCAGACTTGGGTTTCTTCTCTTGAGCAGCAACTGGCTTGCCGTTCTTTTTGAAGTTCCCCTTCTTCTTTCCTTTGCCCTTTTTCTTGAAACTAGTGGTCTTGTTGACCATCAACACTTGATGCTCTTTCTTGATTTCTACCTCCGCAGCTTTCAGCATTGCGAAGAGCTCGGGAATAGTCTTGTTCATCCCTTGCATATTATAGTTCATCACGAAGCTCTTGTAGCTTGGTGGCAGTGATTGGAGAATTCTGTCAATGACGCAATCATCCGGAAGATTAACTCCCAATTGAATCAAGTGATTATTATACCCAGACATTTTGAGTATATGCTCACTGACAGAACTGTTTTCCTCCATCTTGCAGCTATAGAACTTATTGGAGACTTCATATCTCTCAATCCGGGCATTTGCTTGAAATATTAACTTCAACTCCTGGAACATCTCATATGCTCCATGACGTTCAAAACGTCGTTGAAGTCCCGATTCTAAGCCGTAAAGCATGGCACACTGAACTATCGAGTAGTCATCAGCTTTGCTCTGCCAGACGTTCATAACATCTGGTGTTGCTCCAGCAGCAGGCCTGGCACCCAGCGGTGCTTCCAGGACGTAATTCTTCTGTGCAGCAATGAGGATAATCCTCAAGTTACGGACCCAGTCCGTGTAATTGCTACCATCATCTTTCAACTTTGCTTTCTCAAGGAACGCATTAAAATTCAACGGAACAACAGCACGAGCCATCTATCTACAATCAACATAAACAAGCAAGATACTATCAGGTACTAAGTTCATGATAAATTTTAGTTCAATTTAATCATATTACTTAAGAACTCCCACTTAGATAGACATCCCTCTAATCCTCTAAGTGATCACGTGATCCAAATCAACTAAACCATGTCCGATCATCACGTGAGATGGAGTAGTTTCATCGGTGAACATCATTATGTTGATCATATCTACTATATGATTCACGCTCGACCTTTCGGTCTCCGTGTTCCGAGGCCATATCTGTATATGCTTGGCTCGTCAAGTATAACCTGAGTATTCCGCGTGCGCAACTGTTTTGCACCCGTTGTATTTGAATGTAGAGCCTATCACACCCGATCATCACGTGGTGTCTCAGCACGAAGAACTTTTGCAACGGTGCATACTCAGGGAGAACACTTCTTGATAATTTAGTGAGAGATCATCTTATAATGCTACCGTCAATCAAAGCAAGATAAGATGCATAAAAGATAAACATCACATGCAATCAATATAAGTGATATGATATGGCCATCATCATCTTGTGCCTGTGATCTCCATCTCCGAAGCACCGTCATGATCACCATCGTCACCGGCGCGACACCTTGATCTCCATCGTAGCATCGTTGTCGTCTCGCCAATCTTATGCTTCCACGACTATCACTACCGTTTAGTAATAAAGTAAAGCATTACATCGGGATTGCATTGCATACAATAAAGCGACAACCATATGGCTCCTGCCAGTTGCCGATAACTCGGTTACAAAACATGATCATCTCATACAATAAAATTCAGCATCATGTCTTGACCATATCACATCACAACATGCCCTGCAAAAACAAGTTAGACGTCCTCTACTTTGTTGTTGCAAGTTTTACGTGGCTGCTACGGGCTTAAGTAAGAACCAATCTCACCTACGCATCAAAACCACAACAATAGTTTGTCAAATAGACTCCGTTTTAACCTTCGCAAGGACCGGGCGTAGCCATACTTGGTTCAACTAAAGTTGGAGAGACAGTGCCCGCTAGCCACCTGTGTGCAAAGCACGTCGGGAGAACCGGTCTCGCGTAAGCGTACGCGTAATGTTGGTCCGGGTCGTCTCGTCCAACAATACCGCCGAACCAAAGTATGACATGCTGGTAGGCAGTATGACTTGTATCGTCCACAACTCACTTGTGTTCTACTCGTGCATATAACATCAACATAAATAACCTAGGCTCGGATGCCACTATTGGGTTTCGTAGTAATTTCAAAAATTTTCCTACGCACACGCAAGATCATGTGATGCATAGCAATGAGGGGGAGAGTATCGTCTACGTACCCAACGCAGACCGACTGCGGAAGCGATGACACGACGTAGAGGAGGTAGTATTACGTCTTCACGATCCAACCGATCAAGCACCGAAACTACGGCACCTCCGAGTTCGAGCACACGTTCAGCTCGATGACGATCCCCGGACGCCGATCTAGCAAAGTGTCGGGGAAGAGTTCCGTCAGCACGACGGCGTGGTGACGATCTTGATGAACTACAGCAGCAGGGCTTCGCCTAAACACCGCTACAGTATTATCGAGGTATATGGTGGCAGGGGGCACCGCACACGGCTAAGGAATAGATCACGTGGATCAACTTGTGTGTCTTTGGGGTGTCTCTACCTCAGTATATAAAGGAGCCATGGGGGGAGGGGGCGCCGGCCAAGAGAGAGAGGCGCAGGAGGAGTCCTACTCCTTCCGGGAGTAGGACTCCCCTCCAATCCTATTCCAACTAGGATTCCCCAAGTGGGAAAGAGGGGGAAGGGTGGCCGGCCACCTCTCCTAGTCCTAATAGGACTAGGGGAAGGGGGGAGGCGCGCAGCCCTTTCACCTTTCCACTAAGGCCCATGAAGGCCCATATGGCTCCCGGGGGGTTCCGGTAACCTCCCGGTAACCCGGTAAAATCCCGATTTCACCCGGAACACTTCCGATATCCAAATATAGGCTTCCAATATATCAATCTTTACGTCTCGACCATTTCGAGACTCCTCGTCATGTCCGTGATCACATCCGGGACTCCGAACAACCTTCGGTACATCAAAATGCATAAACTCATAATATAACTGTCATCGTAACCTTAAGCGTGCGGACCCTACGGGTTCGAGAACAATGTAGACATGACCGAGACATGCTCCAGTCAATAACCAATAGCAGGACCTGGATGCCCATATTGGCTCCTACATATTCTACGAAGATCTTTATCGGTCAGACCGCATAACAACATACGTTGTTCCCTTTGTCATCGGTATGTTACTTGCCCGAGATTCGATCGTCGGTATCCAATACCTAGTTCAATCTCGTCACCGGCAAGTCTCTTTACTCGTTCTGTAATACATCATCTCACAACTAACATATTAGTTGTAATGCTTGCAAGGCTTATGTGATGTGTATTACCGAGAGGGCCCAGAGATACCTCTCCGACAATCGGAGTGACAAATCCTAATCTCGAAATACGCCAACCCAACATCTACCTTTGGAGACACCTGTAATGCTCCTTTATAATCACCCAGTTACGTTGTGACGTTTGGTAGCACCCAAAGTGTTCCTCCGGCAAACGGGAGTTGCATAATCTCATAGTCATAGGAACATGTATAAGTCATGAAGAAAAGCAATAGCAACATACTAAACGATCGCGTGCTAAGCTAATGGAATGGGTCATGTCAATCAGATCATTCAACTAATGATGTGACCTCGTTAATCAAATAACAACTTTATTGTTCATGGTTAGGAAACATAACCATCTTTGATTAACGAGCTAGTCAAGTAGAGGCAGACTAGTGACACTTTGTTTGTCTATGTATTCACACATGTATTATGTTTCCGGTTAATTCAATTCTAGCATGAATAATAAACATTTATAATGATTATAAGGAAATAAATAATAACTTTATTATTGCCTCTAGGGCATATTTCCTTCACCTGTTTCAATACGTTCCTAGAGAAAGACCAAGTTGAAAGATATTGTAAGCACTGATGCGGACTAGGTCCGTAGTCCGAGGAGTGTCCTCACTGCTACATAGAAGGCTTACGTCTTTGATGCACCGCTCGATGTGCAAACCCCTACAACGTCGTCTGTGGATGTTGTGAACACCTGACAGACACATCCTGATGACTACTTGATAGTTTAGTGCACCATACTTTACGGCTTAGAATCGGGATTCCAATGACGTTTTGAACGCCATAGAACATATGAGATGTTCCAAGAGCTGAAATTGGGATTTCAGGCTCATGCCCGTGTTGAGAGGTGTGAGACCTCTGACAAGTTCTGTTGCCAACAAGATGGAGGAGAATAGCTCAGCTAGTGAGCATGTGCTCAGAATGTCTGGGTGCTACAATCACTTAAATCAAGTGGGAGTTAAACTTCCAGATAAGATAGTGATTGATAGAGTTCTCTAGCCACTATCACTAAGCTACTAGATCTTCATGATGAACTATGACATGCAAGGGATGGAGTTGATCCTGGAGCTGTTCGCGGTGCTTAAGACCGCAAAAGGTAGAAATCAAGAAGGAGCATCAAGTGTTGATGGTTTAATAAGACCACTGGTTTCAAGAAGGGCAAGGGCTAGAAGGGAAACTTCATGGATGGCAAACCAGTTGCCGCTCCAGTGAAGGAACCCAAGGTTGAACCCAAACCCGAGACTGAGTGCTTCTATTGTAAGGGGAACGGTCACTGGTAGCGGAATTGAAGGAAATATGCCCTAGAGGCAATAATAAAGTTATTATTTATTTCCTTATATCATGATAAATGTTTATTATTCATGCTAGAATTGTATTAACCGGAAACATAATACATGTGTGAATACATAGACAAACAGAGTGTCACTAGTATGCCTCTACTTGACTAGCTCGTTAATCAAAGATGGTTATGTTTCCTAACCATGGACAAAGAGTTTTTATTTGATTAACGGATCACATCATTAGGTGAATGATCTGATTGACATGACCCATTCCATTAGCTTAGCACCCGATCGTTTAGTATGTTGCTATTGCTTTCTTCATGACTTATACATGTTCCTATGACTATGAGATTATGCAAATCCCGTTTGCCGGAGGAACACTTTGTGTGCTACCAAACGTCACAATGTAACTGGGTGATTATAAAGGTGCTCTACAGGTGTCTCCAAAGGTACATGTTGGGTTGGCGTATTTCGAGATTAGGATTTGTCACTCCGATTGTCGGAGAGGTATCTCTGGGCCCTCTCGGTAATGCACATCACATAAAGCCTTGCAAGCATTGCAACTAATGAGTTAGTTGTGAGATGATGTATTACGGAATGAGTAAAGAGACTTGCCGGTAACGAGATTGAAACTAGGTATTGAGATACCGACGATCGAATCTCGGGCAAGTAACATACCGATGACAAAGGGAACGACGTATGTTGTTATGCGGTCTGACCAATAAAGATCTTCGTAGAATATGTAGGAGCCAATATGAGCATCCATGTTCCGCTGTTGGTTATTGACCGGAGACGTGTCTCGGTCATGTCTACATTGTTCTCGAACCCGTAGGGTCCGCACGCTTAAGGTTTCGATGACAGTTATATTATGAGTTTATGAGTTTTGATGTACCGAAGTTAGTTCAGAGTCCCGGATGTGATCACGGACATGACGAGGAGTATCGAAATGATCGAGACATAAAGATTGATATATTGGACGGCTATATTCGGACACCGGAAGTGTTCCGGGTGATTTCGGAGAAAACAGAGAGCCGGAGGGTTACCAGAACCCCCCCGGGAGAAGTAATGGGCCATATGGGCCTTAGTGGAGAGAGAGAGGGGCTGCCAGAGGTGGGCTGCGCGCCTCCTCCCCCTGGTCCGAATTGGACTAGGAGAGGGGGGCGGCGCCCCCCCCTTTTCCCTCTCCCTCCCCAGTTCTTTCCCCCTCCTAGTAGGAGTCCTACTCCTACTAGGAGGAGGACTCCTCCTTGGCGCGCCATAGAGGGCTGGCCGGCCTACTCCCCTAGATCCTTTATATACGGGGGTAGAGGGCACCCCTAGACACACAAGTTGATCCACGTGATCATATTCTTAGCCATGTGCGGTGCCCCCTTCCACCATAGTCCTCGATAATATTGTAGCGGTGCTTAGGCGAAGCCCTACGATGGTAGTACATCAAGATCGTCACCACGCCGTCGTGCTGACGGAACTCTTCCCCGACACTTTGCTGGATCGGAGTCCGGGGATCGTCATCGAGCTGAACGTGTGCTAGAACTCGGAGGTGCCGTAGTTTCGGCGCTTGATCGGTCGGTCCGTGGAGACGTACGACTACATCAACCAAACGCTTCCGTTGTCGATCTACAAGGGTACGTAGATCACACTCTCCCCTCTCGTTGCTATGCATCACCATGATCTTGCGTGTGCGTAGGAATTTTTTTGAAATTACTACGTTCCCCAACAGGAATTACCCCAAATGCATGGTAGATAAGAAGGCTGGCAACTTCAACAAAGTATATACGTGTTATTAATGTGTACCTCACTAGTACTCCTGGTAGCACCTGGGTATTGGATACCGGTTCAGTTACTATTATTGGTGACTTGAAGCAAAAGCTACGGACTAAATGGAGACTAGCTAAGGGCGAGGTGACGATGTGTATTGGAAGTGTTTCCAAAGTTGATGAGATCACCATCGCACGCTCCATCTGCCTTCGGGATTAGTATTGAACCTAGATAAATGTTATCAGGTGTCTACGTTGAGCATGAATATGATTAGATCATGTTCATTGCAATACGGTCATTCATTTAAGTTAGAGAATAATGGTTATTCTGTTTACATGAATGATACCTTTCATGGTCATGCACCCTATGTGAATGGTTCATTGAATCTCGGTCGTGGTAATACACATGTTCACGCAAAAGGTTTAGAGTTAATAATGATAGTACCACTTTCTCATGGCACTGCCGCTTAGGTCATATTGGCGTAAGATGCATGAAGAAACTCCATGTCGATGGATGTTTGGAGTCACTTGATTTGAATCACTTGACACATGCGAGCCATGCCTCATGGGCAGGATGACTAAGACCCCGTTTTCAGGTACAATGAAACGGGCAAGTGACTTGTTGGAAATCATGCATGCTGATGCGTGTGATCCAATGAGAATTGAAGCGTGCGGTGGATATCGCTATTTTCTCATCTTCAGTGACGATTTGGGTAGATATAGGTATATACCTAATGAAGCACAAGTCTGAAACGTTTGAAAAGTTCAAGCGATTTCAGAGTGAAGTTAAGAATCATCATAACAAACAAGATCATGTTCCTATGATCTGATCAAAAGGGGATTTTCTGAGTTTGGCAATCACTTAAGACATTGTGGAATTGTTTCGCAGTTGAAGCCACCTGGAACACCACAAGGTAATGGTGTGTTCGGACGTCGTAATCGAACCTTATGAGATATGGTGCGATCTATGATGTCTCTTACCAATCTACCTCTATTATTTTGAGGTTATGCATTAGAGACAGCTGCATTCACTTTAGATAGGACACCATATAAGTCCGTTGAGATGACGTCGTATGAACATTGGTTTGGCAAGAAACCAAAGTTGTCGTTTCTTAATGTTTGGGGCTGCGATGCTTAAGGCTTCAGCCGGAGAAGCTCGAACCCAAAGCGGACAAACACATCTTCATAGGATACCCAAAGGTGACAGTTGGGTATACCTTCTATCTCAGATCCGAGGGCAAATTGTTTGTCGCTAAGAACGGGTCCTTTCTTGAGAAAGAGTTTCTCTCGAAAGAATTGAGTGGGAGGAAGATAGAACTTGATGAGGTTGTCGAACCTTTATTTCAACCAGAGAGTGGTGCAACACAGAAAGATGTTTTCTGTGAAGCCTACATCTGTTGAATAGGAAGTTAATTATAGTGATCATGAAGCTTCGGATCAAGTTGCTATCGAACCCCGTAGGTCGACAAGGATATGTACTACTCCTAAGTTGTACGGTAATCCTATCTTGGATATCATGTTGTTAGACAACAATGAACCTACGATCTATGGAGAAGCGATGGTGGGCCCATATTCCGACAAATGGTTAGAAGCCATGAAATCCGAGATAGGATCCATATATCAGAACAAAGTATGGACTTTGGTGGACTTGCCCGATGATCAGAAAGCCATTGAGATAAATGGGTCTTTAAGAAGAAGACGGACATGGGCGGTAATGTTACCGTCTATGAAGCTCGACTTGTGGGAAAGAGTCTTTTCACAAGTTCAAGGAGTTGACTATGATGAGAATTTCTCACCCGTAGCGATGCTTAAGTCCGTCGGAATCATGTTAGCATTAGCTGTATTTTTCGATTATGAAATCTTACAGATGGATGTCAAAACAAGTTTTCTTACCAGTTTTCATAAGAAAAGTTGTATGTGATACAATAAAAGGTTTTGACGATCCTAAGAATGCTAAAAGGTATGCTAGCTCCAGCAATCCTTCTATGGACTAGAGCAGGCATCTCGGAATCGGAATATATGTTTTGATGGAGTGATCAAAGCTTTTAGGTTTATACAATGTTTGCTAGAAACTTGTATTTACAAGAAAGTGAGTGGGAGCACTACAATATTTCTGATAAGTATATGTGGATGACATATTGTTGATCTGAAATAATGTAGAATTTATGGAAAGCATAAACGGTTGTTTGAAGAGTGATTTTCAAAGGAAGACCTGGATAAAGCTGCTTACATATTGGGCATCAAGATCTATAGAAATAGATCAAGACGCCTGATGATACTTTCAAAGAACGCACACCTTGACATGTTTTTGAAAGAGTTCAAAATAGATCAGTCAAAGAAGGGGTTCTCACCTGAGTTGTAAGGTGTGAAGTTGAGTAAGACTCAAAGATTGACCACGGCAGAAGAAAGAGGAAGGACGAAGGTCGTCCCCTATGCTCTTGTCATAGGCTCTATACGGTATGCCATGCCAAGTACCACACCTAATGTGTGCCTTGCCACATGTCTGGCAAGAGGGTACAAAGGTGATCTAGGAGTAAATCACCAGATAGCGGTCAAAATTATCCATAGAGGAATAAGGAAATGTTTCTCGGTTATGGAGGTGATAAAGAGTTCGACGTAAAGAGTTACGTCGATGCAAGCTTAACACCTATCCGGATAGCTCTGAGTAGAGATACCGGATACGTATAATGGAGCAACAATTTGGAATAGCTCCAAGTGGAACGTGGTAGCAGCATCTACGATATGACATAAAGTTTTGCGAAATACATAGGGATCTGAATATGGCAAGACCCGTTGACTACAACCTCTCTCAAAAGCATATATGATCAAACCCAGAACTCTTTGAGTGTTTATCACATAGTGATGTGAACTAGATCATTGAGTCTAGTAGACTCTTGGATGTTGGTCACATGGCGATGTGACCTGTGAGTGTTAATCACATGGCGATGTGAACTAGATTATTGACTCTAGTGCAAGTGGGAGACTGTTGGAAATATGCCCTAGAGGCAATAATAAATTGGTTATTATTATATTATATTTCATTGTTCATGATAATTGTTTATTATCCATGCTAGAATTGTATTGATAGGAAACTCAGATACATGTATGGATACATAGACAACAACATGTCCCTAGTAAGCCTCTAGTTGACTAGCTCGTTGATCAATAGATGGTTACGGTTTCCTGACCATGGACATTGGATGTCGTTGATAACGGGATCACATCATTAGGAGAATGATGTGATGGACAAGACCCAATCCTAAGCCTAGCACGAAGATCGTGTAGTTCGTATGCTAAAGCTTTTCTAATGTCAAGTATCATTTCCTTAGACCATGAGATTGTGCAACTCCCGGATACCGTAGGAGTGCTTTGGGTGTGCCAAACGTCACAACGTAACTGGGTGGCTATAAAGGTACACTACAGGTATCTCCGAAAGTATCTGTTGGGTTGGCACGAATCGAGACTGGGATTTGTCACTCCGTGTAACGGAGAGGTATCTCTGGGCCCACTCGGTAGGACATCATCATAATGTGCACAATGTGACCAAGGAGTTGATCACGGGATGATGTGTTATGGAACGAGTAAAGAGACTTGTCGGTAACGAGATTGAACAAGGTATCGGGATACCGACGATCGAATCTCGGGCAAGTATCGTACCGCTAGACAAAGGGAATTGTATACGGGATTGATTGAATCCTTGACATCGTGGTTCATCTGATGAGATCATCGTGGAACATGTGGGAGCCAACATGGGTATCCAGATCCCGTTGTTGGTTATTGGCCAGAGAGTTGTCTCGGTCATGTCTGCATGGTTCCCGAACCCGTAGGGTCTACACACTTAAGGTTCGATGACGCTAGGGTTATAGGGAATAGATATACGTGGTTACCGAATGTTGTTCGGAGTCCCGTATGAGATCCCGGACGTCACGAGGAGTTCCGGAATGGTCCAGAGGTAAAGATTTATATATGGGAAGTCCTGTTTTGGTCAGCGAAAAGGTTTCGGGTGCTATCGGTAACGTACCGGGACCACCGGGAGGGTCCCGGGGGTCCACCAGGTGGGGCTACCTGCCCCAGAGGGCTGCGTGGGCCAAGTGTGAGAGGGGACCATCCCCAGGTGGGCTGGTGCGCCCCCCCACCAGGGCCCAAGGCAAAGAGAGAAGGAAAAAAGGGGAAACCCTAGGCTCAGATGGGCCTAAGGCCCACCTAGTGGTGCGCCCCCCCTCTCCCCCCTTGGCCGCCCCCCTAGATGGGATCTAGGGCTGGCCGCCACCCCTAGGGGTGGAAACCTAGGTGGGGGCGCAGCCCCTCCCCTCCCCCTATATATACTTGAGGTATGGGGCTGCCCAACACGCGTGATTTGCTCTCCCTGTTGGCGCAGCCCTACCTCCCTCCCTCCTCGTCTCTCGTAGTGCTTGGCGAAGCCCTGCTGGAGTCCTGCGCTGCTCCACCACCACCACGCCGTCGTGCTGCTGCTGGATGGAGTCTTCCCCAACCTCTCCTTCTCCCCTTGCTGGATCAAGGCGTAGGAGACGTCACCGGGCTGTACGTGTGTTGAACACGGAGGTGCCGTCCGTTCGGCACTAGGATCATCGGTGATTTGCATCACGACGAGTATGACTCCATCAACCCCGTTCACTTGAACGCTTCCGCATAGCGATCTACAAGGGTATGTAGATGCACTCTCCTTCCCCTCGTTGCTAGATTACTCCATAGATTGATCTTGGTGATGCATAGAAAATTTTGAATTTCTGCTACGTTCCCCAACACTTTGGTTGCAAGAGGTCGAGGATGAATTCCCATCTGACAGAGTCGAAGGCTTTTCTTATGTCCAGCTTGAAAAGAAGGGCGAGGGTCTTGCGTTTGTGAAGGCGTCGAGCAAAGTTCCGCACATACATGAAGTTTTCCTGAATGCTTCTCTTTTTAATGAAGGCGCTTTGGGTGTTGGAGACGAGGGCATCCATATGAGGGGCGAGCCGCAAAGAGAGCACCTTAGTAAGGATTTTGGTGATGGCATGAATGAGGCTTATGGGCCTATAGTCAGAGATGCCCTCTGCACCATCCTTTTTGGGCAAGAGCACAATGTTGGCGGAGTTCAACCATTGAAGGTTGGATGTGTGGAGGGAGTCAAAACGATGGATGACTCTCATGACATCGTTTTTGACGACGTCCCAACATTTCTTGAAAAAGATGCCCGTGAAGCCGTCTGGGCCGGCGCCTTGTCACTTGGCATCACCTTAATGGCCTCCCAAAGCTCCTCTTCGGTAATAGTGTCATCTAGGGTGTGCAGATCGAGCGGCTGCACGTTGAGCTCTGCCCAATTGAAGTCAAGATTGCTCGTGTCTCCCTTCCCCATGACCACAGAGAAGTGGTCATGGATGATCTTTTCTTTTTCGCCATGGTCAGTAACCCATCCATTCGTGAGTTTGATTCGGTGAATATGGTTCTTCCTTCTCCGGCCATTTATACAACGATGGAAGAACTTTGTGTTTGCATCACCCTCTTTAAGGTTGGCAATCCGAGCGCATTGGCTCTTTCTGGCCCTCTGGAGCACATCCAAGCTGATCACCCTATGTTTTAGCCTGGCACGGAGGTCGAGCTCCTCCAGCGATAGGAGGCGCGCCTCCTACGCAATGTCTAGCCTCAGGATCACGAGAAGGGCCGCATGGAAGTGAATATTGGCTGCTGAGAAAAGGTTTCTACTCCATGCCGTAAGACGAAGCACGGTCTTCTTGAGCTTGTGATGCAGAATGAGATAAGGCTCCGTGTGTGGCACGCCTTCAGTCAATGCCTTTTGGACGACTTCGTGGAAGCCTGGAAGGGAGGTCCAGAAATTCTCAAACTTGAAAGACCGCGGCCATTTGGGCCCTTTGTCGTCAGCAAGCAAAAGGGGGCAATGGTCGGAGAGGGATGAGGACAAGGAGTGCAACACGTGGGTGTTGAAGGTGGTGTCCCACTCAGCGTTGCAGAAGAATGAGTCAAGCTTGCATAGGGTGGGATTTGTCTTCTCATTGCTCCAGGTGAAACGCCTATTCTAGAGATGGATCTCCTTGAGCTCGCAAGATTGCAAAGCGGCGTGAAAGCGGTTGATTCTGCTGCGGTTAACATTGCGCTTGTTTTTGCCCCTGGCACGATAAATTTGGTTGAAGTCACCAGTGGCGAGCCATCCCACGCCCAAGGGTGGCTTCTGGCTAAGCAACGCACAAATAAGGCATCTTTGGAGGCGTTGTCAGTGGGGCCGTAGACAGACGTGATTTTGAAGGAGGAGTCGGAAGCACGAATCCGCACCATGGCAGAGAGACAAAAGGTCGAGGTGGCGATATCGGTAATCTCAAGAAGGCTGTCATCCAATAGCAGAAGAATTCCACCTCTGGTTCCGGAGGCGGGGCGTTGCGCGAAACCCTGAAACCTATTTCTGCCAAGAGAAGCAGCAATGAAAACTGTCAATGTTGTGATGACCCACAAGTATAGCGGATCTATCGTAGTCCGTTCGATAAGTAAGAGTGTTGAACCCAACGAGGAGCAGAAGGAAATGATAAGCGGTTTTCAGCAAGGTATTCTCTGCAAGTACTGAAATAAGTGGCAACAGATTGTTTTGTGATAAGATAAATTGTAACGAGCAACAAGTAGCAAAAGTAAATAAAGTGCAGCAAGGTGTCCCAATCCTTTTTGTAGCAAAGGACAAGCCAGAACAAACTCTTATATAAGGAAAAGCGCTCCCGAGGACACATGGGAATATCGTCAAGCTAGTTTTCATCACGTTCATATGATTTGCGTTCGATACTTTGATAATTTGATATGTGGGTGGACCGGTGCTTGAGTGCTGTTCTTACTTGAACAAGCATCCCACTTATGATTAACCTCTATTGCAAGCATCTGCAACTACAACAAAAGTATTAAGGTAAACCTAACCATAGCATGAAACATATGGATCCAAATCAGCCCCTTACGAAGCAATGCATAAACTAGGGTTTAAGCTTCTGTCACTCTAGCAACCCATCATCTACTTATTACTTCCCAATGCCTTCCTCTAGGCCCAAATAATGGTGAAGTGTTATGTAGTCGACGTTCACATAACACCACTAGAGGCTAGACAACATACATCTTATCAAAATATCAAACGAATACCAAATTCACATGACTGCTAATAGCAAGACTTCTCCCTTGTCCTCAGGAACAAACATAATTACTCACAAAGCATGTTCATGTTCATAATCAGAGGGGTAATAATATGCATATAGGATCTGAACATATGATCTTTCACCAAATAAACCAACTAGCATCAACTACAAGGAGTAATCAACACTACTAGCACCAATCCCGGACCTTGAGACAAGAATTGGATACAAGAGATGAATTAGGGTTTGGAGATGAGATGGTGCTGGTGAAGATGTTGACGGATAATGCCCTCTCCCGATGATAGGAGCATTGGTGATGACGATGGTGATGATTTCCCCCTCCTGGAGGGAAGTATCCCTGGCAGAACAGCTCTGCCGGAGCTCTAGATTGGTTCCGCCAAGGTTCCACCTCGTGGCAGCGGAGTCTCGTCCCGAAAAGTTCCTTCTTATTTTTTTCTCATCGAAAGACTTCATATAGGAGAAGATGGACGTCAGAGAGCCACCAGGGGGCCCCCGAGGTAGGGGGCGCGCCCTAGGGGGGGGGGCGCCCCCACCCTCGTGAGCAGGGTGTGGGCCCCCTGGCCTTCATCTTTGGCAAGGATTTTTCTTTATTTATTTTAAGATGTTCCATGGAGTTTCAAGACTTTTGGAGTTGCGCAGAATAGGTCTCTAATATTTGCTCCTTTTCCAGCCCAGAATTCTAGCTGCCGGCATTCTCCCTCCTTATGTAAACCTTGTAAAATAAGAGAGAATAGCCATAAGTATTGTGACATAAAGTGAAATAACAGTCCATAATGCAATAAATATCGATATAAAAGCATGATGCAAAATGGACGTATCAACTCCCCCAAGCTTAGACCTCGCTTGTCCTCAAGCGAAAAGCCGATAACAATAAATATGTTCTCATGTTTAGAGGTAGAGGCGTCGATAAAAAAATACAGACATGAAGGCATCATGATTATTCTCATAACAGCAACATATATAGATTTTGTCATATGATTACTTATGTTCAAGTGATGATCTATTCACAATGCAAGAGTATAAATCATAAACCTTATTGGGCTCTGACAAACTATAATCTCAGTCATTGAAGCAATTACAATTTATCATAACATCGGAAAGAGTCTATGTTAGAGCTAAAAAGCAAGTCCACATACTCAACTATCATTTAGTCCTCCATGATTGCTAACACTCACGCAATACTTGTGGTTACAGAGTTTTAATCGGACACAGAGAAAGATAGGGGCTTATAGTTTTGCCCCACAACCTTTTACCTCAAGGGTAATGTCAACAATAATAGTTCATGCTCCCCTACATCCAATTAGATATATATATGTCATGTTCTTTCCAACATGCTGAGCTTGCCAAAGGATAAAATGAAAAAGAAAAGGTGAAGATCACCGTGACTCTTGCATAAGGTAGAAGATAATAATAAAGGATAGGCCCTTCGCAGAGGGAAGCAGAGGTTGCCATGCGCTTTTATGGTTGGATGCATAAAATCTCAATGCGAAAGAACGTCACTTTATATTGCCCCTTGTGATATGAACCTTTATTATGCAGTCTGTCGCTTTTATTACTTCCACATCACAAGATCGTATAAAGCTTATTTCTCCCACACCAATCAATCATACATATTTAGAGCAATTTTTATTGCTTTGCATCAATGACAACTTACTTGAAGGATCTTACTCAATCCATAGATAGATATGGTGGACTCTCATGGCAAAACTGGTTTAAGGGTATTTGGAAGCACAAGTAGTATTTCTACTTGGTGCTGAGAATTTGGCTAGTATGAGGGGGAAAGGCAAGCTCAACAAGTTAGAGGATCCATGACAACATACTTTATCTCAGATATAAGAAAGACATAACTCATTACGTTGTCTTCCTTGTCCAACATCAACCCTTTAGCATGTCATATTTTAATGAGTGCTCCCAATCATAAAAGATGTCAATGATAATATATCTATATGTGAAAACCTTTCTTTCCTTATTACTTCCTATTAATTGCAACAATGACCAAAGCTATGTCTGCCAACTCCCAACAACTTTTAATCATCATACTCTTTCTATGTGAAGTCATTACTCTCAATAAGATCAATATGAACTTTTTGTTTCTTTTTATTCTTTTTCTCTTTTCTTTTATTCACCCAAGATCATGGCAAAATAATCAAGCCCTTGACTCAACACTAATCTTTATTATGTATAACTCACGGACTCGATTACATAGAGAGATCAAAAAGCAAAACTCAAAACTAGATCATGCCATACACTTTATTCTACTAGATCAAGATACTACTAATAGGATCGAACTAAGAAAAACGATAAAGATAGGAGTTGTGATTGTGATACGATACCGGGGCACCTCCCCCAAGATTGGAAGTTGCCAAGGGGAGTGCCCATACCCATGTGATTATATCTCCTTCTTTGTTGTCGGTGTAATATTCTTGGCGATGATTCCCCTCAGGATGCGGTTCTCCTCCTCGAGCTTATTGACTTGCTGTTTGAGGTCCATTATTTCCTTACAAAGCTTTCCTGTGACAGCTAAAGCTCCTTGCACCCAAGGGTGTTGCATACCTGCAGGAGAACAAGTGACACTCCTCTTCATATTTTCATAAGAAAGAAATCTAACATTAGAAGGGATAACCGAATTTGGAATAGATGAGCTCTGTAGTTCCCCCATCGTGAACCCAGCTCGGAGGCGAGAGGTGACTTCTTGATACTCCATGGCATCTACTCTCATCAAGTCAGCCTCCATCTCTTCCTCCGTTGCTGGCCCAAAGTGGTCAGCGTCGCTGTTTGCCCTTGGTTCCGGTGCCGGATTAGATACCCGGCTCTCCCCGATTGACTCTTGAGAAGACATCTTGCTCTAATTTGCAGCAGCAACAGCTTGAAAACAAAAACATAGGAGATTTGCGTGATACGGGAGTCAAAACCTTCGGGAGAATATATAATGAATTTTTACCGACCAAAATACGTATCGTGTAAGAAAACGGAGTCCGGAAGGCACACGAGGTGCTCACGAGGTAGGGGGCGCGGCCAGGGGGGTAGGGCGCGCCCACCACCCTCGTGGGGCCCTCGTGTCCTTCCCGGACTGCTACTTATTTTTCTGTTTTTCTAAATATTCCAAAACGGAGAAATATTGCCTTAAAAATTGTTTTGGAGTCGGTTTACTTACCGTACCACATACCTATTCCTTTTCGGGGTCTAAAACGTTCCGAAAAGTGTCCCTTATGTATTCCTCCGGGGTTACGGTTTCAATAATATTGGTTTCAACATTTATGGGATTACCTGAGATATAATGTTTAATTCTTTGACCATTTACCACCTTCGGATTTGTGCCTTCAAAGTTATTGATCTTTATGGCACCGGAACGATAGACCTCTTCGATAACATAGGGGCCTTCCCATTTAGAGAGAAGTTTTCCTGCAAAAAATCTTAAACGAGAGTTGTATAGCAATACATAATCACCTACATTAAACTCACGCTTTTGTATCCTTTTGTCATGCCATCTTTTAACTTTTTCTTTAAACAACTTGGCATTTTCATAAGCTTGGGTTCTCCATTCATCAAGTGAGCTAATATCAAATAACCTCTTCTCACCGGCAAGTTTAATATCATAGTTGATCTCTTTAATAGCCCAATACGCCTTATGTTCTAGTTTGAGAGGTAAGTGACATGCTTTTCCATAAACCATTTTATACGGAGACATACCCATAGGATTTTTGTATGCAGTCCTATAAGCCCATAATGCATCATCAAGTTTCTTGGACCAATTCTTTCTAGACCTATTAACAGTCTTTTGCAAAATTAATTTGAGCTCTCTATTGCTCAACTCTACTTGACCACTAGACTGTGGGTGATAAGGAGATGCAATTCTATGATTAACATCATACTTAGCAAGCATTTTACGGAAAGCACCATGAATAAAGTGTGAACCACCATCAGTCATTAAATATCTAGGGACTCCAAACCTCGAAAAAATAACTTCCTTAAGCATTTGAATAGAAGTGTTATGATCAGCACTACTAGTTGGAATAGTTTCTACCCACTTAGTAACGTAATCAACAACAACTAAAATATGTGTGTATCCATTGGAGGCAGGAAAAGGTCCCATATAATCAAAGCCCCAAACATCAAACAGTTCAATAACAAGAGAATAATTCATAGGCATTTCTTGACGTCTACTAATATTACCAATTCTTTGACATTCATCACAAGACAAGACAAACTTACGGGCATCCTTGAAGAGAGTAGGCCAATAAAAACCAGATTGCAATACCTTATGTGCAGTTCTATCTCTAGCGTGGTGTCCTCCATAAGCCTCGGAATGACACTTGCGTAGGATCTGTTCCTGTTCATGCTCAGGTACACAACGTCTAATAACACCATCTACTCCTTCTTTATAAAGATGTGGGTCATCCCAAAAGTAATGTCTCAAGTCATAGAAAAACTATTTCTTTTGTTTGTATGTGAAGCTAGGTGGTATAAATTTAGCAACAATATAATTAGCATAATCAGCATACCAAGGAGTACTATGAGAGGTACTTATAACATTTAATTGTTCATCAGGAAAGCTATCATCAATAGGTAGTGGGTCATCAAGAATATTTTCTAACCTAGACAAGTTGTCTGCAACGGGGTTCTCAGCTCCCTTTCTATCAACAATATGCAAATCAAATTCTTGTAGCAAGAGAACCCAAGTCTCGGTTTAGCATCTTTCTTTTCCATAAGGTATTTAATAGCAGCATGATCAGTGTGAATAGTTACTTTAGAGTCAACAATATAAGGTCTGAACTTATCACAAGCAAATACAACTGCTAAAAGCTCTTTTTCAGTAGTGGCATAATTTCTTTGAGCATTGTCTAGAGTCTTACTAGCATAATGAATAACATTTAATTTCTTATCAACTCTTTGCCCTAGAACAGCACCTACAACATAATCACTAGCATCACACATAATTTCAAAGGGTAAATTCCAATCAGGTGGCTGAACAACAGGTGCAGAGACTAATGCTTTCTTAAGTATTTCAAATGCTTCTACACAATCATCATCAAAGACAAATGGTATATCTTTTTGCAATAAATTAGTCAGAGGCTGAGAAACTTTTGAGAAGTCCTTAATGAACCTCCTATAAAATCCGGCGTGACCAAGGAAACTTCTTATACCTTTGATGTCCTTGGGACATGGCATCTTTTCAATAGCATCGACCTTGGCATTATCAACTTCAATACCTCTTTCAGAAACTTTACGCCCCAAGACAATACCTTTATTAACCATAAAGTGGCACTTTTCCCAATTCAAGACAAGATTAGTTTCTTCACATCTCTGCAAAACTCGATCAAGATTGCTCAAGCAATCATCAATAGAGGAACCATAGACGGAAAAATCGTCCATGAAAACCTCATAAATCTTTTCACACAAGTCAGAGAATATAGCCATCATGCATCTTTGAAAGGTAGCAGGTGCATTACATAAGCCAAAAGGCATACGTCTATAAGCAAAAGTACCAAAAGGGCATGTAAAAGTAGTCTTTGATTGATCTCTAGCCGGCACAGGTATTTGAGAGAAACCAGAATAACCATCTAGAAAGCAATAGTGTGTATGTTTGGATAATCTTTCTAGAATTTGATCAATAAAAGGTAAGGGGTAATGATATTTTTTAGTAGCCTTATTTAATTTGCGGAAATCAATTACCATCCTATAACCTGTGATAATTCTTTGTGGAATCAATTCATCTTTATCATTAGGAACAACAGTAATACCTCCGTTCTTAGGGACACAATGGACAAGACTTACCCACTGACTATCAGCAACGTGATAAATTATACCTGCCTCCAGAAGCTTGAGTATTTCTTTTCTTACCACTTCTTTTATTTTAGGATTCAAACGTCGTTGAGGATCACGAACTGGTTTGGCATCTGCTTCCAAATTTATTTTATGTTGACATAGAGTGGGACTAATGCCCTTAAGATCATCAAGAGTATATCCAATAGCAGTACGATGCTTCTTTAGAGTTTTCAATAATCTTTCTTCTTCATGCTCTAAAAGGTTAGCACTAATAATAACATGATATATCTTCTTTTCATCAAGATAAGCATATTTAAGATTATCATGCAAAGGTTTAAGCTCAAACACGGGATCACCCTTGGGTGGAGGAGGATCCCCTAAAATTTCAACAGGCAAATTGTGTTGCAGAATAGGTTCTTGTTTAAAGAACACTTCATCTATTTCCCTTATTTCATTCATGAACATATCATTTTCATGGTCTAGCAAATAGTGTTCTAAAGGATCACTAGGAGGTACGGCAATAGAAACAAGACCAATAATTTCATCCTTACTAGGTAATTCTTCCTCACGATGTTGTTTACTAAATTTAGAGAAATTAAACTCATGAACCATATCACCTAAGCCAATAGTAACAACATTATTTTTGCAAATCTATCCTAGCATTAACAGTGTTCAAGAAGGGTCTACCAAATATAATGGGACAAAAGCTATCTTGCGGAGAAGTAAGAACAAGAAAATCAGCAGGATATTTATTTTTCCCACACAAGACTTCAACATCTCTAACAATTCCAATTGGTGAAATAGTATCTCTATTGGCAAGTTTAATTGTGACACCAATACCTTCTAACTCAGCAGGTGCAATTTCATTCTTAATTTCTTCGTATAAAGTATGCGGTATAACACTAGCACTCGCACCCATATCACATAAGCCATGATAACAATGATCTCCTATTTTAACAGAAATAACAGGCACGCCTACCACGGGTCTATGTTTATCTTTAGCACAAGGTTTAGCAATTCTACCAGTTTCACCTTCGAACCGAATAACATGCCCATCAATATTATCAGACAAGAGATCTTTAACAATAGAAATATTAGGTTCTACTTTAACTTGCTCAGGAGGTGTATAAGTTCTAATATTGCTTTTACGAACAACAGTTGAAGCTTTAGCATGATCCTTTACTCTAACAGGGAAAGGTGGTTTCTCAACATAAGAAGTAGGAACAATAGGATCATTATAAGTGACAGTATTTTCTTCAACTTTAATAGGTGCAGCTACTTTTACTTCTATGGGAGGATGATATTTAAACCACTTCTCCTTAGGGAGATCAACATAAGTAGCAAAAGATTCACAGAAAGAAGCTACTATCTCAGAGTCAAGTCCATATTTAGTGCTAAACTTACGGAAAATATTGGTGTCCATAAAAGATTTAACACAATCAAACTTAGGTGTCATACCTGACTCCTTACCTTCGTCGAGGTCCCAATCTTTAGAGTTGCGTTTAATTCTATCCAATAAATTCCATCTGAGTTCAATAGTCTTCATCATAAAAGAGCCAGCACAAGAAGTATCGAGCATGGTGCGATTGTTTTCAGAAAGCCGAGCATAAAAACTTTGCATAATTATTTCTCTCGAGAGCTCATGATTGGGGCATGAATATAACATTGATTTAAGCCTCCCCCAAGCTTGAGCGATGCTTTCTCCTTCGCGAGGCCAGAAATTATATATATAATTGCGATCACGATGAACAAGATGCATAGGGTAATACTTTTGATGAAATTCTAACTTCAATCTTTTATAGTTCCATGATCTCATATCATCACATAGCCTATACCATATCAATGTGTCTCCCTTCAAAGATAAAGGGAAGACCTTCTTCTTAGCAACATCATCGGGTATACCTGCAAGCTTAAATAATCCACAAACTTCATCCACATATATTAAGTGCTCATCAGGATGCTTTGTTCCATCTCCTGTAAAAGGGTTAGCTAGCAGTTTTTCCATCATACCCGGAGGAAATTCAAAAGGAGTTTCATTTTCAATAGGTTCAGTAGGTTGAGGAGCAACTCTTTGCTCTACTGGACGAGGTGAAGATACCCCGAACAAGCCCCTCAGAGAATTACTTTCCATAGTAACAAGTGACAGTAAATTTCAGCATACTATATAAATTTTTCCTTACCAAATTCCACCTACCAAAGGCGCTACACTCCCCGGCAACGACGCCAGAAAAGAGTCTTGATGACCCACAAATATAGGGGATCTATCGTAGTCCTTTCGATAAGTAAGAGTGTCGAACCCAACGAGGAGCAGAAGGAAATGATAAGCGGTTTTCAGTAAGGTATTCTCTGCAAGTACTGAAATAAGTGGTATCAGATAGTTTTGTGATAAGATAAATTATAACGAGCAACAAGTAGCAAAAGTAAATAAAGTGCAACAAAGTGGCCCAATCCTTTTTGTAGCAAAGGACAAGCCAGAACAAACTCTTATATAAGGAAAAGCGCTCCCGAGGACACATGGGAATATCGTCAAGCTAGTTTTCATCACGTTCATATGATTCGCGTTCGATACTTTAATAATTTGATAAGTGGGTGGACCGGTGCTTGGGTGCTGTTCTTACTTGAACAAGCATCCCACTTATGATTAACCTCTATTGCAAGCATCCGCAACTACAACAAAAGTATTAAGGTAAACCTAACCATAGCATGAAACATATGGATCCAAATCAGCCCCTTAGGAAGCAACGCATAAACTAGGGTTTAAGCTTCTGTCACTCTAGCAACCCATCATCTACTTATTACTTCCCAGTGCCTTCCTCTAGGCCCAAATAATGGTGAAGTATTATGTAGTCGACGTTCACATAACACCATTAGAGGCTAGACAACATACATCTTATCAAAATATCAAACGAATACCAAATTCACATGACTGCTAATAGCAAGACTTCTCCCTTGTCCTCAGGAACAAACGTAATTACTCACAAAGGATGTTCATGTTCATAATCAGAGGGGTAATAATATGCATATAGGATCTGAACATATGATCTTTCACCAAATAAACCAATAGCATCAACTACAAGGAGTAATCAACACTACTAGCAACCTACTAGCACCAATCCCGGACCTTGAGACAAGAATTGGATACAAGAGATGAATTAGGGTTTGGAGATGAGATGGTGCTGGTGAAGATGTTGATGGAGATTGCCCTCTCCCGATGAGAGGAGCGTTGGTGATGACGATGGTGATGATTTCCCCGTCCCGGAGGGAAGTATCCCCGGCAGAACAGCTCTGCCGAAGCTCTAGATTGGTTCCGCCAAGGTTCCGCCTCGTGGCGGCGGAGTCTCGTCCCGAAAAGTTCCTTCTTATTTTTTTTCTCATCGAAAGACTTCATATAGGAGAAGATGGACGTCGGAGAGCCACCAGGGGGCCCACGAGGTAGGGGGGGCGCCCTAGGAGGGGGGGCGCCCCCACCCTCGTGAGCAGGGTGTGGGCCCCCTGGCCTTCATCTTTGGTGAGGGTTTTTCTTTATTTATTTTAAGATGTTCCGTGGAGTTTCAGGACTTTTGGAGTTGCGCAGAATAGGTCTGTAATATTTGCTCCTTTTCCAGCCCAGAATTTCACCTGCCGGCATTCTCCCTCCTTATGTAAACCTTGTAAAATAAGAGAGAATAGCCATAAGTATTGTGACATAAAGTGAAATAACAGTCCATAATGCAATAAATATCGATATAAAAGCATGATGCAAAATGGACGTATCACGTTGCTCAACTTAGTCTCCTGGAGACAGACCAAATGGCAAGAGGTGCTAGTGATGGTAGCCTTGACAGTTGCTCTACGGTTCGGGCAATTAAGCCCTCTCACGTTCCAGTTGAGGGTATTGATAGGTTGCACTATCATGGGTGCACAGGGGTTGCCCTTGGACTAACATGGGATAAAACATCAACACAAACAAGGTGGGATCCCAAACCCCAGTACATGGCCCGTGGCCAAATTTGAAGTACGAACACACACCCGTGTGGGACACAGCCCGAGTTACATAACCCATGGAGTGTAGTGAAGAGGTACAAACTAGACACATACAAACTAGTAGCAGCAACAGAACCCTTGTAAGCATCAGATTGGTTTACTAACATGACAACCATGGAAGCTCTAACACAGGTACTACAAGTAGTATCCGCTCAAGCGATCGCAGGCTGCGATCCCTGGCCGTCTTGCTCCAGCCCCACAGAGTCTAATGCGGCAGCACCACCATGGTCTATCAGCGCATCCTCAGCAACACTAATAGAACTGTCATCAAGCTTGAAGGAGTCCCTCATGGCCACAATCAGTTCAGGAGGGAGCTGCTCCTTGAATTTCTCCATGAACGCCTCCAGGATTGAAGCAGTTACATCTTTGACCATCTTTGATTATGCCCAGGCTGCGGCAAACCAGGCGCTCGGCCACCTTTGCCACCGGAGCAGCCGGCGTGCGGCTAGAAGGTCGCCGGATCCGTTGCAGAGAGATGCCACCCTCCTTGGAGATTCTCATGCCCGCCAAAGTCTTTCGACGGGCCGCTGGAGAGCTTGGCCTTGGAGATGCCAAGGGCGCCTCAGGGGGAGGTTGCGTGGTTGCAGATGGTAGGAGCGCCGGCTGCCTTGGACAGAAGAGTGTTGCCGGAAGCTCGAGGCAGGGCACAATGAGCTCAGCCAGGCCCGCCGGCAGGTCGTGCCCAGCATCATGGGGGCGAGCACGGGGTGGCGTAGGGGTTCGCTGTAGGTTGCCATTGCACTGGAGAGGTGGGGTTGGGGAGGCTTCAAAGCCTAAAGGCCGCAGCGGGGAGATGTCAAGGAGCGGGCGCTGCATCGTGGCCGGCGAACATAGCTCGATGAGCGCCGGGCTCAGGACCTGGGATGCCGCTGCTGCTGCATGTGCTTCGTCACGTTTCGACGCTGGCGAGGTTCGGAGCACCGATGTAGGAGACAGTGATGGCGACGCCGGGGGAGTGCGTGCTTCCCTGGATATGCGCCCTGCAGAGGCCGGGCGCGGCTGCCTGAACGGACTGCGGCCACGCGCGAAACAGCCTAAGTCCCATTTCTCGCCGGGGTTCGATAACCGATGTGCTCTGCGTCAGCCTCTTGCCGCGTATGCAGAGCAGAAGGGCTGGCACGGTGCAAATCAAGACCAGCAAGGCCGAGCCTACCACAGCTGCTTGCATCAACCACGATGACGCGATCTTCCCGCGGAACACAACAGGCTTTTTCTTCCTCGTGGTCATCGCTCTACGGTCATATCTTCCCTCACTAGGTTGCTCTAGGAGGCTAATTGCAAGTTTGTATTCTTCGAACGCGGAAGCGAGATCAGATAAAAACCTGGCTCTGCAGTTCATTGGTGGTCTGTAGCGAGAATCCCGAGTCTCCTCAAGGATAATACACACCCAATAGTCGTCGAAACTGATTCCGCCCATGGTGGTTCCCATTGCAAGTGTGGCATCGTCACAAGAGATCACATCGGAGAGATCCCAGTCGCTGCAGTTGAATACGGCGGCGTGAGATGCGAGGCAGAAAACGGAGGATAGCACGAGCAGGATATGGATTCTTGCGTTGTAGGAAGCCATGGTGTGTAGTGTGTTCTTGTTGCTGGGGTGGCTCCGTTGGCCAGAGCAAGCTTATTGATAAGAGGAGGTCAGGTCACGACAGGAACTCTCCAAGAAAACGTTCTTTGGTTTACACGCTCTGTTTTATCTGTATCCGTAAACTCATGGATCGGGAGAATATATCAAGGCGGAGACTATGCTATGTAGAGACCATGCACATCTGCTTTAAGACTAGTGAGCTCTTTTAGCAACGTTCCAATACAAGGCATATATCAATGTTCTAGCCTGCTGCGATGTTTCTTGATGAGTATCCCGATTGTTTTCGTTCTGTTTCTTACCCCAGCCTGCGTGCATGTGTGAGGGGTTTTAGAAAGATTTATATCAGCATAATATCTACTCCCTCTATAAACAAATATAAGAGCGTTTAGATCACTAAGAAATATGAAAAAGTTTACATCAGTGATCTAAATGTTTTTATATTTTTTTTTACAGAGGGAGTAGTTGTAAGGGAGTCATCTGGCGCAGCTACTTTGGCACGGCCTGAGCGCTGTGAACAGTTTGGTTGTTCTGTTTGCCTCGTTTTTCAGTAAAAATGAGGTGGGGGCGACCCCTTTGGTTAAACAAGAAGGTCGTTCGTCGTGTAATGTAGACCGTTCAATTTATATCTGACGGATAAAAGCAAATTATGACAATTTTGTAAAAATGATATCCGCACCTCTCTTCACATTTGTTGATTACGCCTTTCCTCATTCATCATTATCTTCAACAACCTCATTGTTGAGCAATTAAAGAAGAAAGCCTCTCGAACAATCTGGCATGATGGCCACCTACCGGCATCGTCCAACCAATCACCACCGCACCCCACTCCTCCTCACCTTATCTCTCATCTTTCTCAATAAATCTTTAGTTTTTACACAGGATTACTCCGCATGGGTCAATCACAACAGGTGTTTTGTAAAAAAAAATGCATTTTGATGTTTCGTGCAATGCACGGGCATCTTGCTAGTATATCAATGATATACCAGATATTTTCGGTATTCAAAGGACGGGCCCCATCTGATAAATTTTGAAACTACATCAATTAACTTTAAAAATGGTTTCTTAACACAATCCAAGATTCGAAGGATTCAAAGAATTTCCCGGCAAAAGAAAGACTTGAAATAATTTGTAATAATTTTCAAATTTTGTTACAAACTTAATTCTAAAAAATTGAAATGCAAGTTTTACAGCTTTTAAAATGCAACTAAAATTATAGAGATTAGTATTAAATAATAAAAATAATTGTGTGAAATGTCTTTGGAATGTTCCAGAAATGATTAACATATGACTAAGCAATAAAAATGTGTACAACGTAATAATTATATCTGCAAGTTGTTCTGAAACAATAATAATTTTGGTACCTGCATGACATGTTTATAAAATTGATTGACACATGACTGTAATAATTGAAATCCGATGGAAATATATGTTAAATTGTTGTACTTAAAGTATGTTCATTAATTAATTTATAACGTCTTTCAAAAATCAAAAAATATTTAAAATATTAGAATAAAATATATCTTTTGTAATGTCACTGAAATAATTGAGAATTTAGGAATCAAAAAGTGTCACAAAGATATCAAATTTCTTTTGAAACTTTTTTGAAAATTACTTTTACATGTTTGAATGATTTTGGGTCTGGTAGAAGTTTATTGATAATATATTTGGAATCTACGACCTTCCACAAAAGACATTCTAAAAGTATATAAATCTATTAATTTTTTTTTAAAATATTGATAGAATGCAGGATTCAAATACTTTAACTACTTTCGCCGCAAAAATGAAGACTTAAAATAAGTGAAGATAATTTCAAATTTTGTATTCAAATTAATTTACAAAATGCAAGTTTCATGATTATTTTTTAAATGACTAAAACTATTGAAATATGTTAGAAAGAACTAAAATTTGTGTGAAATGCCTATGGAACATCCCAAACATTGATTAAAATGTGACTGGGCAACTAAAATATATAGGGAAATGTATTTATCATATTTACAAATTATTCTTAAACAATGCTTTTTTGTATGTGTATGAAATGTTTTTGAAATTGATTAAAACATGGCTGTAATAATTGAAACATGACGGAAATGTATCCAATTGTTTTGTACTCATATCAATATTTATGAATTAGTTTGTAAAGTCATTTTGAAACAATAAAAGGTGAGAAAATAATTGATAATCTTTGAATAAATATATTTTTAAATGTCACGAATGTTTGGAGGATTTTTAAGAGGTAAGTACACCAGTGGTACTAGAACTTGATATGAATGTTCATTTTAGTGCCTGAAGTTGAAAAATATGCCAAACAAGTTCTAAAACTTGGCACGACAGTGCAAATACGGTGCTAATCTCATCTATAAATGTAAAGTGCGCTGACTTGACAGTGTATGTGGCTGATGTGGCATGGAGCCCACTTATAAATAAGAAACAAAATTACTATAATACTTTATATGTCTCTATGACTAATGGGTCCCGGCTGTCAGGGAACTTAAAATAAAAAATCGCTCAGGCAGGACTTGAACCTGAAACCTTGAGCTATCAAGCAGCCTGTGCTGGCCACCAAGCGCCCGCTAGAAAATATTGTCATGGAGTCTCCTAAATTTTGATGTAGTGTTGTCAAGCAGCCTGTGCTGGCCATATGCCTACTAACAGCATGTTAATTGTTCTTAAAAAAATGTAAAAAGTCCATAAATTATAACGGCAGCAATACAAATACAGTTCAACTATTCATGTTATAAATACTCTACACAAAACTAAAGTAACAATCTTAAAAACAAATTAAAATTTTAAACTGTTCACATATTATTTAAATATAAGCCATGCCTGTAAAAAATATTATTCACTAAACATTTTGTTATTTAGTACACTTTTAAATTTTTAATCCAACACAGTATATTTTAAATTCTTGTACTAAGTAAAAAATTTATAAACATTCATGGATTATATTTAAAATAGTGTTTTTCTAAAAAAATATGTGAATATTTTAAAAAATGCAGGAACATTTTTTAGGAAGATATTTTATTGCACGCCGTTATTTTGTGTGTGTGTGTGTGTGTGTGTGTGTGTGTGTGTGTGTGTGTGTGTGTGTGTGTGTGTGTGTGTGTGTGTGTGTGTGCACGAATATTTGTGTACCACGAGCTTATTATTTATGTACCACAAATATTCGTAACCGGCAGTGTGGCCTTGCTTATGGACTTTTTTTACAAATAATAGAGGCAGGCATTAGCTTTAGGTAACCCGATCAATTCCTATCTGGCACCATTTTTTATTTTAGTTTCCCTGATAGACGGGGCCCACTAGCCATGCAAACACTTAACGTATACGGATGGAATTAGCATCGTATTTTTATGTTTGTGTCAAGTTTTATAAATAGTTTGGCGTATTTTCAAATTCGAGCACTAAACTAAACATCCATGGCAAGTTCAAACACCACTGGTATATTACCGTAATGAAAAAAATGCTAAAAATATATCAAGCTTCTTTTGAAAATTGCTTTTTTTAATATAAAAATATCACTTCTAGATGCAGTAACATGCGTAGACAGACCATACTCAACCTAAAGTGACATACGCATCCAATGAACACACATTAGTTCATAAATACTCTGCATCCAAACAAATCTCGCACATTTCACCAAGACGAAACCAACATGAATGTCAGCACAAGAAAACTATGTGGCTAGCAAAAAGAGTAAAATTTGATCACTAAGAGCATCTCTAGCCGATCCCCTAAACAATAGAAAAGTAAACAGCTAAATAAAGTTAGTGAAGTAAAATTTACTTCTTTATAGGTTGCCGGACCTATATTCCCTAAATATAGTGAAGTGAAAAAATTAGCATAAGTTTTTCTATCCTAGCCACAGGAACTTCGAACACTTACACAATATATCATCAAGCACTCAAATTTTTGAAGATAAACATGCACAACATATAAACCATTCACAAGCATAAAGTCATCACTTCACCGATCAAGTTTGATCCAAAATCATCACAACATAGCATGTTTTATGTTGCGGATCGAAGCTAACCAATGGCATGCACGAACACGAACTCAAACACCTTTCTTACCAAACAAACCACCACCATACACATGCTCACCATCATCATCACCACCATCCTATCAACTCACATCACCGCCACCATCCTCCCGGCCACCACCCTCTTGGCCGCTGCAACCACCACCACCACCATTCCGAAGAAAGACCTCCATTGAGGTAAAGATCTCCCCACGAGTGAGCTCTCAATACTTTCTTGCGGTATCATCCATTGTGGTTGGGTCCACGAACATGATAGCAAGACTTCGGCTTTCTTGGGATCATGAAGTATCTCCTCAAGTGCAAGTTTAGGCTCCTACGTCTTCAACTTTCTCTCCTCGGCCGCCAACTTAGATTTTCATCTCTCTTCCTCCAACATCTTGAACTCATCCCACGCCGAATCATAATTGAGATAATCAAGCCTGAGACACCTCTAAATACGCCGATTTGGTCGTGTTCATCTCCACACTAGGGCAACAACAACAATAAAACTCCATCATCATCGGCCACCAACAATCACCGCAAAAAACATCGGCTGAAATGATTTTTTTACCTCGTAGGCATTTCCGTGAGCACTTGGCAGTCGCAACCCTTATTGTCGGCTGCGGTAGCTGGACGCGATGAAGCACTGGCTGTATAGGTGGCCGAAGACGCCATACGAGCCACCGGACAGGGAAGAGGGGCCGGAGTGGCCTTCTTCTTTGTGGCCTCCTCGGCGAGGGCCAACACCGCGGTTGTCAGTTTCCTAGGTCGCTTGCCGCCGACAGGAGCTGTGGAAGGGCGGCCTACCGTCCTTCGAGAGGTAGTGGCCACCCTCCCGGTCTTGGTACCAGCGGTGGTTGATGTGTCTCCAACGTATCTATAATTTTTGATTGTTCCATGCTATTATATTATCTGTTTTGGATGTTTAATGGGCTTTAATACACACTTTTATATTATTTTTGGGACTAACCTATTAACCGGAGGCCCAGTGCCAGTTTCAGTTTTTTTGCTTATTTTAGTGTTTCGCAGAAAAGGAATATCAAACAGAATCCAAATGGAACAAAACCTTCACGAGGATCTTTCTTGGAACAAACACAACCCATGAGACTTGGAGTACAAGTCCGGAAGCCCGCGAAGCTTCCATGAGGCAGGGGGCATGACCCCCACCCTCGTGGGCCCCATGGAGCTCCACCGACGTACTTCTTTCACCTATGTGTACTCTTATGCCCTAAAAACATCCAGGGGAGCCATGAAACCACTTTTCCACTGCCACAACCTTCTGTACCCGTGAGATCCCATCTGGGGGCCTTTTCCGGCGATCTGCAGGAGGGGGATTCGATCACGGAGGGCTTCTACATCAACACCATAGCCTCTCCGATGATGTGTGAGTAGTTTGCCACAGACCTTCGGGTCCATAGTTATTAGCTAGATGGCTTCTTCTCTCTCTTTGGTTCTCAATACAAAGTTCTCCTTGATGTTCTTGGAGATCTATTCGATGTAATATTCTTTTGCGGTGTGTTTGCCGAGATCCGATGAATTGTGGATTTATGATCAAGTTTATCTATGAACAATATTTGGTTCTTCTCTGAATTCTTATATGCATGATTTGATATCTTTGCAAGTCTCTTCGAATTATCGGTTTAGTTTGGCCTACTAGATTGATCTTTCTTGCAATGGGAGAAGTGCTTAGCTTTGGGTTCAATCTTGTGGTGTCCTTTCCTAGTGACAGTAGGGGCAGCAAGGCACGTATTGTATTGTTGCCATCGAGAATAAAAAGATGGGGTTTATATCATATTGCTTGAGTTTATCCCTCTACATCATGTCATCTTGCCTAAAGCATTACTCTGTTCTTACGAACTTAATACTCTAGATGCATGATGGATAGGGGTCGATGTGTGGAGTAATAGTAGTAGATGCAGAATCGTTTCGGTCTACTTAACACGGACGTGATGCCTATGTTCATGATCATGCCTAGATATTCTCACAACTATGCGCTTTTCTATCAATTGCTCGGCGGCAATTTGTTTACCCATCGTAATACATGCTATCATGAGAGAAGCCACTAGTGAAACCTATGGCCCTCGGGTCTATTTTATATCATATAAGTTTCGGATCTACAATTCTAGTTTACTATTTATTTTATGTTGCAATCTTTACTTTTCAATCTATACAATAAAAATACCAAAAATATTAATCTTATTTTCTTTATCAGATCTCTTTTTTGCAGGTGGCCATCAAGGGATTGACAACCCCTTTATCACGTTGGTTGCAAGGTTCTTGATTGATTGTGCAGGTGTAAGTGCATCTAGTGCCCCTTAGTGATTTTGGTGTATTGAAGACTTATAGGTTAAGGGACTAATGCGTTTGTGAGTGTACACGGGTCTATAAGTCTATGAGGAGTTTGATATTTACAGAGAAAGTCGACCCCTAAAAATGAAGTTCTTCGACTGAAGACTTTGGATTTCTGAAGACTTTCTGAAGACTTTGAAAGTGAAGAAATTGGTGTGACCCTGAAGACTTGGTATTCATTGACCATGAAGCGTGAAGATTTTTGTTTTCATAATTTCATTTTCTATTTCTTGAGTCATAGGAAACACCGTACGGTTAAAGGGGGTCGAGGAAATACTAAGGAAAAATTTCCATGTGATGCTCAACTCAAAATCCTACACCTACCAATCCCTTCGAGTGAAGCCATTGGAAATCCCATACAGTCCAGTCATATTCTTCAGTGACAGAGACGAAGTTCTTCTGGTCTCTGAGGAATTTGTTCTGACTGAGGAGTTAGGAATTCGCCAGTGCAGATTGCCTACACAGTGAGGAACATGATAGCCCTGAGGATTTTGCTACTCAAAATTCCGACCGTTGCTGTGCTATGCGCCAGCTGTCCCAAAATATCTATCCACCTAACAGTCATATCATTGAAGGGCATTTATGTCTTGTCATGTCGGGCTGCTCCGTAGGCTATAAATAGCCGCCCGGCCCCTACCACCACTAGTTGGTTGGCTGCTCCGAGAGAAACTGACACTTGTCATTTGAGAGCAAGCCATCCTCCGAGGACTTTGAGCGAAAATCATCAAGTGAGGAAAACCCAAACCCAAACACCTACAAACCCCAAGTGATTGAGCATCACTGAAGAGATCGATCCTGCGTGGATCCGACGCTTGTTACCTTTGAAGACTGTGCTTCTTCTAGACGGTTAGGCGTCAAGGTCTAGAGCATCCAAGAGGAATTGTGGATCGCCGAGTCACCAAGTTTGTGAAGGTTCGGAAGTCACCTGAAGACTTACCATGAGTGATTGGGCGAGGTCTGTGTGACCTTAGCTCAAGGGGAATACGGTGAGGACTGAGTGTCCTGAGCTGCGTGTTCAGGACTGGGTGTCCGGAACTGTGTGTCCTCAGGTTTAAATACCTAGCCGCCCTAACCAGACGTACAACTGAGACAACAGTTGGAGCAGGTCTACCAAACCTTTGTCTTCACCAAGCTTACTGGTTCTATTTCCTCAAGTCTTTCATTTCCTCATAACTGTGTTGAGTGCTTGTTCATATCTTTGCTTGAAGACTTTGACTGAAGATTTTCTCAAATTCCTCAGTTCAATTTCTTCAGTCTGTTTGTCTTCATCCTGTGTTATCCTGTGCTTACGCTTCCTGTACTCTGTGCTTGTCTTCATTTCTTCATGATGACTATGCTTGTGTTCTGTTATGTTTACTTTTGAGTACTTATTCCGCTGCTAGTAGTTCTTCGCTAAGGAATTTCCTCACCTGTAAATTCCTCAGTGAAGAATTCATAAAAATCACCTATTCACCCCCTCTAGTCGATATAACGCACTTTCAATTGGTATCAGAGCAAGGTACTCCCTTGTTCTGTGTGATTTTGGTTTAACCGCCTGGAGTTTAGTTATGTCGACCGCAGGTATGAAGAAAGTGGCATGCCCCATCTTTGACGGTCACGAGTATCCCAAGTGGAAGGCCATGATGAAGAAGCGCCTCATGGCGATGAACAGCGAGCTGTAGACCGTCACTGAGATTGGTCTGACCGATCTGTGCAAGATGGCGGAAGCTGATGACATTCGCAAGTACACTCTTCTCAACCTCACGGCGAAGGATGTCATCTGCTCCTGTCTGTCTCAAAATCAGTTCAGGAGTATCATGCATCTCGATCATGCGAAGCTTATCTGGGACCGTCTCTCTGAGGTCTATGAAGGTCATCGAACATGTCATGATCCTTGGTTTGAGGACTTTAAGGAATCTCTCAAAGCGATGACATTCGAACCAGAATCATCATCTTCTGCATCGTGCCTTATGGCAAAAGATGCTAAGGTAACTGAATGCTACCTATCCGAGTCTAGTGATGATGAATCTGGTGATGAGTTTGGACCCAGCTATGTCAAACTTGCTTCCCTTGCCACTAAACAACAAAGAGCTTTGGAAAAAGTTCAATACATGCTAAATAAGAGCGATGATATGTTGGGTGAAGAAATGGATCAGTCAAAAGCTTTGGCTGAAAGTATTCAGAGACTTCATACTAAGTATGACACCCTTCAAGATCAACATAACACTCTTTTATCTAATCATGCGAAGCTTTCTTATGAATTTCTTCAAAGAAAGCAAGATCTTGAAAAGCTAAGAGTGAGTTATGAAGATCTTCAGAAGGAGCACGATTCATTACTTGCTCAACAAATCAACGCTTTTCAAGAAGAATTTGTTCCTCCATGCTTAAAGTGCATTGAACGTGAAACTGCTAATTCTTCACCAGAATGTTCAAATGCTGCTAATGTTTCAAATTCTTCACATGCCTCTACTATCACTAATTCCTCATCTGAGGACACTGCTAGTATCACTGACGATGTAGGGCTGAAGGAATTGTACATGAGAGGCATGTACAAAAGCCTCAAAGGGCATCAGACTCTTTGTGATGTGCTTAAAAAGCAGATCCTCAACAAGAACCCTAGGAAAGAGGGTATTGCTTTTGAGATGAAACTTAATGCTGATGGTACATATTGGAAGCCTAAGCAGTACCCCAAAACTACATGGGTTGCTGCAAAGGGACCTCCAGTTGATCCATCTAACTTATCTCGATTTGCATGTGAATCTCCTCGTTCTGATGATGAGTCATTTGACTCCAACTATAAACTGTTCAAAAATCAGAATGGTGAAGTATTTGCTAGATATGTTGGCAATAACTGCAGGAACGGTTCCCCTATGAAGAAAATCTAGGTTCCCAAAAAGTGCCTTGAAGACCTTCAGGTGAATGTCCTCAGGACACCTCCTGTGAAGAATAGGAACCCCAGAGCAAATTCTTCATATGTACCAAATTCGTCATATGGATCCAAGTCCTCATACGGACCAAACTCCACACGAGGATCAAATTCCTCAAAAGGATCAAAATCCTCATACGAATATCATCATGCTAACAACTCTGTTTCGTAGGGAAGAGCTAAGGGCTATGAATATGAGCGTTATTCTTCTAATCATCATGTTCATAAGTCCTCGAAGAATTTCTCTGCTTATTCATATGCTTATCCTAACTCCTCTTATGTGAAACGAAATGGACTGGCTTCTATGCCACCTTTCTCGTATGGAGCTCATAGAGTGATGAACTCTTTGCCAACCCTTCAGATGTGGGTGGTGAAGAAAAGGAACTAACCCTTTCTGCAGGGTCAGGTCTCCAGACGTACGTAATCGTCTGAAGAATTTGCTGGAGACCTGAGTATGCCTGAAAGGACGCTGGCTAATCATGAAGAAATGAACTTTCATTTCTCACGTCCTCATACTGCTTTATCTGTTCTATTGCTTGATGAAATTAATTTGATAAATTGATGTCATATTCTTCACTTGTAACGCCCTCGATGCGGCTATATCTCCCACGTGTCGAAGCACGACTTAGAGGCATAACCGCATTGAAAGCAATGTCGCAAGTAAGGTAATCTTCACAACATCCCATGTAAATAAATAAAGGAGAAAGGATACATAGTTGGCTTACACTCGCCACGTCACACAAATACATAAATAAGTCATTACATTCATCCAATACACTCAAGGTGCGACTACGGAACCAAAATAAAGATCCACCCCCAAATGCGACAAAGTCCCCGATCGCCCCAACTGGGCATCACTACTGATCATCTGGGAAAGACACGTAGTAACGACGAGAGTCTTCGTTGAACTCCCACTTGAGCTCGGTCATAACTTCTGGAACGGTATCATCGGTCCCTGCAAAGTTCTCAGAGCTGACTTGATCCTCGTAAGCGTACTCAACGGGCTCCTCGTTCACGTACTCGTCTCCCGGCTCTACCCAAGCAAGAACAACAAACAAAAGGAACACAATCAACCACGTGCAATGCTCAAGCAACATGATGCAAACATGGTATGATATGCGGGATGCGATATGTGATGCATATGCATGATTTGGAAAGGAATGATTGAACCTGGCCTCAACTTGGAAAACCAAGAGTGCCAGTGGAAATAGGAGTTGATTTTGGTCAAAACGATATAAAGATCACCGTATTCGGATGCACGGTTTGGAAATGGCAAGCAAAACAAATATGGCACCGGTCTGCGATTAACAGCCAGTAGCCTCCTAAATGCATCAAGATAAAAAACTACTGTACTCAAACATGGCAACAAAATACATGGCAGGGATCCACTCATAATGCTTGACAAAATATGAACACTCAGCTACGGCTAAATCACTCATTAACAGGTTCAAACAAGCATGGAAAAAGTGCAAAAGATCACTGGTTACAGACTTAGTGAAATTAACAGCATGTCAGGAATTTATCATCAGGAAGCAATGTTTAGAGCACGAAAACTACATGCTACAGGAACATATCATGGCAAAGCAAGGCATGGCATGAAGCTACTCAAAGCATATAACAAAAGTCCCTTAGTGACCATGAGCCAAAAGGGATCAGAAAATACAATTGCAAGCATGTGAACATAGCAAAAACATAAACAGATTCAGACTTAGTGAAAAAACTGGAGCATGGCAAAACAAATAACGAGTAGGCATGTTTACGAGCTCGATGCACTCACTACGAGGCATTGCATGACAAGCTAAGCATACACCCAGCAAATAGACATGACATAGAAGCTAGACATGGCAAGAACAACATCATAGCATGCCCGGATCAACAACAACAAGCTTGGCAAAATTGCAAAACATGTTAACAATCTGCGAGGAACATTTTATAGCAAAAGTAGAGCTCGATTGACTCAAGCTAGGGTGTTCCATAATTTCAAACAAAGACATGGATGGATAGACCAACACAATATCTACAAAACATCCTTACTGGTCATGCTCAAAAGAGGCATGGATCACTAGGAAACAACATGAACATATGGCATAAAAATAATGACAGGGCAAGGACTCAGTGAAACTCTAAGTCCCTGAAATCAACATCATTGAGTAAGCTACTTTGCATGTTTGTGCTAGTCACCACAAAGATAACAAAAATACATGGCATACACCCCTGTAAAGATGGTATGGCATACTTCAAAACACATGTAGAGCTCAGGATCATAGCATGCACACATTAATCATGGCAAAAATGACAAAAGGGCATTTGCTGAAACAGATCTGAAACTATCATCACATAGCCCTCTTCCAACAGTATTTCGGGCACCAATATGAGCTCAAATGAAAATGATGCAATGAGATGAAATGATGTACTCTTCGAGACGAACACTTTGATATGCTACACGCACGAACCGGAGCCACGATGAGGAAGTTATAGCATGGCAAAGTATGCAAAATGCTAGGGTTTCATGGGAAAAAGTCAACCGAGATTTCGAATCTGAGATCCAGATCCAGCCGATGCACTGTAGCAGTCCGAGGATGAGGTCGCCGGAAATGGCCGCGGTGGTGGCCGGACTTGTCAACGGAGTTGGTCGGAGATGGCGGAGCTCGCCGGAGCTGGCCGGAGGAGGACGGAGAGGTCGCCGGGCGGTGAGGCGCGGCTCCCGCGGTGGTGGTCGGTGCACGGGGCGGCGGCGGTCGGGTTCCGGCGAGGTGGCCGGCGATGGGGCGGCGTGACGACGAAGCGGCGTCGGGCGGCGGCACGTACGAAGGAGGAGGCGGCACGGTGAGGAGAGGAGGCGCGGGCGCGCGCGGGCTCTCGGTGGCCCGGCGTGGGCTTCGCGGGGCTCGGGCGGCGGTGGGAGGCGGCCGGCGGCCACGTGGCAGCGTGCCACTGGTTGCGGGCGGCGGCGCTGCGGTGTCCGGCGCGGTTCAGGCAATGTTCGGCGCGCTGCGGGGAAAAAGACTAGGGTTAGGGGAAGAAGAGACCCGGGATTTGTGGAAGGGTCTATTTATAGAGGTAGAGGGAGCTAGGAAGCTCCAAATGAGGTGCGGTTTGCGGCCACGCGATCGTGATCAAACGCTCTAGATGATGGAGGAGGTTTAGGTGGGTTTTGAGCCACTTTGGAGGGGTGTTGGGCAGCAACACACACGAGGCCTTTTCGGTCCCTCGGTTAACCGTTGGAGTATCAAACGAAGTCCAAATGGCACAAAACTTGACAGGCGGTGTACCGGTAGTAAACCAAGGCCGCATGACAAGTCTCGGTCCAATCCGAAAATGTTTAACACCCGCACACGAAAAGAGGTAGAAAGGGACACCGGAGGACATAGGAGCGCCGGAATGCAAAACGGACAACGGGGAAGATGCTCGAATGCATGAGATGAACACGTATGCAAATGCAATGCACATGATGGCATGATATGAGATGCATGACAAAGAGAAAACACACGGAGACAAAAACCCAACAACGAGGAAATAATATAACTTAGTTCCGGAAACGGCAAGAGTTGGAGTCCAAATAAGGTAGGTTACATCCAGGTGTTACAACACTCCACCACTACGAAAGGTTCTTGTCCCGAGATCTTGGACTGGAAAAACTCCGGGTACTCAGAACGGAGGTGATCCTCGCATTCCTAGGTGGCTTCACGGTCGGAATGATGTGACCACTTGACTTTGAGGAATTTGATTGACTTGTTGTGAGTCTTGCGCTTAGTTTCTTCAAGAATAGCAACTGGGTGCTCATGATAAGACATGTCTTCTTGGAGATCAATGTCTTCGAAGTTGACGGTGCGGTCAGGGGTCTTGAAACACTTGCGGAGTTGAGAGACATGAAAAACGTCGTGCACGTTTGCAAAGTTGGAGGGAAGATCAAGTTGATAGGCGAGATCGCCTCTCTTGCTGACGGTCTTGAAAGGACCCACGTATCTAGGGGCAAGCTTCCCTTTGATACCGAATCGACGAGTACCTTTCATTGGAGAGACGCGGAGGTAGACATGGTCTCCGATCTCGAAAGCCAAGTCACGATGCTTGCTATCATGGTAACTCTTCTGGCGCGATTGCGTGGCCTTGAGATTATCACGAATGACTTTGCACATCTCTTCTGCCTCTATGATCAAGTCATTGCCAAGAAGTTGACGTTCACCAGTCTCTGACCAGTTAAGAGGAGTACGACACTTCCTGCCATAGAGAATTTCAAATGGGGCCTTGCCCGAACTCGCTTGGAAGCTGTTGTTGTAGGAGAACTCGGCATATGGAAGACAATCTTCCCACTTCATACCGAAAGAGATGACGCAAGCCCTGAGCATATCTTCGAGAATTTGATTGACTCGCTCAACTTGGCCACTAGTTTGAGGATGAAAAGCTGTGCTGAAACGGATGTTGGTGCCCATGGCCTTCTGAAAAGAATCCCAGAACTTAGAGGTGAAGATGCTGCCACGATCTGAAGAAATCAACTGCGGAATGCCGTGCAGAGAGACAATCCGGGAGGTATATAGCTCTGCCAACTGAGCTGTTGTGATGGATTCTTTGATAGGAAGGAAATGAGCCACTTTAGTGAGTTTGTCGATGACAACGAAGATAACATCATTGCCACGCTTGGACTTTGGAAATCCATTCACGAAGTCCATCTCAATATGGTCAAACTTCCATTCTGGAATGGCAAGAGGTTGGAGGAGACCAGCTGGTCATTGGTGTTCTGCCTTCACTCTTCTGCAGACATCACATTCGTTCATGAACTGAGCAATCTCGCGCTTCATTCAAGTCCACCAATATGACTGCTTGAGTTCAGGGTATATCTTTGTACTTCTAGGGCGGATAGAGAGGAGTGAATTGTGAGCCTCGTTCATAATGACTTTACGAAGGTCACCTTTAGGCACAACAATGCGATCCTCGAAGAATAGAGTATCCTTGTCATCAAGACGATAGCACTTGTACTTGGGTTGACTCTTGGCAATCCCAATCTTCACCTTCTTCACCATAGCATCAAGAAGTTGAGCCTCGCGAATCTGATCTTCCAAAGTAGGAGAGACTTGGAGGTTGGCGAGGAAACCTTGAGGAACAACTTGCAGATTGAGTTTGCGGAAAGCTTCACAAAGCTCAGGTTGGTAAGGCTTGAGAATCAAACTGTTGCAGTAAGCCTTCCTGCTCAATGCGTCAGCAATTACATTGGCATTGCCTGGAGTATATTCGATACTCGGATTATACTCTTGAATCATTTCGACCCAACGAGTCTGCATGAGGTTGAGATTAGGTTGAGTGAAGATGTACTTGAGACTCTTGTGGTCAGTGAAGATGTCCACTTTTCGTCCCAATAAGAGATGTCTCCAAGTTAAAAGAGCATGCACAACTGCCGCCAACTCGAGGTCATGAGTGGGGTAGTTCTTTTCATTGGGCTTCAACTGGTGAGAGGTATAAGCCACAACTTTCTTCTCTTGCATCAACACTGCACCAAGACCTTGAAGGGAAGCATCACAGAAGACCTCAAACGGTTTGGATTCATCAGGAGGAGTCAGAACTGGAGCAGTGACTAACTTCTCTTTTAGGGTTTTGAAAGCGATGTCACATTCAGGAGACCAAACGTACTTGACGTGCTTTTGGAGATGGTTGGAAAGAGGCTTCGCGATCTTAGAGAAGTTCTCAATGAACCTTCGACAATAGCTTGCGAGCCCATGGAAGCTGCGGAGTTGCTTCACGTTCTGAGGTGGTTCCCAATTCATAACTGCAGACACCTTCTCAGGATTCACCGCTATGCCCTTGGCAGAGATGATATGCCCAAGGTAGAGAACCTCATCGAGCCAAAACTCGCACTTTGAAAACTTGGCATAGAACTGATGTTCTCTGAGCTTATCCAGCACCAAACGCAAGTGCTTGGCATGATCCTCCTTGTTCTTGGAAAAGACCAAAATGTCATCGAGGTAGACCAAGACGAAGTCATTTGTGTAGGCGTTGAAGATGAAGTTCATCATGCGTGAGAAAGTCAGAGGAGCGTTGACAAGGCCGAAAGACATGACAGTGTATTCATATGAAGCATAGTTTGTTCTGAATGCTGTCTTGGGGATATCTTGTTCACGAATGCGAATCTGATGATAGCCCATACGGAGATCAAGCTTGGAGAATACTTGAGCACCTTTGAGTTATTCAAATAGCTCATTGATGTTGGGAAGTGGGTACTTGTTCTTTATAGTCTTCTTGTTCAATGGATGGTAGTCGACACAAAGTCGGTCCGTTCCATCCTTCTTCTTTACAAAAAGAACTCCACAACCCCACGGAGAAGAACTTGGTCGGATGAGACCCATTTGCTCTTGAATATCGAGTTGCTTCTTGTAACGCCCCCGAAGCGGCTATAGCTCCCACGTGTCGAGGCACGACTTAGAGACATAACCGCATTGAAAGCAATGTCGCAAGTTAGGCAATCATTACAACATCCCATGTAATATATGATAAAAGGGAGAGATACATAGTTGGCTTACACTCGCCACGTCACATCAAAGTACATAAATAACATCCATCATACAAACACTCATGGCCCGACTACGGCGCCAAAATAGAAGAAAACCCAACATGCGACAAGGCCCTGAATCAAACCCCAACTAGGCACCACTACTGATCATCGGGAAAGGAAACATAATAACGCTGAGAGTCCTCGTCGAACTCCCATTTGAGCTCGTACTCGTCACCTGGAGCGAAATCACCTGGTCCTGCATCTGGAATTATGGTATCTGTGAGCCACAAGGACTTAGCAATCTCGCACCCTCGCGATCAAGACTATTTAAGCTTATAGGAAGGATAAGGCAAATATGTGTGGAGTTGCAGCAAGCGACTAGCATATGTGGTGGCTATCTTATACGCAAAAGAGAGCGAGAAGAGGAGGCAAAGCACGAGCGAGAAGCTATAAGAACAACCTGCGCAAGCATAACTCCAACACCGTGTCCACTTCCCGGACTCCGCCGAGAAGAGGCCATCACGGTAACACACTCAGTTGATTCATTTTAATTAATTAAGGTTTATGTTATCTACAACCAGACATTAACAAATTCCCATCTGCCCATAACCGTGGGCACGGCTTTCGAAAGTTCAATCCCTGCAGGGGAGTCCCAACTTAGCCCATGACAAGCTCTCACGGTCAACGAAGGAATAGACCTCCACCCGAGACACACCGATCAGACTCGGTAACCCAGTACAACAAGACAATTCGACAGGTTAAAACAAGACCAGCAACACCACCCGCTGTGCCGACAAATCCCGATAGGAGCTGCACATATCTCGTTCTCAGGGCACACCGGATAAGCTAAGCGTACGGGAGCCAACGTAACCCAAGTTGCCGAGGGACGGCCCCGCACGGTGCTCTAGTTTGGGCCAACACTCAGAGGAGCACTGGCCCGGGGGGGTAAATAAGATGACCCTTGAGTCTGCAGAACCCAAGGGAAAGAAAAGGCTAGGTGGCAAATGGTAAGACCAATGTTGGGCATTGCTGGAAAAGCTTTAATCAAGGCGAACTATCAAGGGGTTCCCATTATAACCCAACCGCGTAAGGAACGCAAAATCCGGGAATATAACACCGATATGACGGAAACTAGGGCGGCAAGAGTGGAACAAAACACTAGGCGAGAGGCCGAGCCTTCCACCCTTTACCAAGTATATAGATGCATTAAGATAACATGGCAATATAATGATATCCCCAACAAGTAAATAAATGATGTTCCAACAAGGAACGGCCTCCAATCTTCACCTGCAACTAGCAACGCAATAAGAGGGGCTGAGAAAAGCGGTAACATAGCCAATCAACGGTTTGCTAGGACATGGTGGGTTAGAGGTTCAACATGGCAATTGGGAGGCTGACAAGCAAATGGTAGGCATCGAAGCATTGGCATAGCAAGAGCGAGCAAACTAGCATAGCAAGGATAGTAGTGATTTCGAGGGTATGATCATCTTGCCTGCACAGTTGTCAGAGTTGACTGGATCCTCACAAGAAAACTCAACGGGCTCCTCGGTAGCGAACTCGTCTCCTGGCTCTACCCAACAAGACAAACAAGCAACAAGGATACAATCAACCACGTGCAAGACCAAGCAATATTATGAAATGATGATATGCTATGCGGGATGCGATGCGGGATGCAAAATGCAAGATATGACAGGAAATGCATGAACCTGGCCTCAACTTGGAATTCCAAGGGTGCCACTGGATAGAGGGTATGAAATCGGTTGAAAACGATATAAAGATCATTGGAATCGGAGTTACGGTTTGGAAATGGCAAGCGTTTTAAGATATGACATCGGTCTGCGATTTACAGCAAGTAGGCATCTAAATGCAACGAAACAAACATGCTACAGCCACCAAACAAGACAACAAAATACATGGCAGGGATGCACACAAGATGCTTAACAAAAGACTAGCACTGAGCCACGGCCAATTCATCCATTATGAGGTTCAAACAAGCATGGCAAAAACGCAAATGCAAAACAGATTCCAGACTTAGTGAAGTTAACACTAGTCTGAAATTTCAGATCACGATGCTCTCTTCGGAGCAGCAAAACAACATGATACATGACCTGAACATGATAAGTAAGAACATGGCATGGAGCTACTCAACAAGCTTAACAAAAGTCCCAAAGTGACCTGGGGCCAAAAGGGATCACAAAATATATTAACGGGCACACGAACATAGCTAAAACACAATCAGTTTTCAGACAGTGAAAACTGAGACATGCTGAAATATAACTCACGAAGGCATGTAAACGAGCTCGATGCACTCACCACGGTGCAAGTCATGGCAAGGCAGGCATACACACATTAAGAAGGAACAAAATACAAGCTAGACATGGCAAGAACAATGGCATAGCATGCACGGATCAACTACAACAACGCCGGCAAAATCGCAAACGAGTTGACGATCTGCCCAGATTCACCAGGAAGAAAAAGTAGAGCTCGATTGACTCAAGCTATGGTGCTCCATAATTGCAAACAAAGACATGGATGGATAGATAATAACATAATTAACAAAACTCCTTTACTGCTCATCCTCAAAATAAGCACGGATCACTAGGAAACAAGCTGAACATATGGCATCATGAACTAAATAATCCCAGACTTGGTGAAAACAACTAAGTCCCTGAAAACAGATTTCCCGGGTTCCTCTCTTTGCAAGCTTGCACAAGTCACCACACACATCCTAAAAATGCATGGGTTGCACCTCTGGAAAGAAGACAAAATGCCTAACAAAACATATGAAGGACTCACAGGCATAGCATGCACACATTAATCATGGCAAAAATGACAAAAGTCTAAGATGAACTAGCAGATCTGACAATTAACTCACGAAGCCTCCTTTTAACAGCATTTTGGGCATCAATATGAACTCAAATTAAAATGATGCAATGGGATGAAATGATGTTCTCGTTGAGACGAAGATTATGATATATAATATGTCCAAAACGGAGCTAGGGATGCAAAGTTACGGGCGGTCAAAGTATGCATAAAAAACTAGGGTTAGGGACGAAAAAGTCAACCGAGATGAATTTCTCAGATCTGGATCCAGATCCGCACGGTTCCCGATGCACGCCGGAGAACACTGTAGCAGCTCGCCGGAGACTTGCCGGAAATGGCGGGGACGGTGGCCGGAGCAGCAGGACGGCGCCGGGGCGGTGGTCCGGCTCACCGGAGAGGCGGCGCACGAGGCAGCGGGGCGGCGCCGGCCCGCGGCGGCGAGGGGCGGCCGGAGCGGAGGCCGAGGTCGGGCGAGGTGGCGGCGGTGCCGGCCGGCGTGGGGAGCGGCGGCGCGGTGGATCGGCGTCGGAGGAGAAGGCGCGGGCGGCGGCGCGCGAAGAGACGGGCTCGGGGGCCGGCTTTGGGCCTCCCGGGCCGGCTGGCGGCGGCGGCGGTTGGTGTGGCCGGCTGCCACGTGTCAGGCGGCGGGTGGCTGCGGGCGTCGGCGGACGTTGTCCGGCCGGGGGCGGACACGTCCGTCGGCGCGGATCTGTTTTTTTAAACGAAGGGGAGTATATATAGGCATAAGTGGAGCTAGGAGAGTCCAAATGAGGTGCGGTTTTCGGCCACGCGATCGTGATCGAACGCTCTAGGACATGGAGCAGAGTTTGGTGGGTTTTGGGCCAAATTGGAGGGGTGTTGGGCTGCAACACACACGAGGCCTTTTCGGTCCCTCGGTTAACCGTTGGAGTATCAAACGAAGTCCAAATGGTACGAAACTTGACAGGCGGTCTACCGGTAGTAAACCAAGGCCGCTTGGCAAGTATCGGTCCAATCCAGAAATGTTTAATCCACACACACGAAAGAAAGCTAGAAATGACCACCGGAGGAGAACGAAGCGCCGGAATGCAAAACGGACAACGGGGAAAAAGCTCGAATGCATGAGACGAACACGTATGCAACTGCAATGCACATGATGACATGATATGAGATGCAAGAAAACGAAAACAACACACGGAGACAAGACCCGAACCCGAGGAAATAAATATAACTTAACGCCGGAAACGGAAAGAGTTGGAGTACAAATAGGGAAAGTTACATCTGGGGTGTTACAACACTCCACCTCTACGAAAAGATCTCGTCCCGAGATCTAGGACTGAAAGAACTCCGGGTACTTAGAACGGAGGTGATCCTCGCGTTCCCAGGTAGCTTCACGGTCGGAATGGTGTGACCACTTGACTTTGAGAAATTTGATTGACTTGTTGCGAGTCTTGCGTTCGGTCTCTTCAAGAATAGCAACTGGGTGCTCACGATAGGAGAGATCTTCTTGAAGCTCAATGTCCTCGAAGTTGACGGTGCGGTCAGGAGTCTTGAAGCACTTTCGAAGCTGAGAGACATGGAACACGTCATGAACATTTGCAAAGTTTGAAGGAAGCTCGAGTTGATAGGCGAGGTCGCCTCTCTTGCTGACAATCTTGAAAGGTCCCACGTTTCTAGGGGCAAGCTTCCCTTTGATACCGAAGCGACGAGTACCTTTCATAGGAGAGACACGGAGGTAAACATGATCTCCGATCTCGAAAGCCAAATCACGGTGCTTACTATCATAGTAGCCCTTCTGGCGGGATTGGGCTGCTTTGAGGTTATCACGAATGACTTTGCACATTTCTTCTGCCTCTGTGATTAAGTCATTACCCAGCAGCTGACGTTCACCGGTTTCAGACCAGTTGAGAGGGGTACGACACTTCCTGCCATACAGAACTTCAAAAGGGGCCTTGCCCGAACTTGCTTGAAAACTGTTGTCATATGAGAATTCAGCATAAGGAAGACAATCCTCCCACTTCATGCCGAAGGAGATCACACAAGCCCTGAGCATATCTTCAAGAATTTGGTTGACACGCTCGACTTGACCGCTTGTTTGAGGATGGAAAGCAGTGCTGAAGCGGATGTTGGTGCCCATGGCCTTCTGAAAAGAATCCCAAAACTTTGAGGTAAAGATGCTGCCACGGTCTGAAGATATGACTTGAGGAATACCGTGCAGAGAGACAATGCGAGAGGTATAGAGTTCCGCCAATTGAGCTGCAGTGATCGACTCTTTGATAGGCAGAAAGTGAGCCACTTTGGTGAGCTTGTCGATGACGACGAATATAGCATCATTGCCACGCTTGGACTTTGGAAACCCAGTCACGAAGTCCATTTCAATGTGGTCAAACTTCCATTCTGGAATGGCAAGAGGTTGGAGGAGACCAGCTGGCCTTTGGTGTTCTGCCTTCACTCTTCTGCAGACATCACATTCATTCACGAATTGAGCGATCTCGCGCTTCATTCGAGTCCACCAATAAGCTTCCTTGAGGTCCTAATACATCTTCGTACTCCCAGGGTGGATGAAGAGGAGAGAATTGTGAGCCTCGTTCATGATCACCTTACGAAGTTCACCTTTGGGCACAACAATACGATCCTCAAAGAAGAGAGTGTCCTTGTCATCAAGGCGGTAGCACTTGTACTTGGACTGACTCTTGGCAATCCCAATCTTCACCTTTTTCACCATAGCATCAAGAAGTTGGGCTTGGCGAATCTGGTCTTCTAAGGTAGGAGAGACTTGAAGGTTGGCGAGGAAACCTTGAGGAACAACTTGCAGATTAAGTTTGCGGAAAGCTTCACAAAGCTCGGGTTGATAAGGCTTGAGAATCAGACTGTTGCAGTAGGCCTTCCTGCTCAAAGCGTCAGCAATCACATTGGCCTTGCCTGGAGTATACTCAATACTCGGATTATACTCTTGAATCATTTCGACCCATCGAGTTTGCTTGAGGTTGAGATTAGGCTGAGTGAAGATGTACTTGAGACTCTTGTGATAAGTGAAAATGTCCACTTTTCTTCCCAATAGAAGATGTCTCCAAGTCAAAAGAGCATGCACAACTGCCGCCAACTCGAGATCATGAGTGGGGTAGTTCTTCTCATTAGGCTTCAACTGGCGAGATGTATAAGCAACCACTTTCTTCTCTTGCATCAATACTGCGCCAAGACCTTGGAGAGAGGCATCACAAAAGACCTCGTACGGCTTGGATTCATCAGGCGGAGTCAAAACTGGAGCAGTGATCAACTTCTCTTTCAAAGTGTTGAAAGCAATATCACACTCCGGAGACCAAACGTACTTGACATGCTTCTGAAGAAGATTAGAGAGAGGCTTCACGATCTTGGAAAAGTTTTCAACGAATCTTCGACAGTAGCTTGCGAGACCGAGAAAACTGCGGAGTTGCTTCACATTCTGAGGAGGTTCCCAATTCACAATTGCGGATACCTTCTCGGGATTCACGGAAATGCCCTTGGCAGAGATGATATGACCAAGATAAAGAACCTCATCGAGCCAAAATTCACACTTGGAGAACTTGGCGTAGAACTGATGTTCCCTGAGCTTATCAAGAACCAAACGCAAGTGCTTGACATGATCTTCCTTATTCTTGGAGAAAACCAGAATGTCATCGAGATAGACCAAAACAAAGTCATTGGTGTAGGCGTTGAAGATGAAATTCATCATGCGAGAGAACGTCGGAGGAGCGTTGGCGAGGCCAAAAGACATGACAGTGTATTCATATGAACCAAAGCTTGTTCTGAATGCTGTCTTGGGAATATCTTCTTCACGAATGCGAATCTGGTGCTAACCCATACGGAGATCAAGCTTGGAGAATACTTGGGCACCTTTGAGTTGTTCGAACAGCTCATTGATGTTGGGAAGTGGGTATTTGTTCTTGATGGTCTTCTTGTTCACTGGACGGTAATCAACACAAAGTCGGTCCGTTCCATCCTTCTTCTTCACAAAAAGAACACCACAACCCCACGGAGAAGTACTAGGCCGAATGAGACCCATTCTTTCTTGCTCATCGAGTTGCTTCTTCAGCTCCTTCAACTCTTTAGGTCCGAGCTTGTAAGGACGTTTGCACACAGGTTCCGTGCCAGGCTCAAGTTCAATAACGAATTCAACTGGCCGGTGTGGAGGCATTCCTGGGAGCTCTTCTGGAAAGACGTCTTGATATTCGCAAACGACTGGAATTTGCGAAATAGCGTCCAATTCACCCTTCTCATTGAGAGAAAACAGACGGATAGTATTATCCCGAGCGGCAAAGACAATTACATCCTCAGACGAATGAGTCAATTGAATCTGTCTGGATGCACAATCAAGCTGAGCCTTGTGCTTAGAAAGCCAATCCATCCCGAGAATAAGATCAATATCCGAGTTACCAAGAACCATTGGAGAAGCCAGAAACTTGAAATCACCCATCATGATAGAAACATCCGGAACTATTGAAGTAGCCCTCATAGACTTAGCCGGGGAAACCACTCCCATAGGTTTACCCAACATTTGTGAAACGAAGTCATGCTTGGAAACAAATGATCTTGACATGAAACAATGCGATGCACCAGAGTCAAAAAGTACTTTTGCTGGAAAAGAGTTAACTGGAAAGTTATCCATGATCACATCTGATGAGTCCTCTGCCTGAGCTGCATTCATCAAATTCACATTGGCATGCTTGGGGTTATGCTTGACCATAGCTGTACTTGCCGATCTGACAGGAGGAGGAGGAGGAAGACGCCTCTGGTTGAAACACTTGTTGGCATAGTGACCCTTCTGTTGGCACTTGTTGCACGTGACCTCTGAAAGCGGACGGTGATACGGAGCACTCGATCTTGGAGCTTGAGACGAAGTCTTGTTCTGAAAGCCTGGGTTGGGTGGGTGGGAAGAAACACTGCCACCTTTGCTCTTCTGCTGATACGGCTGACGGAACGGAGGAGGAGGAAGCCAAAACTTCTGCTGCTTGGCCACTTGAGTAGAGGAAGAAGGAGTAACATCTCTGACTCGCTTCCTGGAAGCATCACACCTCAACTGAGCAGCCTCTTGCTTCAGTGCCATGTTGTAGAACTCATCGTATCTCAAGGGCTCGAAGAGGACAAGAGCGAGCTGAATATCTTCCCTGAGACCACCCCTGAACTGATATATCATGCTCTTCTCAACAGGCACGTCCTGCTTGGCAAAGCGGGCAAGCTTCTGGAACAATTTGTTGTAGTCATAGACAGACAAAGAACCTTGCTTCAGATTGTGGAATTCCTCACGCTTGCTTTCAACCACGCTCTGCGGAATGTGATGAGCTCGGAAATCTCGACGGAAATCATCCCAAGTGATAACACGTCCACCTCTGGAATCCTTGTACTGCTGGAACCATTCTGCTGCCTGATCTTTGAGTTGGAAGGAAGCGAACTTGACAAAGTCCTCAGGCCTGACGTTGCTGCACTCGAAATGCTTACACAGATCCACAAGCCAATCGTCAGCATCGGTTGCCTCAACACAATTACTGAAAGTCTTTGGCCCGTTAGCAAGGAACTGATTGAGTGTAGCAAAGTGACTCTGATTGCTGCCTTGATTCCCTTGACTGCCTTGATTGCGCTCTTGGAGAATTTGCATGATCAGTTGAGTGTTTGCATTGGTTGCGGCCATCACAGCTTGCCATGCCTCCGGAGGAGGTGGAGGCGGTGGCGGATCTTGATTCTGGTTCTGACTGGTGCTCTTAGCGGGAGCCATCCTGAAGAGGTTGACCACCATTAGCACATAGACAGATAAATATTGAAGCTGAATCCAACAGAATGAAAATTGCAACATATAGTCTTCACATCCGAACAAAATGAACGAATGCATTCCTCTTCAAATGGTCACATATCCATAAATTGAGAAGCCACGTAGAATTAAGGTAGAAAGATAAATCAACAAGGTACGGATCAAGAACGAATAATCGGTAAGAAATCCCAATCTCAAACCAATATCCGTGGAATAAGAACTAGAGCTACTAGAATTCCCACCTATGAAACTCCCGAACCTTTCCGGTTATGCAATCAGGTGTTGGGGATACAGGGGAAGCATAATATCTCACCCAAACTAGCAAATCCTGCATCCAGCTGTATCCATCCTTCAACACATAACCAAGAAAACTTTGGAAACCATCTACCTCAACCTTCGAAAAGCATCCGTTATACAAGTTATGGCGATACTCCCGAACTCCCGCCCCAGTACTGGGTGGCGTCGAGGTTATCTCACCAACGAACTGCATAAAAGAGATTTTCGATGTCGGCGAACATATCTCAAGTATTCCAGAACTGCAACGATAAAATTATGATGACAACACCTCAGAGCTCAACTCCCCGGGACACTTCCACTAAACCCCTGACAGGAGGCACCAAGACAGTATTCTCATCATAAGCCATCGGAACAAATCCAAGATACTCGCGTGATCCTAAAAAATTTTTTTAGTGAAATTTGAGAAAAGAAGAGTCAAAACTCTACGTCAGGATGCCTTACCAGAGCGATGAGGAGACTGGGAAGTAAAAAGAATTCCTAAACTCTCCGATATATAATTCCAAAATGACTCAAAACATTTTTCTAGACACAACTCGGCTGCTAAAAAAACGATCAAGCAATGGGGCTCCTAAGGTCGGGGAAGGCTCTGATACCAACTTGTAACGCCCCCGATGCGGCTATAGCTCCCACGTGTCGAGGAAGACTTAGAGACATAACCGCATTGAAAGCAATGTCGCAAGTTAGGCAATCATTACAACATCCCATGTAATATATGATAAAAGGGAGAGATACATAGTTGGCTTACACTCGCCACGTCACATCAAAGTACATAAATAACATCCATCATACAAACACTCATGGCCCGACTACGGCGCCAAAATAGAAGAAAACCCAACATGCGACAAGGCCCTGAATCAAACCCCAACTAGGCACCACTACTGATCATCGGGAAAGGAAACATAATAACGCTGAGAGTCCTCGTCGAACTCCCATTTGAGCTCGTACTCGTCACCTGGAGCGAAATCACCTGGTCCTGCATCTGGAATTATGGTATCTGTGAGCCACAAGGACTTAGCAATCTCGCACCCTCGCGATCAAGACTATTTAAGCTTATAGGAAGGATAAGGCAAATATGTGTGGAGCTGCAGCAAGCGACTAGCATATGTGGTGGCTATCTTATACGCAAAAGAGAGCGAGAAGAGGAGGCAAAGCACGAGCGAGAAGCTATAAGAACAACCTGCGCAAGCATAACTCCAACACCGTGTCCACTTCCAGGACTCCGCCGAGAAGAGGCCATCACGGTAACACACTCAGTTGATTCATTTTAATTAATTAAGGTTTATGTTATCTACAACCAGACATTAACAAATTCCCATCTGCCCATAACCGTGGGCATGGCTTTCGAAAGTTCAATCCCTGCAGGGAGTCCCAACTTAGCCCATGACAAGCTCTCACGGTCAACGAAGGACTAGACCTCCACCCGAGACACACCAATCAGACTCGGTAACCCGGTACAACAAGACAATTCGACAGGTTAAAACAAGACCAGCAACACCACCCGCTGTGCCGACAAATCCCGATAGGAGCTGCACATATCTCGTTCTCAGGGCACACCGGATAAGCTAAGCGTACGGGAGCCAATGTAACCCAAGTTGCCGAGGGACGGCCCCGCACGGTGCTCTAGTTTGGGCCAACACTCAGAGGAGCACTGGCCTGGGGGGGTAAATAAGATGACCCTTGAGTCTGCAGAACCCAAGGGAAAGAAAAGGCTAGGTGGCAAATGGTAAGACCAATGTTGGGCATTGCTGGAAAAGCTTTAATCAAGGCGAACTATCAAGGGGTTCCCATTATAACCCAACCGCGTAAGGAACGCAAAATCCGGGAATATAACACCGATATGACGGAAACTAGGGCGGCAAGAGTGGAACAAAACACTAGGCGAGAGGCCGAGCCTTCCACCCTTTACCAAGTATATAGATGCATTAAGATAACATGGCAATATAATGATATCCCCAACAAGTAAATAAATGATGTTCCAACAAGGAACGGCCTCCAATCTTCACCTGCAACTAGCAACGCAATAAGAGGGGCTGAGAAAAGCGGTAACATAGCCAATCAACGGTTTGCTAGGACATGGTGGGTTAGAGGTTCAACATGGCAATTGGGAGGCTGACAAGCAAATGGTAGGCATCGAAGCATTGGCATAGCAAGACCGAGCAAACTAGCATAGCAAGGATAGTAGTGATTTCGAGGGTATGATCATCTTGCCTGCACAGCTGTCAGAGTTGACTGGATCCTCACAAGAAAACTCAACGGGCTCCTCGGTAGCGAACTCGTCTCCCGGCTCTACCCAACAAGACAAACAAGCAACAAGGATACAATCAACCACGTGCAAGACCAAGCAATATTATGAAATGATGATATGCTATGCGGGATGCGATGCGGGATGCAAAATGCAAGATATGACAGGAAATGCATGAACGTGGCCTCAACTTGGAATTCCAAGGGTGCCACTGGATAGAGGGGATGAAATCGCTTGAAAACGATATAAAGATCATTGGAATCGGAGTTACGGTTTGAAAATGGCAAGCGTTTTAAGATATGACATCGGTCTGCGATTTACAACAAGTAGGCATCTAAATGCAACGAAATGAACATGCTACAGCCACCAAACAAGACAACAAAATACATGGCAGGGATGCACACAAGATGCTTAACAAAATACTAGCACTGAGCCACGGCCAATTCATCCATTATGAGGTTCAAACAAGCATGGCAAAAACGCAAATGCAAAACAGATTCCAGACTTTGTGAAGTTAACACTAGTCTGAAATTTCAGATCACGATGCTCTCTTCGGAGCAGCAAAACAACATTACATGACCTGAACAGGACAAGTAAGAACATGGCATGGAGCTACTCAACAAGCTTAACAAAAGTCCCAAAGTGACCTGAGGCCAAAAGGGATCACAAAATATATTAACGGGCACACGAACATAGCTAAAACACAATCAGTTTTCAGACAGTGAAAACTGAGACATGCTGAAATATAACTCACGAAGGCATGTAAACAAGCTTGATGCACTCACCACGGTGCAAGTCATGGCAAGGCAGGCATACACCCATTAATAAGGCAGAAAATACAAGCTAGACATGGCAAGAACAATGGCATAGCATGCACGGATCAACTACAACAACGCCGGCAAAATCGCAAACGAGTTGACGATCTGCCCAGATTCACCACGAAGAAAAAGTAGAGCTCGATTGACTCAAGCTATGGTGCTCCATAATTGCAAACAAAGACATGGATGGATAGATCATAACATGATTAACAAAACTCCTTTACTGATCATCCTCAAAAGAAGCACGGATCACTAGGAAACAAGCTGAACACATGACATCATGAACTAAATAATCCCAGACTTAGTGAAAACAACTAAGTCCCTGAAAACAGATTTCCCGGGTGCCTCTCTTTGCAAGCTTGCACAAGTCACCACACACATCCTAAAAATGCATGGGTTGAACCTCTGGAAAGAAGACAAAATGCGTAACAAAACATATGAGGACTCACAGGCATAGCATGCACACATTAATCATGGCAAAAATGACAAAAGTCTGAGATGAACTAGCAGATCTGACAATTAACTCACGAAGCCTCCTTCTAACAGCATTTTGGGCATCAATATGAACTCAAATGAAAATGATGCAATGGAATTAAATGATGCTCTCGTCGAGGCGAAGATTTTGATATATAATATGTCCAAAACAGAGCTACGGACGCAAAGTTACGGGCGGTCAAAGTATGCATAAAAAACTAGGGTTAGGGACGAAAAAGTCAACCGAGATGAATTTCTCAGATCTGGATCCAGATCCGCACGGTTCCCGATGCACGCCGGAGAACACTGTAGCAGCTCGCCGAAGACTTGCCGGAAATGGCGGGGATGGTGGCCGGAGCAGCGGGGCGGCGCCGGGGCGGTGGTCCGGCTCACCGGAGAGGCGGCGCGCGGGGCAGCGGGGCGGCGCCGGCCCGCGGCGGCGAGGGGCGGCCGGAGCGGAGGCCGAGGTTGGGCGAGGTGGCGGCGGTGCCGGCCGGCGAGGGGAGCGGCGGCGCGGCGGATCGGCGTCGGAGGAGAAGGTGCGGGCGGCGGCGCGCGAAGAGACGGGCTTCGGGGCCGGCTTTGGGCCTCCCGGGCCGGCTGGCGGCGGCGGCGGTTGGTGTGGCCGGCTGCCATGTGTCAGGCGGCGGGTGGCGGCGGGCGTCGGCGGACGTTGTCCGGCCGGGGGCGGACACGTCCGTCAGCGCGGATCTGTTTTTTTTTAAACTATGGTTTGGACGGGGAAGAAGATCCGAAAACGAAGGGGAGTATATATAGGCATAAGTGGAGCTAGGAGAGTCCAAATGAGGTGCGGTTTTCAGCCACGCGATCGTGATCGAACGCTCTAGGACATGGAGCAGAGTTTGGTGGGTTTTGGGCCAAATTGGAGGGGTGTTGGGCTGCAGCACACACGAGGCCTTTTCGGTCCCTCGGTTAACCGTTGGAGTATCAAACGAAGTCCAAATGGTACGAAACTTGACAGGCGGTCTACCGGTAGTAAACCAAGGCCGCTTGGCAAGTCTCGGTCTAATCCGGAAATGTTTAATCCCCGCACACGAAAGAAAGCTAGAAATGACCACCGGAGGAGAACGAAGCGCCGGAATGCAAAACGGACAACGGGGAAAAAGCTCGAATGCATGAGACGAACACGTATGCAAATGCAATGCACATGATGACATGATATGAGATGCAAGAAAACGAAAACAACACACGGAGACAAGACCCGAACCCGAGGAAATAAATATAACTTAACGCCGGAAACGGAAAGAGTTGGAGTACAAATAGGGGAAGTTACATCCGGGGTGTTACACTTCTTCAGCTCTTTCAACTCTTCAGGTCCAAGCTTGTAAGGATGTTTGCAAACAGGTTCCGTGCCAGGCTCAAGATCGATGACGAATTCAACTGGCCGGTGCGGAGGCATTCCTGGAAGCTCTTCTGGAAAGACGTCTTGATATTCGCAAACGACTGGAATTTGAGAGATGGCATCCAGCTCTCCTTTCTAATTGAGAGAAAACAGTCAAATGGTATCGTCATTAGCGGCAAAGACGATTACATCATCAGACGAATGAGTCAATTGAATCTGCCTGGCAGCACAATCAAGCTGAGCCTTGTGCTTAGAAAGCCGGTCCATTCCAAGAATAAGATCGATATCCGAGTTACCAAGGACCATTGGAGAAGCCAGAAACTTGAAATCACCCATCATGATAGAAACATCCGGGACTATCGAGGTAGCCCTCATAGACTTAGCCGGAGAAACCACTCCCATAGGTTTACCCAACATTTGTGAAACGAAGTCATGCTTGGAAACAAATGATCTTGACATGAAACAATGCGATGCACCAGTATCAAAAAGGACTTTTGCAGGAGTAGAGTTAACTGGAAAGTTACCCATGATGGCATCTGACGAGTCCTCTGCGCTAGCTGCATTCAGCAAGTTGACCTTGGCGTGCTTGGGGTTATGCTTGACCACTGCATTGCTAGCAGATCTCACAGGAGGAGGAGGAAGATGCCTCTGATTGAAGCATTTGTTGGCATAGTGACCCTTCTGCTGACACTTGTTGCACGTGACCTCCGAGAGCGGACGGTGATACAGAGCACTTGATCTTGGAGCTTGAGACGAAGTCTTGTTCTGAAAGCCAGGGTTGGGTGGGTGGGAAGATCCATTGCCAGCTTTGCTCTTCTGCTGATAAGGCTGACGGAACGGAGGAGGCAGCCAATACTTTTGCTGCTTAGAAGCCACTTGAGTTGAGGAAGAAGGAGTTGCATATGACTCGCTTCTTGGAAGCATCGCACTTGAGTTGAGCAGTCTCTTGCTTCATTGCCATATTGTAGAACTCATCGTACTTCTTCGGCTCAAAAAGGACGAGAGCTAGTTGGAGATCTTCTCTGAGGCCACCCTTGAACTGATAAATCATGCTCTTCTCGTCAGGGACGTCCTGCTTGGCGAAACGAGCGAGCCTCTGGAACAGAATGTTATACTGGTAATCAGACAAGCTGCCTTGCTTCAGGTTGCGGAATTCCTCATGCTTGCTTTCAACAACACTCTGAGGAATGTGATGAGCTTTGAAGTCTTGACGGAATTCATCCCAGGTAATCACACAGCCTCCTCTGGAATCTTTGTATTGCTGAAACCATTCTGCAGCTTGGTCTTTGAGTTGGAAGGAGGCAAACTTGACAAAGTTCTTAGGCCTGACGTTACTGCACTCGAAATGCTTGCATATATCCACGAGCCAATCATCAGCGAATGAGGCCTCGACACAGTTGCTGAAGGTCTTTGGCTAGTTAGCGAGGAACTGGTTGAGTGTAGCAAACTGATTCTGATTGTTGCCATGGCCATGATTCCCTTGGTTGCGTTCTTGCAGAATTTGCATGATTAGCTGCATGTTTGCATTGGTAGCGGCCATCACAGCTTGCCATGCCTCCGGAGGTGGAGGTGGTGGTGGCGGATCCTGATTCTGATTCTGACCCTTAGCAGGAGCCATCCTGAAGAGGGTGACATCCGTTAGCATATTGACAGACAAATATTGAAGCTGAATCCAACGGATAGAAATTGCAACATAAAGTCTTTGCATCCGAACAAAATGAACGAATGCATTCCAATCGAAATGGTCACATTTCCATAAATTGAGAAGCCACTTAGATAGAGGTAGAAGAATAAAACAACAAGGTACGGACAAGAACAAATACTTGGTGAAGATTACCCAATCCCAAACCAAATATCCGCGGAAGAAGAACTAGAACTACATAAATTCCCACCTATGAAACTCCCGAACCATTCTGGTTATGCAATCAGGTGTTGGGGATACAGGGGAAGCATAATATCTCACCCAAAGCTAGCAAAACCTACATCCAGCTGTATCCATCCTTCAACACATAACCAAGAAACCTTCGAAAATCATTTACCTCAACCTTCGAAAAGCATTCCTTATACGAGTTATGGCAATACTCCCGAAATCCCGCCCCAGTACTGGGTGGCGTCTAGGTTATCTCACCAACAACTGCATAAAAGAGATTTTCGATGTCGGCGAAACTCAGGTATTCCAGAATTGCGACGATAAAATTGTGACGACAACACCTCGAAGCTCAACTCCCCGGGACACTGCCACAACCCCTAAATTTCAGGAGGCACCAAGAACAATGTTCTCGTCACAAAACCATCGGAACGATTCCAAGATACCCGCGTGATCCTAAAAAAAATTAGTTAAATTTGAGAAGAGAAGAGTCAAAACTCTACGTCAGGATGCCTCACCAGAGCGACGAAGGGACTGAGGAGTAAAAAGAATTCCTAACTCTCCGACATATATAATTCCTAAAAGACTCAAAACATTTTTCTAGACTCAACAACGACAACGATTCGATCAAGCAGGGGGCTCCTAAGGTCGAGGAAGGCTCTGATTACCAACTTGTAACGCCCTCGATGCGGCTATATCCCCCACGTGTCGAAGCACGACTTAGATGCATAACCGCATTGAAAGCAATGTCGCAAGTAAGGTAATCTTCACAACATCCCATGTAAATAAATAAAGGGGAAAGGCCACATAGTTGGCTTACACTCGCCACGTCACACAAATACATAAATAAGTCATTACATTCACCCAATACACTCAAGGTCCGACTACGGAACAAAAATAAAGATCAACCCCCAAATGCGACAAAGTCCCCGATCGCCCCAACTGGGCACCACTACTGATCATCTGGGAAAGACACGTAGTAACGACGAGAGTCTTCGTCGAACTCCCACTTGAACTCGGTCATAACATCTAGAGCGGTATCATCGGTCCCTGTAAAGTTCTCAGAGCTGACTTGATCCTCGTAAGCGTACTCAACGGGCTCCTCATTCACGTACTCGTCTCCCGGATCTAACCAAGAAAGAACAACAAACAAAAGGAACACAATCAACCACGTGCAATGCTCAAGCAACATGATGCAAACATGGTATGATATGCGGGATGCGATATGTGATGCATATGCATGATTTGGAAAGGAATGATTGAACCTGGCCTCAACTTGGAAAACCAAGAATGCCACTGGAAAGAGGAGTTGATTTCGGTCGAAACCGATATAAAGATCACCGAAATCGGATGCACGGTTTGGAAATGGCAAGCAAAACAAATATGGCACCGGTCTGCGATTAACAGCCAGTAGCCTCCTAAATGCATCAAGATAAAAAACTACTGTACTCAAACATGGCAACAAAATACATGGCAGGGATCCACTCATAATGCTTGACAAAATATGAACACTCAGCTACGGCTAAGTCACTCATTAACAGGTTCAAACAAGCATGGCAAAAGTGCAAAAGATTACTGGTTACAGACTTAGTGAAATTAACAGCATGTCAGGAATTTATCATCAGGAAGCAATGTTTAGAGCACGCAAACTACATGCTACAGGAACATATCATGGCAAAGCAAGGCATGGCATGAAGCTACTCAAAGCATATAACAAAAGTCCCTTAGTGACCATGAGCCAAAAGGGATCAGAAAATACAATTGCAAGCATGTGAACATAGCAAAAACATAAACAGATTCAGACTTAGTGAAAAAACTGGAGCATGGCAAAACAAATAACGAGTAGGCATGTTTACGAGCTCGATGCACTCACTACGAGGCATTGCATGACAAGCTAAGCATACACCCAGCAAATAGACATGACATAGAAGCTAGACATGGCAAGAACAACATCATAGCATGCCTGGATCAACAACAACAAGCTTGGCAAAATTGCAAAACATGTTAACAATCTGCGAGGAACATTTTATAGCAAAAGTAGAGCTCGATTGACTCAAGCTAGGGTGTTCCATAATTTCAAACAAAGACATGGATGGATAGACCAACACAATATCTACAAAACATCCTTACTGGTCATGCTCAAAAGAGGCATGGATCACTAGGAAACAACATGAACATATGGCATAAAAATAATGACAGGGCAAGGACTCAGTGAAACTCTAAGTCCCTGAAATCAGCATCATTGAGTAAGCTACTTTGCATGCTTGTGCTAGTCACCACAAAGATAACAAAAATACATGGCATACACCCCTGTAAAGATAGTATGGCATACTTCAAAACACATGTAGAGCTCAGGATCATAGCATGCACACATTAATCATGGCAAAAATGACAAAAGGGCATTTGCTGAAACAGATCTGAAACTATCATCACATAGCCCTCTTCCAACAGTATTTCGGGCACCAATATGAGCTCAAATGAAAATGATGCAATGAGATGAAATGATGTACTCTTCGAGACGAACACTTTGATATGCTACACGCACGAACCGGAGCCACGATGAGGAAGTTATGGCATGGCAAAGTATGCAAAAATGCTAGGGTTTCATGGGAAAAAGTCAACCAAGATTTCGAATTTGAGATCCAGATCCAGCCGATGCACTGTAGCAGTCCGAGGATGAGGTCGCCGGAAATGGCCGCGGTGGTGGCCGGACTTGTCACCGGAGTTGGTCGGAGATGGCGGAGCTCGCCGGAGCTGGACGGAGAGGTCGCCGGGCGGCGAGGCGCGGCTCCCGCGGTGGTGATCGGTGCACGGGGCGGCGGTGGTCGGGTTCCGGTGAGGTGGCCGGCGATGGGGCGGCGTGACGGCGAAGCGGCGTCGGGCGGCGGGGTGGACGAAGGAGGAGGCGGTGCGGTGAGGAGAGGAGGCGAGGGCGCGCGCGGGCTCTTGGGGGCCCGGCGTGGGCTTCGCGGGCCTCGGGCGGCGGTGGGAGGCGGCCGGCGGCCACGTGGAAGTGTGCCACTGGTTGCGGGTGGCGGCGTTGCGGTGTCCGGCGCGGTTCGGACAATGTTCGGCGCGTTGCGGGGAAAAAGACTAGGGTTAGGGGAAGAAGAGACCCGGGATTTGTGGAAGGGTCTATTTATAGAGGTAGAGGGAGCTAGGAAGCTCCAAATGAGGTGCGGTTTGCGGCCACGCGATCGTGATCAAACGCTCTGGATGATGGAGGAGGTTTAGGTGGGTTTTGAGCAACTTTGGAGGGGTGTTGTTCTGCAACACACACGAGGCCTTTTCGGTCCCTCGGTTAACCGTTGGAGTATCAAACGAAGTCCAAATGGCACGAAACTTGACAGGCGGTCTACCGGTAGTAAACAAGGCCGCATGACAAGTCTCGGTCCAATCCGAAAATGTTTAACACCCACACACGAAAAGAGGTAGAAAGGGACACCGAAGGACATAGGAGCGTCGGAATGCAAAATGGACAACAGGGAAGATGCTCGAATGCATGAGACGAACACGTATGCAAATGCAATGCACATGATGGTATGATATGAGATGCATGACAAAGACAAAACACGCAGAGACAAAAACCCAACAACGAGGAAATAATATAACTTAGTGCCGGAAACGGCAAGAGTTGGAGTACAAATAAGGTAGGTTACATCTGGGGTGTTACATCAAGGATGAAGTATATGAGTTCGTAAGTTGCACTAATTCATCTGCAGGATGATCAACCCAAAGCCACTGAGTGGGTCCTCGATAGTGGATGTAGAAATCACATGACTGGTGACAAGAATTTATTGATGGATGCTCCATTATCTCCGTCGCATCTGAAGCATATCATCTTTGCCGACAAAGGCAAAAGTCAGGTATTGGGTCTAGGTAAGGTTGCGATCACAAAGGATCGACACATGGACAAATTCATGCTTGTCGAGTCCTTAGGATACAACCTCATGTTTGTCTCAATGCTTTGCGACCTTGATATGGTTGTTGTCTTTGGCAAGTACCGCTGTGTTGTGGTTATGGAAGCTGATAATTCCAAAGTCTTTGAAGGCTTTAGGAGAGGAGACATGTATATTGTTGATTTTCTACGGGACCACAACCAGCCATGTGCCTACTTGCAAAAGCTTCAGAAGGCTGGCTCTGGCATCGACAACTTGGTCATGCAGGCATGAGGAATTTGCACACACTTGCGAAGAAGAAGCATGTCATTGGCATCGAGAATGTCAAATTCCTCAAGGATCACCTATGTGGAGCCTGTGAAGCTGGGAAGATGACAAAGGCTAAGCATCCAGCAAAGACTATCATGACCACCACTCGTCCATTTGAATTGCTTCACATGGATCTCTTCGGTCCTAACCATTATTCTGCAGTTTCAAATGATGCATCTCAATATGGCTCTGTTATTGTTGATGATTACTCTGGATACACATGGGTACACACTGTTACTTACAAACATGAAGTGCAGGAAGTCTTCAAACGATTTTCCTCGAGGGCTTCAACCATCTTTGGTGTGAAGATCAAGCACATCAGAAGTGACAATGGAACTGAGTTCAAGAATTCTGGTCTTGATAACTATCTTGATGAACTTGGTATTACTCATGAGTTATCTGCTCCTTATACTCCTTAGCAGAACGGCGTCGTGGAGCGCAAGAACAGGACTCTTGCTGAGATGGCTCGCACTATGCTTGATGAATATAAAACGCCTTGTTGTTTCTTGATTGAGGCAATTGATACTGCGTGCCACATCATCAACGGAGTATATCTTCACAAATTCTTCAACAAGACAGCCTATGAACTCCTCACTGATAAGAAACCCAATGTAAGTTATTTCAAAGTCTTCGATACTAAATGTTGGATTAGAGATCCTCATCACAACTCAAATTGCACCGAAAGCACATGAAGGTTTTATGCTTGGTTACGAAAAGGACTCGCACACCTACTGAGTCTTCGACAACGTTCTTCACAAGGTTGTTGAAACTGTAGATGTACGGTTCGATGAAACTAATGGCTCGTAAAGAGAGCACCTACCTACTGTGATAGATGAACCAGCACCTGAGGAAACTATCAAGTTCAAGGCTACTGAGGATGTCATTCCTACTGAAGAATTTGCTGAAGAATTCATTTCAGAACATGAAGAACGTCGAGCTAATGCACCTGAAGAAAATACTGAAGAAAATGGTGCTGAAGAAAATGCTGATCAAAGTCCTCAATGACAACCAGCTCATCCTCACATTGCAAAAGAAGTGCAAGTTGAAAAGATTATCAATGACATCAAAGCGCCAGGTCCTCTCACGCGCTCAAAACCTTCACATTTATCTAACTTTTGTGGGCACTATGCTTTTGTCTCTATCTCAGAGCCCACTAAGGTAGATGAAGCATTTCCGGAGCCTGAGCGGATTCAGGCCATGCAAGAAGAATTGCATCAATTCAAACTCAACAATGTCTGGGAATTGGTCAAACGTCCAGATCCTCGCAAGCACAATATTATTGGCACAAAGTGGATCTGCCGCAACAAGCAAGATGAAAATGGCCTTTTGGTGAGGAATAAGGCACGGCTTGTAGCTCAAGGCTACACACAGGTTGAAGAAATTGATTTCGATGAAACTTTTGCACCTGTTGCTAGACTTGAGGCTATTCGCATATTACTTTCTTATGCTAACCATCATGATATCACTTTATATCAAATGGATGTGAAAAGTGCATTCCTCAATGGTAAGCTTGATGAAGAAGTATATGTTGCTCAACCCCCAGGTTCTGAAGATCCAAAGAATCCTGACAAAGTCTTCAGACTCAACAAGGCCCTCTATGGCCTCAAGCAGGCCCCTCGGGCGTGGTATGATACTTTGAAGGAATTCCTCATGAAGAAAGGCTTCAAACCCGGTTCACTCGACCCTACTCTTTTCACTAAATCTTATGATGGTGAATTGTTTGTGTGCCAAATATATGTTGATGATATTATCTTTGGCTGTACTAACCAACGTTAAAGTGATGAATTTGCCTATATGAGAATATCAAATGTCTATGATGGGAGAGCTGAAATTCTTCTTAGATCTTCAAAATCGTCAACAACGCAATGGCATATTCATATCTCAGGAGAAATACCTCAAGGATGTACTGAGGAAATTCGGCATGCAAGATTGCAAAGGCGTCAAAATTCCTATGCCCACAAATGGCCATATGTGCACTGATGAAAATGGTATCGACTTCGATCATAAGGTATACCGCTCCATGATTGGTTCTTTATTGTACTTATGTGCATCTAGGCCAGATATAATGCTTAGTGTTTGCATGTGTGCCCGATTTCAAGCTACACCGAAGGAATCACACCATAAGGCTGTGAAGCATATTCTTCGATATCTAGCTCACACACCAACACTTGGATTATGGTACCCCAAGGGCTCGGCTTTTGATCTCATTGGATATTCTGACTCTGACTATGCTGGTGATCGTGTGAACCGCAAGTCAACATCTGGTACATGTCATTTCTTCGGACGATCTTTGGTCTATTGGTCCTCGAAGAAACAGAACTGCGTATCACTATCTACTGCTGAAGCTGAGTACATTGCCGCTGGTTCTTGCTATGCTCAATTGCTATGGATGAAGCAAACTCTCAAGGACTACGACGTCAACATGAAGAATGTGCCTCTCTTCTGTGACAATGAGAGTGCCATCAAGATTGCTCACAACCCAGTTCAGCACTCGAAGACTAAGCACATTCAGATTCGTCATCATTTTCTTCGTGATCATGTGTTGAAGGGCGACATTTCTATTGAGCATGTGAAGACTGAAGAACAGCTAGCCGATATCTTCACAAAGCCCTTGGATAAGAAGAGATTTAGTAAGTTGCGGTGTGAGCTAAATATCCTAGAATCTTCGAATGTTCTTTGAAAAGGACACTCAACCTAACACTTATGAAAAATTGATGACTTAGATGTGCAACACATGAAGAAACGTTTTTCTTCAATCAATGAAGAATAACACTCTAAATGTGAAGAAATTAGCGAAGAATTTGGTTCTCAGAACCCTACGATAATTGTACGCGGTGTCTGAAATCATCATTCTCATACGGTGGGTCACGCCACCACCAAAAGTTGAAATTCCTCGGTTGTTCAAATTCTTCAACTTTGCTTTGTCTTCACTGTTTCCGTTGTTTTTCTTCACTGGCTATATATATATATATATATATATATATATATATATATATATATATGAGTTTATGTCCTCTACAGCATTCACTTATGGCTACTTCTTCAAATTGGTTTTTCTGCTAAGTGAATGTGATCGGACCCTTCCCCCTCTATGCTATACTCAACCCGATTTGTTCACAAATTCTTCATGTGCGTTCTATTTGAAACTCGTTCAAAATCTTCACTGTGTCCCTGTCAGCTGAAAATATTACGAACGAAACTTTTAACTTATCTTCTCCAATTTTTTGGCGTTGCCGCTCAAATCGTTCCGCATCCCACGACATACTTATCCACTCACCCACGATCTAACACGATCTCCACTTCTCAGTACGTGGGTGACACATGTCATGCGAATGAGAAGGGTTAGGGGCACGTTCGTCCAAATTCTTCGGGCGAACGGTTTTTCACCATGGCTATAAATACCCCTCTCCCCTTCCTCACTTCTTTTACTCCGCTCGACCTCTCTTCAGCTCGATCTTCTCAAACCCTAGCGCCGCCGCTACTTCATCGTCGCCGGTGAGGAAGAGCTTCACTGCCACGACCTCGTCGCCACCGTACTCGCGCCGGCCGCAGAAATCTTCACTCCGCCGCCGCCGTAGCTGTCTTCCTCCGCCAAGTTAGGGCGTGGAAGATCCGCACTGACGAACTTCACATCTCCACAGTCCAGTTCGTCGTGTTCTTTGTTCAGGGTAATTAAAAGTTACTTTTACTGCCCTCGTTGATTCGAATGATTATCTACAAAATCTTCAAAGGTGTTTTTCTTCATATCTTCACACACTAAAACACCTCTCATATCATTTGTTCTTAATTCATTTCTCTAAGCTGCGAATTTCTCTTCAAGATTCCTCAATTGTGCGGATTTCTGATCTGTACAACTCTGGAACCTAGGACTAAGAACGCTTAGTGAAAGTCTTCAAGACTTATCTGGTCAAATTCCTCAAACTTGTTCTTTATAAAACCTTCTGAGAACGCATATGACCTCTCCAAATTCCTCGCAACTATACTCTGTTCACAGGTACTCATGTCAGCTGCTGAATCAATAGGTTCTCATCAACTTAACTCATTTGTAGCGTTCCTCGAAAAGAAGTTGCATACTTCTTCAGAGAATTCAATTGTTCAAATTCCTCAACTGAAGAAAATGGATGACGGTAAGAAGCCACAGAAAGGAGGAAAGAGGGCTGAGGTCAACACAACGTTTGAGATCCCTGATGATATATATGCTGGGTACTGCACACCTCCTGAGGAAAACAAAAATCAGCGCAAGGTGCGCATTCAGAAGATAGAGAGGAGATGGGCTAGAAAGTGGAGGGAGTACAAATATGTCACTCCCAAATAACATGAATAAATTCACACTCAATCCTCCATGCCCAAGACCTCCATTGGCACCTGGCCAAATAGCTGATCCCAGCAGCCTCAAGTGTGGTGAGGATTTTCCTGATGAATGTGCCAAGCGCCAAACCAAGTTGGCTAAACAAGCCAAAGAAGCTGTGAGGATATTCAACAAAGACTTTGCTGCTGCTGCTGCCGCTGAGGCCTCTGTCAAGCCTAAGAAGGTCATGTCAAAGAAGCCCGCGCACAAGCCAAGTGCTTCACCTTCAGTGGTTTTAAGACCAAGTTCCTCAGCAATGCCCTCACGGCCAGAATCTTCAAAGCCCTCAAGGCCAACTTCTCATGCTGCTCCTGTTCCTCCCAAATCCTCAGCTCTTCCAAAGTCCTCAGCTGCTCCGACAAAGTCCGCTGCACCTGTGCATCTCGCCACGTGTCAAAGGACCACAGGCATCTCAATTGCCTCAGGAGTTTCAGCTAGTTCCTCAGCTGCACCAAATTCCTCAACGGGACCCTCTCTACTGAAGACAAAGGCCACTGCTGGACGAGGTCCTTGCCCCAGTCCTCAGAAGAAGCAGGTTGCCTTCCAAGTGCCGTCTGAAGAAGACGAAGCTGATGATGATGAACTTGCTGAAATCATCAGAGATAGGCAAGTCAGGGCTGCTAGAGCCAAGGGAACAGATGTGCCACTACTTTTGGATCCGAAGTTGATCCTCGAATACATTGATGTTTGGCACAAGGACCCCAACACTCTCATGTCTGACTTCTAGCTGACTCGTGGCCAAAGTCACATGCTGACCCACTTCATTCAAGAAGAAAAATGGAAATTTGAGAAGGCCAGGCAGATCAAGAAAGCGCAGTACAAGAAGGAGCGCTATTTGAAGAAAAACGTTGTCTCTATGACAACTGAAGAACTTGTCGCTGTTCAAACTGAGATCAAGAAACTCAGTGATGAATTTGACGCATACGTCCTGACTGGCTTGGAGCCAAGGTGCGCTTTGTGAAACTTGCTGATAACTTCACCTCAAATGTTGCAGCCCCAATGCAACAGGAAGTTCCTCAGGCTGAAGCATCTGCTCAGCCGACTGAAGAACATGCCAGCACCACTGATGAAAATCAGGCTGCTGAAGAAAATGTGAGTTCCAGGGCTGATGACTGCATTCCATCCCCTGAAGAAATTGCCGGGGCCATCCACTAGTGGTGGGCCTGAAGAAAATGAAGAAATCAAGGCAACTGCATCAGTTGTGCCTAAAGAAAATCAACCAGATTCCTCTGCTCCTCCTGCGCCAACACCAACTCCGATCTTTCGATCTGCATCAAATGTGAAGAAGACCAAGGCTGCAGAGCGTGCAGCAGGGAAGAAAAGGAAAGCATCAGCTACTTCACATTCTTCAGCTCCGAAGAAGATGAAGCCTTTGACCAGCTTGTTTGAAAATCCCATTGATGATGTTCCTCTCTCTACCATGCCATCAAAGGACCTTATTCCTTTCGATGAAGAATATGTGATCCCCAGCGGATCTGATGAAGAAAATCCTTCTGCTACTTTGTCCGAGCAGTTGGATGAAGAAATTGAAGTGGATGAGATCCCTTCAACACCTGTCATTTCCTCGCCTCTGCCTCAGTTCACTGCTGAAGAGGCTGGAGTTGAAAAAATGGAAGATGAAGATGTGGACGTTGGCTGCTCCACACCAGTAATGAGTGATGAATTCTGGGAAAGTCAGCATCCAAACTCTCCAATGTTCACACCATTGCAGCAAATACCTCAATCCCTTGTACAAACTGTTCAAATGGGCTCTGAAGAAACTCACCCCACTTCATCTGTACGAGAAGAAATTCCAGCCACTAGTGCTGAAGAAACTGCTGCTGCTGAACATCTGAAGACGCAGACTGCCACTGAAGAGGAACCAGAAATTCCTCAGCCTGAAGAACCTATGATTGAGATTCCTGAGGTCGTATTGCAACTCACTGACACTCCTCTGCCCAAGCCAGAGGATCCATTCTCCAGGAAGCAAAAATTCAAGGCTGATGATTTCTTCGGCGAGCACGTATTCTTCACAGACTACAACCCTTATGACTCTACTCGCATTAGGAAGGGGCGTTTCTGGACAGCCAGCCAAGCCAATTTCTATTCCTCAGTGCTGTTCAACAAAAACAAAATCTTCTACCATGAGCACATTCCTCACGTGGATATGGAATCTCTGTCGTGCTTCATGCCAGTCCTCAGTGTTCTTCACGATGCTGGACTGTTAAATTTCTGCTCTGACATCTGTGATTGGAATGAAGAACTGATTCTTCAATTTTATTCGACGCTGCACATCACAGGAGATTCTGAAGATATGAATTCATGGGTGCTGGACTGGATGTCTGATAACACTCACTACACAGCACCAGCTACTGAATTGCTTCGTGCCTTACCACTCAGTCCTCCCCTTGAAGAAGCTAGTTGCATTTATAGTGAACCTGAGCTTACAAATCACTACATGCAAGTTCTGATGAAACCTTTGAAGTCTGGTCAGGCCTCACGAACCAAATTCCTCGTGAAGGAATTACTATATGTGCCCAGAACTGTCTATCGCATTCTAACAAGGACAACGAGTCCCATAAAAGGCCACGACTCATGTGATGAGGAAATTGTTGGCATCATGAAGAATCTGGTATTCAATATCGTTCATGGCATTCCTGTCAATTATCATGATTTCTTCATGAGGACTCTGGCAAATGTTGCACTTTCTCCGTTTGAGCTGAAGCCTTATGCACCCTGGATCATGAAATTCCTCAGGACAAGGACTTCACTCAACTACAAAGCTGATTTCTAGAATCACCTCAGCTACTTGCCCCCAATTGAAGTCCTCAAGCGGACCTATTCCTCAGTTGATGAAAAGGGCAAGGCACCAGCTGTTATAGATGAAGGCATTCGTCCATTGGATGAACAGTTTCGCAAAGCTGCATCTTATTCCACCAATGATGACTCTGCCACACATGACTCTGCCAATGCACCCAAGTCTACTCCTCAAGCTACTGCTCCTCGTGTGATGACTGACCGTGAGCTTCTGCTTAGTCTTCACCAAAAGGTGGATCAAAACCATAAATGGGTTAAGCGTCAGTTTGGTTCATTTCTTCACAACATGACTGCTACCCACAATGTAGTGAAGAAAAACCATTACTACCTCCATGAAGTTTTCGGTCGCACCTGGGTAATACTGTCACATCTGTATGGTGAAGAAGATCTCAAGAAAATGGGTCTCAAGGAAGATTTTGACTGGTCTGCACCTCCACCGAAGAAATTCAAGAAGGTCAGGGTTCCTTCCTTGGTGGCCAGCTCATATTCTTCATCGCGCGACACCGATGAGAATGAAGACTTGGATGACACTGTAGCAGGCCCTTCTTCCATGACAAACGACCCCAACAACGCTGGCGCTCCTTCATCAACTTGATATTCTTCAGGGGCGTTAGTCCTCATATTCGATCCTTTTGGTCATTTGATGACAAAGGGGGAGAATTTTGAGTTAGTCTTCAAGCGGGTCTTTCTATATGGGCATTTTTATTTGTTAAGTTACAACTCTCGTTCTTCTGAGACTTTATTGGATCGAGTTGTAAACTTAAACCTGATGGTGCGCTGATACTTTTGATTTGTATTCTGCATGCTTATTCCTCATATATGCTAATGCACTCATGCTGAATTACATCAGTCACCATATTTCATCATGCATTTCAAATTCTTCATTGTGATATGTCAAATGCGTGTATGAATTACAATATATAGGGGGAGATCTCCATGATTCTACTCTTCAAGTCTGCAATGCTTCAAAAGCAAATACCTCACCGTGCACATATTCAGGGGGAGTTCTTCTATATCTTGCAATCAAATTCCTCAATATCAGTATTTACACTTCATATGTTTATCCCCGTTGAAAACTTAACCTATATTGTCATCAATCACCAAAAAGGGGGAGATTGTAAGTGCATCTAGTGCCCCTTAGTGACTTTGGTGTATTGAAGACTTATAGGTTAAGGGACTAATGCGTTTGTGAGTGTACACATGTCTATAAGTCTATGAGGAGTTTGATATTTACAGAGAAAGTCGACCCCTAAAAATGAAGTTCTTCGACTGAATACTTTGGATTTCTGAAGACTTTGAAAGTGAAGAAATTGGTGTGACCTTGAAGACTTGGTATTCATTCGAGGAACATGAAGCGTGAAGACTTTTGTTTTCGTAGTTTCATTTTCTCTTTTTTGAGTCATAGGAAATACCGTACTGTTAAAGGGGGTCGAGGAAATACTAAGAAAAAATTTCCATGTGATGCTCAACTCAAAATCCTACACCTACCAATCCCTTCGAGTGAAGCCATTGGAAATCCCATACAGTCCAGTCATATTCTTCAGTGACAGAGACGAAGTTCTTCTGGTCTCTGAGGAATTTGTTTTAACTGAGGAGTTAGGAATTCGCCAGTGCGGATTGCCTACACAGTGAGGAACATGATAGCCCTGAGGATTTTGCTACTCAAAATTCCGACCGTTGCTGTGCTATGCGCCAGCTGTCCCAAAATATATCTATCCACCTAATGGTCATATCATTGAAGGGCATTTATGTCTTATCATGTCGGGCTGCTCCCTAGGCTATAAATAGCCGCCCCCTACAACCACTAGCTGGTTGGCTGCTCCGAGAGAAACTGACACTTGTCATTTGAGAGCAACCCATCCTCCGCGGACTTTGAGCGAAAATCATAAAGTGAGGAAAACCCAAACCCAAACACCTACAAACCCCAAGTGATTGAGCATCACTGAAGAGATTGATCCTACGTGGATCCGATGCTTGTTACCTTTGAAGACTGTGCTTCTTCCAGACGGTTAGGCGTCAAGGTATAGAGCATCCAAGAGGAATTGTGGATCGCCGAGTGACCAAGTTTGTGAAGGTTCAGAAGTCACCTGAAGACTTGCCATGAGTGATTGGGCGAGGTCTGTGTGACCTTAGCTCAAGGGGAATACGGTGAGGACTGAGTGTCCTGAGCTGCGTGTTCAGGACTGGGTGTTCGGGACTGTGTGTCCTCAGGTTTAAATACCTAGCCGCCCTAACCAGACGTACAACTGAGACAGCGGTTGGAACTGGTCTACCAAACCTTTGTCTTCACCAAGCTTACTGGTTCTATTTCCTCAACTCTTTCATTTCCTCATAACTGTGTTGAGTGCTTGTTCATATCTGTGCTTGAAGACTTTGACTGAAGATTTTTTCTCAAATTCCTCAGTTCAATTTCTTCAGTCTGTTTGTCTTCATCTTGTGTTATCCTGTGCTTATGCTTCCTGTACTCTGTGCTTTGATACGTCTCCAACGTATCTATAATTTTTGATTGCTCCATGCTATATTACCTACTGTTTTGGACTATATTGGGCTTTATTTTTCACTTTTATATTATTTTTGGGACTAACCTATTAACCGGAGGCCCAGCCTAGAATTGCTGTTTTTTGCCTATTTCGGTGTTTCGGAGAAAGAGAATATCAAACGGAGTCCAAACGGAATGAAACCTTCGGGAACACGATTTTCTCATCAGATAAGACCCAGGAGACTTGGACCCTCCGTCAAGAAAGCCACGAGGCGGTCATGAGGGTGGAGGGCGCGCCCCCCTGCCTCGTGGGCCCCTCGAAGCTCCACCGACGTACTCCTTCCTCCTATATATACCTATGTACCCCCAAACGATCAGATACGGAGCCAATAAACTAATTCCACCGCCGCAACTTTCTGTATCCACGAGATCCCATCTTGGGGCCTGTTCCGGAACTCCGCCGGAGGGGGCATCGATCACGGAGGGCTTCTACATCATCATCCAAACCCCTCCGATGAAGTGTGAGTAGTTTACTTCAGACCTAAGGGTCCATAGTTAGTAGCTAGATGGCTTCTTCTCTCTTTTTGGATCTCAATACAATGTTCTCCGCCTCTCTTGTGGAGATCTATTCGATGTAATCTTCTTTTTGCGGTGTGTTTGTTGAGACCTATGAATTGTGGGTTTATGATCCAGTCTATCTATGAATAATATTTGAATCTTCTCTGAATTCTTTTATGTATGATTGGTTATCTTTGCAAGTCTCTTCGAATTATCAGTTTGGTTTGGCCTACTAGATTGGTTTTTCTTGCCATGGGAGAAGTGCTTAGCTTTGGGTTCGATCTTGCGGTGTCCTTTCCCAGTGACAGAAGGGGCAGCAAGGCACGTATTGTATTGTTGCCATCGAGGATAACAAGATGGGGTTTTTATCATATTGCATGAAACTATCCCTCTACATCATGTCATCTTGCTTAAGGCGTTACTCTGTTTTTAACTTAATACTCTAGATGCATGCTGGATAGCGGTCGATGAGTGGAGTAATAGTAGTAGATGCAGGCAGGAGTCGGTCTACTTGTCTCGGACGTGATGCCTATATACATGATCATACCTAGATATTCTCATAACTATGCTCAATTCTGTCAATTGCTCAACAGTAATTTGTTCACCCACCGTAGAATACTTATGCTCTTGAGAGAAGCCACTAGTGAAACCTATGGCCCCCGGGTCTCTTTCTCATCATATCAATCTCCATCACTTTATTATTGCTTTGCTTTTTTACTTTGCCCTTTTACTTTTTACTTTGCTTCTCTATACCAAAAATACCAAAAATATTATCTATCATCTCTATCAGATCTCACTTTCGTAAGTGACCGTGAAGGGATTGACAACCCCTAAGCGCGTTGGTTGCGTTGAGCTATTGTTTTTGTGTAGGTACAAGGGACTCGCGCGTAGCCTCTTACTAGATTGATACCTTGATTCTCAAAATCTGAGGGAAATACTTATGCTACTTTGCTGCATCATCCTCTCCTTTTCGGGGAAATCCAACGTAGTGCTCAAGAGGTAGCATGCTTGTCTTCATTTCTTCATGATGACTATGCTTGTGTCCTGAATGTTTACTTTTGAGTACTTATTCCGCTGCTAGTAGTTCTTCGCTAAGGAATTTCCTCACCCGTAAATTCCTCAGTGAAGAATTCATAAAAATCGCCTATTCGCCCCCCTCTAGTCGATATAACGCACTTTCAGCAGGTACTAGGTGACTTGCGTGTAGTCTCCTACTGGATTGATACCTTGGTTCTCAAAAACTGAGGGAAATACTTACACTACTTTGCTACATCACCCTTTCCTCTTCAACGGAAGACCAACACATGCTCAAGAGGTAGCAGTGGTAGCCGGTGTGGTGGGCTGGAAAAGATTTTTGTTCCTCAATCTTGTTTTGGTTGTGGCTCGGGGGTGGTTTCCGACGGCGATGCGCACGCGGTGGTGGCCGACGGGGTGGCGGAACAATCTTGGTTACCCATTCCAGCGATGGCGGCGTTCATTGGTGGCGACTACAGCACATGGGGAGGCGGCTCCAGGAAGGATGGAGCCGCGCGGGCGGGAGAAAATGTGGAAGGGTAACTTTACTTAGCCACGTGGGGGCCATGTGTTTTTAGGCGCCGTGGGGGTGAGGTGGGGGTGGGCGATTTTGACCGAGTAAAAGTTTCACTCTGTTATAGGATTTAGTACTTCGGCTAGGTCTAATTTAGAGGAGTGAACTCCAAAATTTTCTTTTTATGGATAATGCCCAAAGTTACTAAATATAGCTAAAAAGGTCTTTTTTATGTATAAGCCGAATTTTGGGCTTGAAATTTCATGTACATGAATATTGTCTGTACAAGTTGTAAAAAACTCGAACGCCCCACGTCACCCCCTACCTGGGCGACTGGGCGAAAACCGAACCCTAGTCGCCGAGGCCTCACAGATCATGTTCCTCCCTCCGGCGTCGCTAGAGGAAGCCTACGGGCAAAGCACGACGGCCGACGGCGGTGGCGGAGGTTCTCTCCCCTTTCGTGTCGGTTTGGGTGATGTGGGGAACCTACCCGGATCTGGGTCGCTAGTGGCGCGGCCTCTTGCCTCCGGCAACATCGCGTGGTGGCGAGGTGGTGGTGGGTCGTGGCGACGAACCAAGGCTTGTGCAAGGGGGTGCTCAGCTAACTCCCGACGATGGCTTGGGTGGTGGGAGGTCTCGTCGCTTCGGTCCTTGTGGAGAACTATGGATCTAGGTAGGCGGCGCCCTCGGCTGGCGGTGCTCGCCTGTGGATTTGCTCCCCATTGCAGACTCTCTCCTGCTGCATTTGGTGGCTTGCCGTTTCGTCCGTCGGCCTCGGTACGTTGGTGGGGGCTGTTAGAGGTGGATTTAGACCGAAGAAAACTCTGGATGTCTCTCTCATCCCGGCGGTGGCGACGACCAAGGTCGCCGCTCCCCTACTTGCAAGTGTCCCCTCCTCTGCACTCTGACAAAATGCCCGGATGAAGACCCAAAATCTTCTCAGATTGGGCGGCGGCGACACTACGTCTGTCATGCCCTTCTTGGAGGCGCTGCCTAGGGTGTTCGGGTGCTCGATTAGAGGTGTTCGCGAAGGAAGACTGGCACAGCTAGCACGTCGACAACAGGCGGGTCTCGGCAGCATGGAGTAGCGGGGTTTCTACAGTGGACGTGTGTTGATGGACGAGCGCAAGATGATGGCGTTGTCTGGCGTCGACGTCAGTTGTGTCTGGCACGGTCAATGCGTTAGTACCTCCTTTGAAGATGGATCGGTGGAAGACGGTAGCGGCGGCTTCTGCAGCGTGCGCGTGCAGTGACCATTGAGAGTGCGCCGGACAGGTGTGTGCCCCAGACCCGGTAATGCGACTTGGTTGGGGCCTCCAGCTTTAGATGTTGGGCTTTATTGTGAGGTGTGGGTATGCGGCTCAGACAAGTTACACCCCTTCATCAAGTTGATAGAAATAAAAGTGAATTTCACTTTTTACTCCTAAGTTTCACATTTTTTACACTAATTACCCTATTTAAGAGAATTTCATCCGTCATACCCCATTTAACAAAAGTATTGCCACACTTTACGGACGCGGATTTTTAGGACATGGTGGCAAGCGAGGACGTAATGTGGGCAGTTCATCCATGCTATGAGATTAGCAATTAATATAGTGATTGAATGAATACACGAATGATACGTCAGGTCAATTCGGCAAATACATGTACATGTGTCGGTGGCTAGCCATCTTAAATGGAGCTGGATACACATGCATAACCATGCAAAATACGGTCCTGGCTGTTCTGCCATGTTAATCTGACAAGACCATTTAAAACGCTGGTCAACAGGGTTTAAAGGTGTGTGTATTCAATACTTACGCCTTGAATGACATTTAACAAGTGTGGCCCTGCCGTTTTGGTTTTGGTTTTAGTTTGTTTTGTCCAAGTTCATTTTGCGTGTGTATAATTCTGGTGTACTGTCGTATTAGTTTATCAGAGTTATGCGTTCATGATAATGACTGTTGCATTACCTAGCGCATGATGGGATACCCCCTAAGAATGAATGTAAACAACATACACACATGTGGTAAAAAAAATTATTCATGATAGATTAATTAGCGCAGCTACGCAGGCAACTGGAATACTCCTAGACTGTACAACCTTCTTCAACCTGCCAGCTGGGAAAAGATAGAACAAGAAAGTGACCATGGCATCAAGCCATCAAGCTCCAGCGCTCGCGAGGGCAGAGCATTTGCAGTTTGTTATGTTCACTAGTACTATATATAGCAAGACCTGTGAGAACATACCCAGCCATTGCAATCGAGGCAGCAGATCAGGGGAGAGAACACCCTCATCGCTCTATATATGGATTAGTGCTGCTAAACTAATGTGTGACATACAGTAGTAGTTTGTAAAATAGACATTAAGTTTTACTTTGGTACTTGTAATATGAGTTTGTGGCTTTGTATATAAGAATGAAGGGAATATTTTAGATACTAGTAGCTTATATCAGACTTATGCACATTGTTATGTCAAAATTGATTATAGTTATGCTATACATTGTTGTCAATTTCACATGTAGAAAAATAATATTGCATTTATGCTTAACACCAATTCAATATATGCTATACAAAATGGATGGATTAGGAAAATGCAATTTGGACAAAAGGGATGTCTTATGCCAAATAATTTTCCCTATTTGTTTATTTCATCATGCTGTCAAAACTGTGTTACAAAGTATAGAAATGGTGAAGCAGTGCACACTTCGTACAGCTCTTACATACACAGTTTGATGAAGAGCGGTGCATGCAGTACGAAGCTGGGCGACCGATGCACGTGCTAGAGGCGAACGTGGTGCAGCTTGGGTCGGATGTAGAAACATCTTCGCCAGGACTGGCGGTGCGCGCGGTTTACTTTGGGCGGGCGCGGAATGGTTTGACGTGAGCAAAAAAACACAAGAAAAACCAACTATGTGACATGACACGTGGACCTGGCAATCGGGGCCCATGGATCAGAATGCTCAAAAAAATAGAAAGGGGTAATTTGTGGCTGACACTTTTGTTAAATGGAGTATGACAGATGAAATTCTCTTAAATGGGGTAATTAGTGTCAAAAAGTCAAACTTAGAGCTAAAAAGCGGAATTCACTCTCGAAATATCTACAGATGTTGTCGATATAGTGGCTTCAGACTTTTTGTATTAGTAGATGAGACCCCGCGCGTTGCTGCGGGAATTTGTTGCTTATAATGTTTAATACCATAAATAAACGATTTCATCGAATAGTAGAAGCTCATTGAAATAAAATGTCAGAAGGCATAGTGTGTTGGGTCCGTTCTACCGATGAAGGTGAATTAGAAAGTCTCTCATATAAACCGTCAGATATGGTATATGGTTTGTATTTTGTAGATGATAGAATGAACTATTCACAAATTTGAGCACGTGCACAAATACTATAGTACAAAATGATTTCAATACAAATCCAATCGTCATTCATGTGGTATATTCTACAATCTTTTTTCGGGTTGCACGTACCGATCCAATATAGTTACTAGGGGTGCAGGGCGGCACCCAATCCGCCCCACTTCATAGACAAAATAGGTTTCAATTAGTTATAAACACTCCTGTTAGATTTAGTTCAATTTGAACTAATCCTCTATTTATGCGGGACTATGCAGGTTCTCTCTTTGTTCTAGGGATGCTTAGACACAGCAACACTAATGGAAATTTTGATCGCAATATGCATAGACACCCAGTCGCTATAGAGACAACATGGATGAAACAAATCCACTACTTAAACTTGAAGAAGCTGTTAGAACACCCGATCAATAAAAGAAATACTTTTTCTTGAAGAAAATGAATAGGGAGAAAAAACATCAATAACTTTGTCTAATTACTTTCTCCGTTCCAAATTACTCGTCGTACTTTAGATATATCTATTTCTGCGACAAGTAATCCGGAACGGAGGGAATACATGAATGAAACGGAGGGAGAAGAAGATGAAGGCAATTAAGGAGACGGAAGGAGCACATATTTTATACCGGCAAGGGAAACAAATAGTACCGTGAAGACCGGAGAAGATGCTTGCGCTGACCAAAGGCTAAGGGCACCTCCAGTCGCGTCCCCAAGAAGGTCCCCCAGGCGTCTTTTCGTCCGCCGGCGTCAAAAAATCGGCCCAGTCGCGCCCCCAAGAGTCCAGTTTTCGCCGGCTCGGACCGAAATTGGCGCCGGCGGACCCAACCCGCACCCGGCGCACTGGGGGTCGCTCGGGGGCGCCGGGCGAATCGTTTTTGGCGCGAAGAGCCGCGGGCCCGCCGCGTCAGCGACTCTACCCTCTTCTCGCCCCTTCGTCGTCCTCACCGCCTCGTTTCCCGCGGCGAATCAATGCCAAAGCTGCCGCGCGCTGCCGCGCCGGTCAGCCTTCATTGATGCCTCACGGGCGGCGCAGTGAAGGCTGGGCGGCGCGTCCCTCGGCCGCCACGCAATCACGCCACGCGTAACGCGCCGGCCAAGCCTATCACGCGGCGCCTCCGCCTATAAAAGCCGACTGCAAGCGCGCCGGAGAGACTCACCCCGATCATCCACCGACACGCGCTCATTTCTCCCCCTTTCCTCCTCTCACCGTCACTAGTTGAGAAAGCATGGCCGAGCGTTTCCCAGGCGACGGCGCGGCGGCGAACGGATTCAGCGCCGTCATCTGCAAGAGGACGAGGCTCGCCTCTTTTTCGAGGCCGAGTACCCGGTCCCGCCAGACATGCGGGTGCCCGGGGCTTGGACGATTAGCGTCGGCGGCGTGCCGGTGCCACCACCACCCACCGGGGCGACGCGGCGTGCGGAGATCACACGCATCCGCGCGTCCCTGTCGCGGGCGGCGAGGGAGGGGCCACGGTACGTCCCCGACAGCCCGCTCTGGGAGCCCTACTTTCGCCGCCGTCACGCCGAGCAGCTCGAGGCCACCAACGGCGTCGTGCCCTCCGGCAGGCTCAACTCCGATGGCCGGTGCCGGTGGTGGGGCGTGCCCGGCCGCACGTTGGAGGCCGTCCTCGAGTACATCGAGGACGGCAACACGCCGCGCCTCGAGTATCCCGCTCCCCCGTCCTTCTCACGCCGCCGGGGAAGCTCCTGGACGCCGAGGCACATGGAGACCGGGGCGTCCTCCTCCTCGTCCGGCGGCTCCCCTGCCTCCGCCTCCGCCCCGTCAAGCCGGAGCCCCAGGACACGCCTGTCAACGCGCGTACCCGCAGCTCCGGCGGCTCTCCCTGCCTCCACCTCCGCCCCGTTAAGCCGGAGCCCCAGGACACGCCTGTCAGCGCGCGTACCCGCAGCTCCGGTGCCCTCGTCGAGCCCAAGGTGGAGTCCAGCCTCCCCCCGGAGTACGAGGATATAGCCCGGCGCGGCTTCTCCGACGAGGACGCCATGCGGTGGTCGCGCGACGACTACGTGCGCGAGCAGATGGTCCGGCAACGCCGGGCCCTGGAGGAGATCGCCGCCCGCAAACGTGGGCGCGAGGACGGGGACGGTGTCATCGTCCTCGATAGCGACGACGACGACGCCCCCGGACCGTCCAACCCGCCGCGCCAACCGGGGGAGGGATGCAGCAGGGACGGCGGAGGCGTAGGCGGGGGCGACGACGACGACGACTACACGCGGTTCTACAGCCTCCTCGGCATGTAGAACCGCGTGGGCGGGCGGCGAGGCGGGCGACGAGGGAGATGGCGGGGTAGCCCGCGGTAGTTTTTTTCTTTTAAAAAAAATATGTTTAAATTTAAACGAACTCGCCCATGTTTACGTTGTGTTTGCGCCGAATTTAAACATTTTAAAAAACTGTGGGAGGCCGCGGCTGGAAAGCATCATGTCCCAGTGCGCGGTTGAGCGCCGGTGCGCCTTCAGGGGGCGATTGGCGATTTTTTGCCTCTCCTGAGGGGCCAACGGCTGGAGATGCTCTAATGTGCATGCGGCATGGAGGCACTGCTGGCATGCGGCAAGAGCGGCGCGGTGCCGGAGCTCACTTCCGGCGGCGGCAGAACATGAGGGAAGATGTGACGTGCAGCGCAAAAGGCTGCTGCGTTAGCTGGAAAGAAAATGCGTTGAAAGCCTGAGAAAAGAATTAGACGATGCGTTTGGACTGACTGCCTCGTGCGTTACATGATAGTACAAAAGAGGAAACGACCAGCCGTGGGTGCGTACTGAACAAAAGTTGAATCAAACGACTCATTGGGCTGCTTGTCTTCGATCGGCATGGGTAACGGGATGCATGCAAGGCGCCCAGTTGCTTCCTTACGTGGATAGCTTCCATATTAGGAGAAATAAGATAGTGGAGTGCTCCTATTTAGTTAGAGTTAGAGGGTGTGTCTAGAACACATCTAGATGTGTTTTAATTATTTACACATCTAAATGAGTGAATTAAGCATAAAAAAATATCCTCACGAATTTTAACGTAAGATCAATGATATAGAATTTAGATGTGCAATATTTATGACACATCTAAATATGCTTTAGCAAAATTGTTAGATATAGTAGATTACTTATCAAGATCTTGAGTATACGCAGATTGATTGCACGCACCTAATTAAATGCTTTTTCGAAACAACAAGCACCCCCCTCACTCCTCTCGGCAAGATCTTGGAGTTGGAACAAGGAGGAGCTTCTCCTTACGGCGGATCGACAAGCTGAACACCTCAGTCATGTCGACCTCCTTCGTCCCCGGCGGCAGCTCCCAATCGAAATGGTACACGAGGTTTGCTAGCATCATCTCCACGGCGGTGTTGGCGAAGTTTATGCCGGGGCAGATCCTCCGCCCGGACCCGAACGGCAGAAACTCAAAGTCCTTCCCCTTGCTGTCCACCGCCGCCGCGCTGCCTCCCTGGAGGAACCTCTCCGGCGCGAACTCGTCCGGCGCCTCCCAGGACGCGGGGTCCCTCGCGAGGGCCCACGCGTTGACCATGAGCCGCGTCCCGGCAGGGATCGCGTAGCCGTCGACCTCGCAGTCGGCGATCGAGAGGTGGGGGAGGAGCAGCGGCACCGGCGGGTGCAGCCTCAGCGTCTCCTTCACGGTGGCCTTCAGGTAGGCCATGTCTCCTAGCTCCTCCTCCGTGACCACGTCTTGTGCTGATTCTCCTTCGTCGTCCTTGCCTACGGCCGCCGCCGGCGCACGCCTCCTCCTCACCTCCGCTTGCAGTTTGGCCATGACGTGCCGGTTGTTCATCAGCTCTGCCATCGCGAATTCCAGCACCAGATATGTCGTCTCTGTCCCCGCTTCAAACATGTCCTGTTAATTACCATACCAATAAATTACCGCTGAATGGATTAATCTGTCAGTTTTGCTGTAAGTATTGGAGTAGTAATTACTGCACTACTCTTTACCAGCAAGATCGCCTTGACGTTGTCTGTGGTGAGGCCGTACTCTTCCTGCTGGGCGAGCAACACGTGTATGAAGTCTGCGCTGGCATCGTCCTGCTCGCGCAGGCGCCCGTGCTCGTCGATGAGCTTGTGGAGCAGCTCGTCCCACCTCTTGCGAACCCTCCTAGCCCTGGGGCACACCACCATGCCGGTGAACACGTCCGCCACTGCCAAGCTCGGGAAGTAGTCCTCGACGTTGAACCCTCCAAGCAGCGACATGTTGATGTCGATCAGCTGGCGGAGCAGCTTGTTTCTGCCATCGTCGCGGTGGTTTCTCCCGAGCACCGCCCGGCACACCACGTCGTTCGCGTACGAGCCCAGGAGCTCGCTCATGTCCACGGGCACCGCGGTCTCCGCCGCGGCGCGAATCTTGGCCACGGTTATCCGCGCCTCCTCCTCACGGTCGTGGCGGAACGAGTGCACCTTCTTGGCGCTGAGCATGTGCGTGGTGACCACCTTCCTGGCCTGTCTCCAGGGCTCGCCATATGGCGCGAAGGCGACGTCGGTCCGCTTGTAGAAGATGATGTCGGCGACGGCGGAGCGCGACCTGGACGCGAGAGCGTGGTCGTGCGTGCGCAGGACGGCCGCGGCCGCGCGCGGCGAGGACACGACCACCGTGTTCACCGAGCCGAGGCGGAGGAGCATGAGGTCCCGGCCGTGCTTACCGGCAAGGTCGCGGAAGGAGACGTGAGGGAGGGGGCCGACGAGGTGGAGGTGCCCGATCACCGGGAGTGCGCGCGGAGGGGAAGGTGGGAGCGGCAGGTTCAGCCGCTGCTTGCTCCTCCGGCTCCATCTTTTCGCACCGATGAGCAGTAGAACGAGTGGGACGAGGAACAGAAGAAGCAATGCTTGTGCAGATGTAGGTGCGCCATGGAGCGCTGCTTCACCAGCCATGGATCCAATCCAAGGCAGATGGCGTACTGATAATGTGGTATAATCCTGATGATGCTATGCCCCTGTATATATGCACCGTTCTGCATGTCTTTTAGTTTTGAGATGGCACACCGCTCTTGCCGTGCGGTGGACCGCTTTGCGTGCCAGCCTCTAATTTCGCAGAAAATATCTGGTCGTATGTGTGATCAGCAAAATCGATTGATCGAGTGTCTAAAAAAATGAAAAGATGAGGATAATACAACTAGCAAAATCATTCCGTCCCCAAGTGTTGGATTGTTGAAATATATAAGTGCATTGCTCGTATTTCTTCAGAATTTTGAATGGACTAACTAGTGCATACACCTTTATATGCATCAGAGCCACTAAATTCTGACTCCAGGACTAACTGAAATACCCCACACAAAAAAAGATTAACTAAAACAATTTAGAAATGTTTTTTTGAGGTTAAACAATTTAGAAATGTTAAAGCTCACTTTCGGTCTTAGTTAGGTCTTTGAAGTGTTCATGGGCAGCCCAGCGCAAGAGACCAACATCTGGACTGGTCTCAGACTCGACCTTTCCCGCCCAAAAGCCCAAGTAAAGCCCAAATTGAGGTTTTTTTTTTTGCGGGGAGCCCAAATTGAGGTTTAAATAATCATTTTAGTTAGAAATAGGTATAATAGTATAGTTAAATATCCTAAAATAATTATTTGAAAAATATGCGATGTTCAGATGTTTCGGGTCGGTCCAGGCCTAGGCTTGGGATATCCACTCCAGGCTTTTGCCTGACTTGAAACCCGGCCCAGCGTGGAGCATGATCAGACGAAATCATTAATTAAGGAGTACTTGTTGCAAAAAACACTTCAGTTTCCCAGGTCGCGATAAGTGGCACTCATGCAGCGCGCCATTTGTCGTAATCTGGGAGTTTTCCCTTTTTTCATAGATTCGTTTATTTAAAATGTTTTATCTCTTAAACCGTGCGTCCAAATCTCGAACCGTTTTCACTATTGGATTCGTCGCGTCGAGATCTTTAAAATTAGATCCTATGTTGATAGGTTTTGACGAACTTTTTTTTCACGAAAAAACCGGACAAAAAAACCAGGCGAAAAAACCGAGCCAGGAGCACGGTTTGTTTCCCTTTCCGAAAGAGACACGCCCGTGCCTCTAGCAAAATCACAACCGTGCCTCTCGTGGAAGCAAAACCATGACTCTCGTGTAAGGAAAAAAACAGAAAACTTGTGTTTTTTCGTTTCCGAGAGGCACGATCGTGATTCTCGCGAAAGCACAACCGTGCCTCTCGCGAAAGCAAAACCGTGACTCTCGCGAAAGAAAAAAAAATAGAAAACGTGTATTTTTTCCTTTTCCGAGAGGCACGGCCGTGACTTTCGCGTAAGCATAACCGTGCCTCTCGTGGAAGCAAAACCGTGACTCTCACGAAAGAAAAAAAACAGAAAACGCATTTTGTTTTTCCCTTTCCGAGAGGCACGGCCGTGACTCTCGCGAAAGCACAACCGTGCCTCTCGCGAAGCAAAACCGTAACTCGTGTAAGGAAAAAAACCAAGAAAACACGGTTTTTTTTTCTGTTTCCGAGAGGCACGACCGTGACTCTCGCGAAAGTACAACCGTGCCTCTCGCGAAAGCAAAACCGTGACTCTCGCGAAAAAAAATAGAAAACGCATATTTTTTTCCCTTTCCGAGAGGCACGGTCGTGACTTTCGCGCAAGCGCAACCGTGCCTCTCGTGGAAGCAAAACCGTGACTCTCACGAACGAAAAAAAAACAGAAAACGTGTTTTGTTTTTCCCTTTCCGAGAGACACGGCCGTGACTCTCGCGAAAGCACAACTGTGCCTCTCGCGAAGCAAAACCGTGACTCTCGCGAAAGAAAAAAAAACAGAAAACGCGTTTTTTGTTTCCGAGAGGCACGGCCGTGACTCTCGCTAAAGCATAATCGTGCCTCTCGCGGAAGAAAAACCGTGACTTTCACGAAAGAAAAAAAGAAAACGCGTTTTTTCGCGAAAAAATAATTTTTTTTCAAATTTTTTTATCAAAAAGTTAAGAAAGACTGGGGGAAAAAGAAAACGTCGAAAAACCACATTAAAAAGCCGAAAACGCGTGCGGAAAAATAAAAAAATAAAATCCGAAGGAAACATCCAGAGCACGACACGTGGCGAATGGCTGAAAGCGCGCCAAATGGCGCTGATCGTTGCGAGGCTCTCGAAGAAGCGCTCGTTAACTAGTTGTTCCCATGATCAGGTTGTATATGTGCATTGCCCATATTTCTAGTTTGGATCAAATGTAGAAAATGCAACTTACGAACTTCTCGGCCACATTACACCTTTGCATTCCACCATTAGATTGGTGATTTTATTTTGTACTTAACACCCTCAACTATAGTCGTTTTCATCACAAGGCCCCTCTTATTTTGCAGAGCACACATTAAGCTTCTTTCATATGCCATTCTACTCCACATCCTCGGTCCTTTGGTTCACCACAAGTAATCTTCGCCAAAATAATTTTTTTACAATAGTTTATTTATTTATTTTGTGGAGATAAAAAATCATGGACACTTGAAAAAAAGTTATTTTACATTTCTCTTGGAAATAATCACGGACATTTCAAACAATCTTGACAAATATTTCATTGCAGTTTCCTATTTATTTCTTCGAAAAAAGATCAAGACCACATAGAAGATGCAGTAGTTTTCATCATTCATTGTTTCCACACATCACCATCGATGTAATGAAAGCAGACACGTAGATAAAACTCGACAAATCTCCACATATTCTTTTCAATTTATTATACAGTAGAAGACAGTGAACAGTGAATGAGAAATGATCACCATCGATTTTTTTCCATGCTTCAACATCAAAATCATGAAAGCAGACAAATCAAACAACCTCAAAGAAAATTCATTGCACTTTTATTATTCCATGGTAAAAGGATCGTGAACACGTGAAAACTAGAGTAATTACCCCCATTCATCTTTTCCATGCTTGAACATCAAGATCATGAAAGTAGACAAAACCAAACACTCTTGAGTAGCATTCGTTACATTCTTTCTATTGATATCACCATAAAAATACCGTGAACATGTTAAACAAAGTAATTCCATCCATTTTCCCATGCTTTATTACCAAAATTCTTCCATGGAGAACTCAAACAATCTTTACGATGTTTCATTCCCCGAAAGAACAAATTTTATACGAAACTTCTCTAGATCCTGTCATTGTAAAAATACACCATGAATAGAAAATTAAAGTTGGTTCGTAAAGCATCTTTGGACTTCTTGGAGCATTAAAGATTTCTTTCCGAACACTATGCCAAATCATGAGCCATCATGGAACCGTAACCAACTGATGTTTAGATCAAAAAAATATGAGTTGTAGTTAAGTCCGACGAAAACTAGAGAAAAAAATACGAGCATACCCAATTTTTCTTTGTCAAAGCTACTCAGATTTCCAAACCCATTGAAAATTGGCATGGACATCACCCACCTAAACATCATCCATGTCAAAATTACAGATTTATTATTATTATTTTTTAGTTATTTTATTTTATTTTATTGTTCACACGCAGGAGCAGATGAGCTCGGGAGCCATTTAGCCACTCTCTTTTCCTCTTTCCCTTTTTGTTTTGGTGAATAAAGATCAATTCACCTCCTTTCTTGCAGGGACGATGTGACCATGAACGACTTTTTGTTGGACCGTCTGATTAGGGAAAACATAATTCAAGTGTATAACCAGCAAGTAAGAAGTTTTTCTTTTGGTTCCTTTCTCTCGTATTGAATGTTCCGTTTTCTTCTCGCAGCAAGATTTCCAAAACCAACTGAAGGTAGACATGACAATCTGATTTGACATGAAAAGTAGTACTTCTTCCGGTCCTTTTTACTCTGCATATTAGATTTATCTAAAGTCAATCTCATTCAACTTTGACCAAGTTTATATAAAAAATTATAAACATTCACATAACAACACAAATATCATTAGATTCATCTTGAAATATATTTTCATATTATATTTATTAGATATTATAGATGCTAATAATTTCTAATATAAATTTGGTCAAAGTTAGCAAAATTTGATTTTCGGCAAATTCAATGTGCGGAATAAAAAGGACCGAAGAGAGTATGTTGTTGGGACAGAGAATAGGAAAGACCCCTCCCAAGGGTCTTGGTGATCAGATATTTTCAAACTTTGCATATGCAAGTTCTGGAGAGTTTGAATCTGTACAGTGGGATTTTGGGATAAATCTGCATGGCACGTGGAATCGCAGATGCTGGTGTTTTTTCAGGCTTTACTGTCTAGCCTTATGTCACTTCAGATTATCTTAAATTGAAAGGCATGGTTCGTACCGGTTTCTGAACTTCCGAGTGGCTCCATTTAATATGATAACATGATATGTGATGCAGTCGATTTAGAGAAAAGTTCCACTACACCACCAGGACAACAATATCTCTACTCCTACAAAAGACTCAGTTGATGATAATGATGTGTCTGTCATCCATCATTTCTAATCATTAGATCTGCATCTAACGATTGTGAAGTAAAAAAAATTTAGAAAAGGAGGATGACCCCCGGCCTCTACATCTGGGAGATGCATATGGCCACTTTATTGATTATTTTCGAGGACCTTACAAAGTGTTATAACAATAAGGCTGAATCCACCATCTAGGCAACATATGTCGCTACTCCTATCCATATGATGAAGGGGTGCTAGCTGGGCCACTACCCAGACCATTCACCTAATCCTACATCAAAAGCCGGAATCTCCAGCCTAGCCACATACCGGGTTTGGGGCATAAACCGGTCTGACGCACTCACAGGTGTCGTCTCCACCATCTTCCACTGGTCCATCTCCAAGCAGATTGAGGTGCCAACCTTGGCAGGCTCCTCCGCCATCAACGCCACCATGACGCCAAATGACGACCACCACCTACGCTAGAACATCGCCAAGCAAATGGAGCGCTACCACAAGATGAAGATCAACGGTAGAATAGATAAAACGCCGCACCCATTGCCGCCGCCAAACACCTCACACGCACCACAAAGTGCCCACCATGCTTCCGGGAACCCCAGGCGACGCCTTCAAGAAGGAACGCGACGAAGGTACGACGTCGTCGCCCGCAAGGGGAACTAGAGCTTTCGCCCAAATGAAGTGCACAGTGAGAAACGGGATAGGACCTCGACAAGGCCTCCAAGAAGGGAACCGACGCCCACAAGGCGCTGCCATTGTCGTGGCCTCCGCCGACGGCCAATGGTTTCCCCCGATCCCGCCCCCGTCCCATCCACCCGGCCAACTGGCCAGGGGAGCGCACGCAGCCGGAGAAGGCGTTGGACTTCATCGAAGCAGGCACGCCAGGTGACGGGGCACCCTGACCCATCGTAGTAGACGTCCACCAAAACCTCGCCACCCGCACAGCCGAAGTCGCGGACCACCAGCTCCCACGACCGTCGCTCGTCGAGAGGCCACGCCGTCCACACCGCCCGAGGCCGCCACCCCGGCATCCACTCACCGCACACATCCCGTCAAAACACGGAGAACGACCCACACCGCCGCCACTAGGGAGACCATACCGCGAGCACCCAAGCCGGGTGATGAGGCAGGGCCGCGCCGGCCAGATCCGGGCGGATCCGGCGATCCCCGGCCCACCAGCCGCCATAGAGGAGCCGACCTGATCTGGCAGTCGGACCTTCCCAGGAGACCCCCACATCGGATCAGGAGGAGGGCTAGCGACAGCTCCGACAACCAACGGCCGCCACAGAGGGCCTGCGTCGGCGGCCACCAAGAGCTGGGGAGGCGGGCGGCGGCGTCTGATGCGGGGTGGGGGCGCCTCCAACGTCGAGGCGGGTGCGCGGGGAAACCCCGCCGCCTCCAACCGCCGCGCGGGCGGCTGCCGGCGGCAAGGGGGGAGGAGGAGGGAAGGCGGGGGGAAACCGGCGGGAGGGTTTCGCCCCCGAGTCGCCTGGAGCGGACGACGCGGGGAGGGGGGGCTTTGTCGGTTGAGTGGAATACGGATCTGGGACGTATTAGAATGGGTTCCGTCAATATCTGTGAAGTAAGTTGTGACATTTTTGCAACAATAGCCCACTTCTCTGCTTCAATTTGCAGAAAACTCCTTATTATCTTATAAGCAACCACATTTCTCCTTCACTTCATCAAAACAGCTTGAGAAATATATTTTGAGTGAAAAGCAATATATTTTTAATGATATATATATATAGGAAAATGGTTGTGTACTCCTGGGAGTACGTACTCTCGCTCCTCATATACCACATATATGAATCTTTTATAGCTTATTATTATTTTTAATATACTTCATTAATAATTACTAGATACCCTAAAATGGATTTCATAAAAAAAAAATCATGTATGCCTCATATTTTCAAAGGTTTACGTATATACTGATTTGTTTGTACGTGGAAAAGGTATATTACAAAAAATAGGTCGTAAATAATATTTTTTTCAACAAAACTTGTATTGAGGTATCTTAGAATATTTAATGAAGTATATTGAGAATGATAAGGGGTATAATCAATGCATATACGAGGTATATTGTAGATGGGAGTACACACTCCCAAGAGTACAGAAAATGAGTCTTATATATATATATATATATATATATATATATATATATATATATATATATATATATATATATATATATATATATATATCAAAACAAGAGTGTTTTATTTCAAATTTGTGAACAAGTACTATTCTACTTTAAATCCGTTGCAACGCAAAGGCGCATTGCTAGTACATACACAAATGCAGCTAGGCAAGGAGAAAGGAAAGAAAACTGTTTCCCGGCCACACGAATTTACTTATGAACTGTGTACACATTGCATATTCTTCACAGTGAGAAAGTCGCTTGCGATCAATTTGGCACGAGCCCACGGGAGCTATGCTAATCCAAGCAGACAAGCTTGCAATGATCCATGGGCGGCTCGGATACCCAGAGGAGCTCCTCGAGGTACTCGGCACCTAGGTCCTCCAGGACCACCACGCCCGCCGTCGCCGGCCGCGCGTCCTCCTTCACGGCGTTAACCCGGGGCTGTTTCACAGGCCCCTTGTTGGGCGACCGCCTGCGCATGCAGTGGCGGCGTTTGAGCGCGAGCACGGGCGAGCCCACGACGACGCCGAGCGCGAGTGCGCGGAGCGACTCCCGGACGCGCTCGACGGGGAAGTTGAGCACGGCGGCGTCGCCGCGCGCGGAGAAGGCGGCCTGGTCGTAGGCCATGGCGGCCGCCTCGGGGCTGCCGAAGGTGCCCAGCCACACGCGGGCGCCATTCCGCGTCGAGTCCCGGATCTCGGCCGCGAACTTGCCCCACGGGCGCGTGCGCACCCCGATCAAGTCCTTGCCAACGGGCGTCGCCGCGGGGGCTTGGTGACCGCGGCGCCTGGGCGAGCTGCCGCCGGCGGGCACAGGCGGTGCGGCAGCCCCCACGCCCACGGCCGTCATGTCGGAGGAGGACGAGCTTGAAGGGAGAGAGTTGTCAGAGCAGGAGGCATGATCCGTGGATCCGTGGAAAATTTGCGCCGCCGTTATGGCCGCGCCGTTCCTCTCGATCCCCACACACATCGGCAAGCCGAGGTGCAGGGACGAAGAACCTACCCCGATAGGGGCAAAGAGCACCGCGGCCAGACCGTTCGACGGTGGCGCGCTCACCTCAAAGGGAACGCGCGACCGGCGAAGGGGCTGGCAACGGTGCACGCCGGCGGAGGGGAAGCAGCCGCGCGTCTCTGCTCTCTACTCTCTCTCTCACTCGCGAACAGACAGGAGGGGGAAAAGGAAGGGGAAAAGAAGGCGGCCGGGTGCGGCGCGGTGGCGCGACGTTGTCGCCGGCGGCCGGGGCGAACTCCTCTTTTCCTGCTGTCTCCGGCGAGGAGAACAACAGCGAGCGCGCGAAGGGGAGCAGAGGGCTTGGCAGCGCCTCTTTCTCGCTCTCTCTGTCATAGGAGAAACAGAGGAGGGGAACAAGAGCAGGCTCGCGCGCAGCGGTGGCCGCTCGATGCCGTCGCCGGCGGCAGGAAAGAGACTCGCCGGCGCCTAGCAGACAGGAGCAGAAGATGGCTCCACCGCGCCCTTATCTCTCTCTCTCTCTCTGACTTTGGAAAAGAAGAAGAAAAGGAAAGGGGGAAAGGAAAGAAAGCCGCGTCGCGGCGCGGTGGCAACCACCGCCGACGGCCGGTTAGTCGCCGTCTCTGGCGATCGAGAGAGAGACAGAAGGGTCGAGGTGAACGAGACGAATGGGGCGCTAGGTTTCGATCGGGAGGAACCCTCCCAGTTTTCTTCTAGCGAAATCGGCGCTGGACCGTCCGATCCTGATCGACGGTCACCGGCGAAACCCTAGCAGCAGACCGGGCCAATGGGCTGAAAGCGTGCGTGGGCCGAGGAGCTCGGGCGGCCGAGCGACGCTCGCCCAACAGGCCACTGGACTAGGCCAGTTTCGGCCAGAAGTGGCCCGCACGGCGCACGCAGTCCAAGCCGAAGGGGCGGCTACTGTACAGTTTTTTCTTGTCCAGTTTTGGGCTAATTATAATACAGTTTTTTCTATTCAAATTATTCAGAGAAAATTTTTGTTTAGAAAATAGAAAAGTAAAAGTAATGCTTCTGAAAAGCAAAAGGTTCATGATATTTTTCTATTCATGTTTTTTTCGCTGTAAATAAAAATAAAAGTGTTTTTTAAAGGTGAATAGAACTAAAGAAAAAGATTAAATTGTTGTTTCTCTAATGCAATTTTGAACCAACCGGTTAAAATTGCTTAGAGAGTAAAAGAGTATAGAATTATTTCTGAATAGAATATTGTAATGTTTCCGCTGCAAAGAAAAAGTTTTATCCTCCAATTAATTTGGAACCAACGGGAAAATTTAATTGGAAGAATTGTTCTTAGCAAAGTTTTTTCACTTATGGGTGAAATCAGATTGAGATAGCTTCTGCTATGACAGTACAAAGATATTTGATTAAAGTTTAATTATGGTATTGTTATTTTCTGACCAACGTTGATGATGACAATATTATAATTCAATGAGTCTTATAGTTAAAAGTTCAAACCTCTGATAAATTTTGTATCAAAGTGATCAATTTTCAGAGAACAATTAAAAATAAAGAAATGCTCTTGAACTAGAGAAATGTATAATTCTTGTTTCCGCTGCAATAAAGTTGATGATGATTATTATTTCTGAGCAAAGTTGTTTAATAGAAATACTATTATCACATTGTTTATGAATTATATGCATTATTTCCATTTTCGCCCAACGGTGATATGGAATTAATGTAGAAGAATGAGTTTTATTCTAATTCTACCAGACGATGATTTAGAGTATAAAAAGGAAGTTTTGCAAAAGTTTAGTGTGCATATTTTTTAACCAGACCAACGTAGGGTTATTTTTATGCTCATTATTGTTGATTATTGACTAAGTTTTCTCAGACTAAAAGTTTTCCATGCTTTCATTCATGAAAGCGAATGGTTGGGTACTTGTGACCCGAAAGATGACCAAGAAAGATCATAACGTGAGATAGTATGTTCTCTCTAAAGAATGGTTTCAAAAGAAAAGAGATAGATCATTGAGAGTCTTGGTTCACGAATGTCTTTCATGTACTCTCTATGATTTGAGATAAAACAAGCAACATGCGTGTTTAATTTGACCAACGTCGGATCAAGCATGTGTGTTAAAGAGCATTCGGATTTATTTATAAATTTGATGATCGAATATGCAGTCAAAAGAGCCAATTCTGGCATTTATGTTCCTTACAGGGAATTACCCGCATGGCGGGAAAAGATGATTATGATAAAACCCGCATGGCAGGATAAGTCTGGGAAAATCCCTGCGTAACCCGTATGGCGGCAGCAATTTTCTCAGACTTATCCTATATGACAAGAGAAAGACATGATGACTCATGTGCTTTTAATGTGTCCCACTCTGTGAGAAAAGTATGGAGTATCTATTATGCTTTCCTAGTATCAACCGTATATCTTATGTGTAACGGTCATTAAGCACTCAATATATCCGAAGAGAATAAAAGTTACAGACGAAACTAAAGATAAGAATGATATGCAAGTGTGACTTGCAAAAGTACTAATGATAAAGAACTCTATTGAGTTTCTAAAATGTAATGAGGAAAAAGTACTCCCATACTAGTTAAAAGATAACTTCATTTTGTATGAAGAGATAACTTCATTTCATATGAAGTAATCTGATGAATGAAGTAGATAATCAAAGTTTCCTCAATTCACAAGAGTTATCAATGGTTTTCGAAATTGTGGCAGAAAAGTTCTTGCCACATTTCGAGGGGGAGAAAGACATATGAGATAAATTAAGAATGATGAAACTCCCCTATACTTTAGATAATGTGATGAAGAATTTGATCGTCTGGGGGAGTATGACAGTCATATTAATATCCCTAAAGAAAAGAAATAGTTGTATTTCTGGATCTTTTACAGTTCCGAAAGCAGAGTAAGGAATACTAAGACGGTGCTTAAAGTGCCATAAAGAAGAAAGTTTTAAAAGAATAAACCCAAATTATAATGTTTAAGGATACGCCATTTTTAGTGAAGATGGAGTAATCTGGGGGAGCATGTTGTATGACCTATACAACACATCCCCATATGAGAGAAGTGCCCGTACCTGAGACACTGATGGTCTCAAGGAAGGAGAAAATCAGATACTTCTGATTACTATAAAGTCTATGTTAGTGAAATTCAAATGGAGGTTGATCCCACCTCATTTAAAGTGCTCATTCGAGTTTTGAGAAGTGTCTGTTTATCTAAATGATAAGAGACTATGTGAGATGAAATGAAATTGGTGAATCCCGAAGATGTTCCTCTAAATGATAAGAGACTATGTGAGATGAAATAAAATTGGTGAATCCCGACGATGTTCGGGACTGATGAGTAATTTCCAATGGAGCCAAAACAGTAGGCTGTAAAGAGTCTACAAGGACAATGTGACTCCAAAGAAAATATGTAAAGGTGTAAAACACGACTTAAATCGAAATTTTTTTGCGCGTTTTGCACTGAATAAATTACAATGAGTGTTGGTAGCACATCATGATCTGAGTTACATCAGATGAAAGATATCATGATCTGAGTTACATCAGATGAAAGTAAAGGACACAGGGGATACTGCCTAAAGAAGTCTTTTATGGACTAAAGCAATCAAATGTTGTTTTGGGTTAAAGAAAATGAGAGGAAAATTGTATTCGTGCAAAGTTATATAATGGGAAATTCATTTCCTAATCATGTGCATGTGGATGACATCCTACTTGCTAGTGGTGATGTCAACCTACTGCAGGAGGAGAACAAAAGTTCTTATCCTCAAAGTTCAAAAGAATGTTATCGGTAGAATGTCTCTCGTTATAAGTATCGAGATTCACAAAGAAAAGAATAAAAGGGGGTATTAGGGATGTCGAATGGACATGCTAAGAAAGGTCTCTAAAGTATGCATGCGAGAAAACCTACGCCTGTTCTTATAGTCAAGGGTAATAGAACTGGAAACTATGGTGTTCCAAAAGTTGATGAGAAAAGATTGAAAACGGATATGGTACCATATGCTTCAGTTGTTGGAAGCTCAATACATTACCCTAACACAGTTCACATATCCGGGTTGTTTTGGCAATGTCCAGTCCATATATAGATCACTGGAATGGAGTCAAAGATATCGGCCTCAAGCTGAAAGAAATAAGTGCCCTCAAAAGATTGTGAGTACAAAGACATGACTTGTGAAATGTATAGCGAAATCCACAATTGTCGCTAACTTTCATACTTGGAGGTTTTTGTGTGGAAAAGCTCCAAAGAATGAAACAATTATCATCAATGTGATGCAAAGATATGTTGTAGCTTGATATGAGGCTGAGGGACAGGCAAAATGGTTATGAAGACCTGTACCCGGAGTTGATAATGGTTGACAACAGCGATAACTATTTTAAGTCTTTCGCTCCTATGACAACGAGTCAAGTGTTGATGCCAAACACACTGACACAGAGTTATGCGTTGTAAAGGAGAAAGTCCGAAATTATGTAGGAATGCTTGAAGCATAAAAGCAACAGACAAGTGTTTGCAGATCTGCTTATTAAAGGCTTACCGCCCAGTGTGTTCGGAGAACACATAGTCGACATGGGTTTTATGGTATAGTCTAAAATTTCCGGACAATAAAAGGGTCCAAGATTAAAGAATTTGTTTCAAAACAGCGAGATACGTTGTGGCTGTCTGATTCTATCGGCAATTGAGCTGTGACGATGAAACATGTTCTATGTATTGATCTGTTATGAAACGAGTAAAGTAAAAGTATGCGGTCAAAAATAAAAGTTGAGATCAAGGGGGAGAATGTTAGGATGATCTCCACCGTGTGGGCCCAACGGCCCATCGGGCCCTTAGATCTGCACCCTGATCGGAGGCGCTCAACCCACTATGGGTGACGGACCCCTGTCACCTGCACTATATAAAGAGGTGGGGGCCGGCGGCTCGCATAACGAGGTTCATCGCAGCGCCGTACACCCCACCTAATCCCCTACCGATGTAGGGTTAGTGCAGTGCTGATGGGAAGCACCGCCACCACCACTCTCTGCCATCACACCGGCACCGGCGCCATAGCCGGCAACTGGAGCCCCTCTAGACACGAGAAGGTAAGAAGTACCGTGAATCATCTAGCCTACCCGATCCATGGATATAACACCGTGGACTCCAAGAGGGTGCCGAGGAAGGCCATGTCGTCCATGTCACTCATGTCGAAGTCAGACGACGGTGCGGCGGCGGTGTAGCGGTGGTGCTGGTAGTAGGATCCCAGCGGGAAGGTGACGGCGAAATGCTGCTCCATTCGGTTGACTGGCCGAGGTTGATCGATGGGGAGAAGCAGTGGCGGCTGCTTCCTGCTTGGTTTGGGGTTTTGCGGGGCTTGACAAGCAACAGGAAATGCGCGGGGGTTTTATACAGCTCCCCGGTGCGGTGCGTCACCTACATAAACCTCATGATTTGATCGGACTAATTTAAAAGGGAACGGGCTACGGAGCTCAGCGATGATCTAACCATGACATCAAAACGGGCCAACCAGCGGGTACGAGGCAACCAGCCGGTGCGGTGCAACTAAGAGATACTCGCCGGACACAGGAAGCGGCAGAATGCACCTTCGGGCTTACGTACGGCGGCGGGATACGACCAAAACACCAGGGCGTCGGCATCGCGCTTCAGAGGTGTTCGGAGGAGCGTGACCATGCCCTTCCAGTATGGTGTGAAGTTCCAGGGTGGGATTCCTCCTCTCTCCGATGGGCGTCTTCTTTGTTTCGCGTCATTTTAACTTTAACCGTAAATTTCATTCACAATATATTAAGTATAGGTCACAAAAATTTACATCACTAAAAACTATAGTACATTTTAACACGGATTGAATGGTATAATTTTCATGACATACAATATTTGTATTTATTTATGAAAACACTTTTAATCTGTTCATCATCAATTATGGCAGTACAAAAAACACCAAAACTATTAATAATATACATCCAGATCCTTAGACACCTACCGACGACTATAAGCACTGGAGTCAGTTAGTGGCATACCTAGCGGGGGTGCCATGGCACACCCAGAATTTTGTGAAATATATTTTACCATGTAATGATTGGTTGATTTTCAAGGCCCATCCAAGCTAGTTGAAATAGACCTTAGTTTTTTTTACAGTGTGCACAACCTTCATTTCATTTCTGGGTCTGCCACTGACTGGTATGAGCCGAAGATGCGCCGTCATCATCACCCCTCCCTTACAGAAGAGGGGGTCGTCGATGGTGACCTGGCCATCGAGGCGAGGACCCATGTGTGGTGGATGTCTAGGTTTGGGCACCATCACACAAATAGAGCACGAGCATGTTGATCTTTTAAGTATAATGCATTTAAAAGCTCATATACCTCAAATTGTACTCATATATAATTTACATCACAAAGCGAGTGTTTTTGTATAACAAGATTAGCTCTTTTCACTTTGGCCTTTTAGGGTTCCACTACAGTGTGATGACGTGGTCCCTCCTATTCTCTATAATGCTTCTTCACCCACCCCTCGCCCGCACCTTTGCCGCCTTTGTTTGCTGCACCCCTCATTCCCCAACTTCTCATTTCTTTCCATTGACAACTCGATTGCCCCCATTACTCCTTACTACACGATCGCCTTGCCACTCCACAAATCCACCTCCATCGGGCGTCGTCTTCCACCACAGCCTCCTTTGACAGTGCCAAGTAGGGATGCCGCTGCTTCCGGTCAATCTGACATTTAATCCCCAAGGGAGCACACTATCTTTCTAGCTATTGGTGTGTCACCACCTCATCATCATCCCCAACTTCCAGTGACAACATCACTCGTTGTCATTGCCCTAAGTAGGCCGATAAGTGCTCTCAGCCCATCCTCGCCCACCTTTTCTCTTTCTTCATAGTCGTTTTTGATACTCCTTCCTGCTCAAGCATGTCCCTATGACCTTGGTTGGGTGGATTCTTCAACTTCAAGAGGTTGTCTTTCTTGCGAGGAAAACTTTCGATCCATTCATCAAATATTATGGCAGTACAAAGACAAAAAAGTTACATCCATGTTCATAGACCACCTAACGACGATTATAAGCACCAGAGCGAGCCGAAGGCCCGCAACCATCATCACCCGTCCTTTACGAAGCCTGACAAACCTCGTTGTAGTACATAGTTGGTAGGTTATCGTGCTAAAGACCCAAAAAGACCAGCGCAGCAGAACATCAACCATCGTCGATGGAGAGAAGTGTAGATCGGAAGGATCGAATTCGTAGCTACACAAGCACTGATCAACAAAGACCAGATCCATTGAGGACAAATGACCGAATCGCGCGAGATCCATCAGAGACACACCTCCACACACCCTCCAACAACACAAGACACACCGGCGTGACGGGGCCTAGGCAGAGAGAACATTATTCCATCTTCAGGGTGTCGCCGCCGCCTTGCCTTTCTAAACATGACACAAACCCTAAACACACTAAAAAAATACCTAAAAACTAAAGCAGGAGCCCTCCCAGTGGCAAGAGCCGGAATCCACCATGTCTTTATGGCGCTAAGGTCGTAGAAGACGAGGCAGATCAACACCGATGCCGGCCCGAGGCAGGAAACTCTAGACACATGGGAGTCTCTCGTGGGAGGATAAAAACGTTTCGAGGTGATACTTCCAAGAGGTTATCTGTCCCGTTGAATAGCCGTTTAGAATAGGAAGTGGTGGTCAAATCGGTATAAGCCTGGACGTTGATTAGCCGACTAGCCGTAGAGACGCGGTGTAGAGGTTTGTAACCAGGGCTTGTTTGACCGAAAATCAGCCGGATGCGAAGGCTGAACGACCTGGATGACATATCCTGACCGTTGAAAATCGTTAAACCTGGTTCCGGTCATATCCTGAACGTTGAAAACCGTTAAACCAGCTAGTAAGACTACACTAGTCACAAGACTTCTTACCAAGTTAAACAATTCTACGCTATATCACCGACTGTTATGTTGCGTAGGTTGTATCAGCACTAATTAAGAGCAATATATTAGCTACTGTAGCACGGACCGCCAGGAAATTAATTATGCAAATAAACGGTAGAGGTAATCTGGTTCAACTAGGTTTAGAGTATGCAAACGCTGACCACCTAAAACGCAAGAAACACAAGCACGGACCTGGGTCCTGCAACGGCAATGAGGCTTAGGGCATCTCCAACTCACGAATCCTCAAACCGCCCGTCCGAACCGACATGTTGTGCCATCCACGCGGTCTTATATCAGTTCGCTCGGCGGTTCGGACGCCGTAAACAGGAGAGAAAGTGGGGGAGGGAGGTTTTGCGGGCGTCCAGACTGCTGCTACGTCCGCTTCTGACTGCCCTAACCACTCAAACACCCTTTCTAGTCTGCGTGCTTCCCGCCCGAAAGGGTCAATGCAGTTCCAGAGCGTCAGTGGCACATTCATACCTGGCCAGAGCGGATGCGATTACTCACTACTGCCGTCATTGAAGCAGCACGCAGACAGAGAGAGCGCTGCTTTCCGGTGCACGCGACCATTCCGCGTTCAAACGACACCGTGGCCATCTGTCGCCCTACATTAATGACACGCGATAGCCGGGGAACCTACTCCAGTGCCACCCGTCCGTCTGTCTACCGCCCACCGTTGCCATCCGCCCGTTATATAAACTCCAGTGCCGGCCATAGCTGCAGCCATCCTCCTCCGGTCCCTTTCTCCTATCAGAACCACTCCCACCATGGCCACCTCGTGCTCCAAAGCCCTCTTGGACGGACTATCATCGTAGCAGAAGAAGGGGATGGCCACCAATGCAGCCGGCAGGCCGATGACATTCCAATGGAAGACGCGACCGAGGACTAGACGGTGCCACCCTACTTGCCAGTGCATGTCAGCATGACCATCGGCAATGGTCGTTCCGACTATATGGGTATGGTGAAGGAGGAGCGCGAGGAGCAGTTCGGGGCGGCACAAGCTGACCAGACCTACAACCTCCAGCTCCTCGAGGAACACCGACAGGGGAAGGAGCAGCTCGCCGCTGGCAGGTCCATTGCGCTGGACGCGAATGTTGCAGAGCAGGCAACGCTGCTCCAGTCCTACCGCATCGTCCGCCGCCACAACAGTTGGCGGTATCGCCAATGTTAGGCGAAACTGGAGGCCGCCTACAAGAAGATGGACGAGGCGGCAGATGAGGTGTGGGGCAAGATCGATGATGAGGAGGACATTGTCGGCTCCGCCAAGGCCGCACCCCGCTGCCACGACCATAAAGCCGGCATGTCCGCGGGCGTCACCGCCGCTTGGGTCCCAGGAAGGCCACCGTTCTTCCCCTTCTCCTGAAGCCAAGCTTGGCGTGCTGAAAATCGTTGGCCGATTAGCCGCTTAAGTTGCGGTGGTGGAGGCTGCTGAGGCAGATCACCGAGGCGGAAGTGGAGAAGGCGAAGGCAAGTGTCGGAGCTTCGATTCTTGGGGTTGATGGCCGAACATGGGGAACGGGCGCCGACGATCATTTATATTAGATTTAGAATAGGGTTTAGTCAAAAGTTGTCCAAGATGTAACATCCGGTTTATATGAAATATGTTCGAATGTAATGAATCCCGTTTGGTTTATATGAAAATCTGAAGTGTTCGCATGAATTTCGTCCGGTCAGTTTGAGCCGTATTTGAAATGATGCGGGCAGTATCGGATGGGCGTCTTTGGCATCAGTGTTTGTGGACTAGTCCATCTATCCGTGTGCTGATGCGAGAGCAATTTACGGGTCAACGTTGGAGATGCCCTCACAGGCGAGTAGAGGCTTGTGCCGCATATACCACTATTTGTTTCATCAGTCTTATCCTACCGCTTTTGTGAGATGGATCAGGATTTCAGGAGGGTGGTTATCAGGTTATGCCTTTTGACATATTGATCTGTGCAATCCTAATACCATTTTCTGTAGATCCTCTCCTAGTATTAACAAAATTTTGGTCGTTATGCCGGTCGGGCAAAAGACAAAAGGAAGAGTGCGGCTATACGACAGCCAGGGGCTTTCCTGCCTTCTTCCTTGCCTGCTCATCAAGTGATCGTCACTTCCAATTATTTTTCTTCACCCACATCTCCTTGATTGGCCTGGCTTGTCTTTTCTTGTTAAAGTTGCGCAAGCCCGAATCTAGTGCGCGCCAACTCCATGAACTAGCAAGTACTACTATCTCTGCTTTGATCCTTTCTTTTCAGCCAATCAGTTCCCATTTTTAAATCCGTTCCCTTTCTCTGCTGAGACACTTATAATTCCATTCCGTAATAATTTCAGGCACACGAATGAATACAATAGAAATAATCAATGCATCATATAACTTTCTCAAGACTTTGCACAAGCTAGGCAGCATAAACTTTGACGGGAGGACTTGTTTAGATTATCATGACAAAAGCCTCTCCCGGGCTCTCCGAAGCTCGAACCGCAGGTAGGTAGCCGCTTCCTCTAAAACGCTCCAGCCAGGAAGATTAGCGCTCAGCCTACATGGACTACCTGCTACTTAAATAACTAACGATCATCCGTATGCTATTCTCTTACGTTACTGTCCTTGTTGAGTGTTTCCTTCAAAAAAGAAAAATCCTTGTTGAGTGTTCGTAGTGTTTCGCCTACATCAGCATCCAAAGGAGCAGAGATGCTTCCTGCAGTATTATTATCAAGTGTTCGTGTAGACCTCCATTCAGAGATGTACAGTATGCGTGCAGTGCTCAAAGTGCCCCAACTTTGGCTACAGAAGATTTGGAGATTGCTCGGCTCATTGTATCCCATTGCATGCGTGGTGTATATATACACGTACAACTCAACTAATCCCTACATTAATTCTCTCACAACCCCCCCCCCCCCCCCCCACACACACACACACACGCACGCACACACAAACAACCCCACTCATCCTTTTCGAAGCTCACCACCGGTAGCCCTTTCGTCATGATGCCAGCAAGCTGTCCCGATCTAGGCATATGAACGACTTGGAACTGTCCAAAAGAGAGTTATTTTTCTCTTACAAAGTGAATCTCGAATTCGATGTGCTTGGTATGTCGACGATGAACGGGATTGGCGGAGAGGTAGACGACAATACGGCTCATACATTGTCGCAGAAGAAAAAGATCGCATTGTCGATGGAGCAATGGAGTTCGACAAGTAATTGCCGGAGCCAACAACATTCATCTATCGTGTTTGCTACAGAGTGGTACTCTGCTTCCACGCTCGAGCGTGTCACGGTAGTTTCTCGTTTAGACAACTAGGAGACGAGACTTGTTCCAAGGTAGATGCAATAGCCAGAGGTGGAGTAGTGGGTGTCGGGACATGCTTCCCAATCAACATCGGAGTAGGCAACAATGTTGAGATGTCAGGAGTCGAGGATCCATGAAACCATGCCATGCAAAGAAGTGCCACGAATGTAGCGGAGGAGACACTTTCAAGGGCGAGTTCATGCCCTTTGGGGCGTGCATCTGCAAGCAATCTGGCCAACCGCGTAGGCGATGTCCGGCTACGAAGAAATGTGGTCTGCGTAACCATAGAAAAAGACATGCCAAATCATCATCTCCTTCAACCGATGGATAGTAGTCCCCACAAAAAACCCTCGTTTCTAGATGTGGCATGTTTATGGCTTGGAAAATGGATTTTAATCGAGCCAGGCAGGTTCTCTGCTCCCTTCCTCATAAGTGATAGTTTGGTTAACTATAAGGCCAAGGGAGTCTACAGCTTGCTTTAGTACAAGGCACCTGCTTACGGTGATTCGGGTTGCATGTAACTTCATATACAAATAGAAAGTGATTCATTAGCAAGTGTCACCATGTTGGGGAAGCATACATGAACGACAAACAAAACCAAGAACGTGAAATCGACAGAAACACGTAAGCAATGAAGCCTCACTGTGGGGAACAGATGGACAAACTGCTCCTCATCCATCAAAGAAGAAGCCTCAATGCCCAAATAAAACACGCGTTGCTAGCCCCACGCTGCAAAACCGCTTGTTTCTAGGAAGCTGGCATCTACTGGATCTACAACTCGGATAGGAAAAAAAACAATTAGCCGATCGCTCAGAGCTCCTTGGATAGCAAAGATGAGCTCGAAGAGCACCTCCAGCTGACCAAGGTGAGGGACTTATGTAGAGCGGCAGTGGCGAAGGATAGAGAAAGAAGGAGAAGAAAAGCAAATGTCATCTTTCGCCCACCCAAGGGTTAGGGTTATCTTTTGAAAGAATCTCTTGTATCAACAGATGTGAGAATCGGTCGTGCATATTATCATATAGAAATGTGAATCGAGATGCATCTGGATGAGAGTTTGGCTTCCTTTTGGCAAAAACTAGATTGTTTTCAGCAAACTAGCAATCTGTAGAGATGACTGATATGTCCCACTGCTTCCTCAACTTGAGCAGGAAACTTCCAACCAAGTAGGAGGGAGGGGCACTCTCAAATAGGAATGCAAACATAAAATGCGTGCTCTTGAGTGTCAATTCCTCTTCTGACTGAAGTGAATAACAAACATTCCTTCCATTTGGACAATGAATAATGAGAGAATCGTAGAAGATATCAGGATCTGGGGCTAGGGGACGAGATAAAGACAATGACAACACGCAAGTGAACGAACTAACAAAATCGACCACAAAGAGTCATACACGTGGACACAGTCCCAAAAACAAAGAAAGAACGAACAATGAAAGCCAGGTAAAAAGAGAGACATAACACAGTACAAAGCCAAGGAGAGCACATCCTTTTACTAAGTGGAGCGAGTGTCGCAGGCTTACCAACAAACACTCACCCTGCCCTTCCCTCTAACCCAAGCCACTGGCACGGAGGCCAACATAGGAGAGTCACCGTTGGACGACGACTGGGTACACATAGCATACGAACCGTCTACCGGCCAAAGAAGGACGGAACCAACACGGTTCCATGCGGACACTAGCCGGATACAACCAACCAGAGAAACGAACAATACTCCACGCGGTCGCCGATCGGATAAAACTAGCTATGCGGAACGAACACGGGTCCACCCGAACACTGGCCAAATAGGACCAGATGGACGGATAGGCAGGAACCAAAGGTAATAGTCGGGCACAAACCAAAGAATGAACCCATCTTTATCTAACTGGCGAGAGGCTTGCTTCGCAATGTCTCCAACCGCGCTGGCCTTAAGAACCACTTGGGTGTTAGTCGTTATAGCCTGGTGGGTCCGAGTAAGATGCACAAGCCGCTCGACACGATCGCACATAGTCGGGCGGGTTCCACGCATGACAGTCGCCTCTACCCGGTGGCCCAATGCTACTTGTGAGCTGCGTTGTGATTTTCCCGAAGAGGAGGGAATGATGCAGTATAATAGAGATAAGTATTTTTCTCAGTTATGAAACTAAAGTTATCAATCCAGTAGGAGAATCATGCAATAACTCGTTAGCAGCACCTGCACACAAAATAACAAACCTCACACCCAACGCGAACAAGGGGTTGTCAATCCCTTGACGGTTATTTGCAAGATTAAATTATATGGTGATAAGATAGATAGATCGAACAAAAATATAAAATAAAATAAATAAAGGAAAAGTGCAGCAATGTATTTTTAGGATTTTTAATATATGATAGAAATAGACCCGGGGGCCATAGTTTTCACTAGAGGCTTCTCTCTTGAAAATAGCATACGGTGGGTAAACAAATTACTATTGGGCAATTAATAGAAAAGCAAATAATCACGACGATATCCAAGGCAATGATCATGTATATAGGCATCACGTCCGAGACAAGTAGACCAAAACGATTATGCATCTACTACTATTACTTCACAGATCGACCGCTATCCAGTATGCATCTAGAGTATTAAGTTCATAAAGAACGGAGTAATGCCTTAAACAAGATGACATGATGTAGACAAAGTAAACCCACGCATGAATAAACCTCCATCTTTTTATCCTTAATAGCAACGATACAATACGTGTCATGTCCCCTGAGATTAAGCAACACAAAATCAAGCCCATTACAAATCACCTCTCCCATTGTAGATAAATCAATCTAGTTGGCCAAACCAAATCAATGGATCGGAGAGAAATACGAAGCTATAACAATCATGCATAAAAGAGTTCAGAGAGAACTCAAATAATATTCATGGATAATCTGATCATAAACTCATAATTCATTGGATCCCAACAAACACACCGCAAAAGTTATTACATCGGATAGAACTTCAAGAACACCGAGGAGAACATTGTATTGAAGATCAAATAGAGAGAAGAAGCCATGTAGCTACTTACTATGGACCCGTAGGTCTGTAGTAAACTACTCACGCATCATCGGAAAGGCAGCAAGGGTGATGTAAAGCCCCTCCGTGATCGAATCCCCCTCCGGCAAAGTGTCGGAAAAGGCCTCCAGATGGGATCTCTCGAGAACAGGAACTTGCGGCGGCAGAAAAAGTATTTCGTGGTCTCCTCTGTTGGTTTGCCAATTTTAGAGAATTTATAAAGGTGGAGTTAGGTCAAACGGAGCTACGTGGGCCTCACAAGCCATCAGGGCGCGCCCTACCCCCCTGGGTGTACCCTCGTGGGCCACTGCTCCATCTTCTTGTCTCCTCCAGAAGTTTCCAGGGTCTCTTATGTCCAGAAAAAAATCTCTAAAAGTTTCATGGCATTTGGATTTCGTTTGGTTCTGATATTCTGAAAAATCAAAAACAGGCAAAAAACAACAACTGGCACTGGCCACTAAGTTAATAGATTAGTCCTAAAAAATGATACATAATTGCTTGTAAATGTATATAAAACATCCAAGATTGATACTATAATAGCATGAAACAATTAAAAATTATAGATACGTTGAAGACGAATCATCCAAATATCATATAGCCCCACACAAGCGAACGAAATGGCACACGCGGGTCGAGGGCAATGGACGGCAAATGGGGCGACCCTGTGCGTGCCCTAGGGCCACACGTCATGGACCCTCGAGGATGTCGGCTCGGTGTGGAGCCTGAAAAGATCAAACGGCCGGGAGGGCGCTAGGGAGCCAGTAGCACGCGCCACGAGCAAAACGGGCGGCGCGGAGAGCACTCGGAAGCAGGGATGCCCCCAGGAGGCGGGTACTCTGGCATTCTTTATAGGAGTAATAGCCAAGGAGGATTGGTTCATCATGTTGGATCCGAACTTGATGGATCCAGTGTCGTAAGAATTTTGGGAGAAGGCATGAATGGTGATCATATGTTCCTGGTACCTAGGAGAGGGAATGGTGGTTGCACACACCGAAGGAAAAGGAGGGTGACACACACACCCGAGGAGAAGTGTATTGTGCACATGCGGGCAACATGTAATTTGTACATGTCGCCGGTTTATATGGTTTTATTCATGCAACTTGTTAAAAACTACTGCATGTTTGCTTGATGTGGTAAACTTTTATCCACTCCGGTCCTTTGTACTCTACACACACACCAAATTTATATTAAAAATTGTCAACGTCTACGATACAAAATACATATACTATGAAACTACATTTGACAATGAATCTAATAATATTAATTTAATATTGTGAATGTTGATATTTTTTCTATAAGTTTGATCCAAATAAAGATACTTTGGCTTTCGACAAAACTTATATGCAGACTAAAAAGGATCGAAGGAGTAAATTTGAAGGCAATTGAAGTGAGTGAACGGGGAAATGGAAAAAAAATGAAAGCTGAGATATGACGACTTTGAGTTTGCGTGTCCTTTAACTAATCTCTAAATGTATATAAAGTGTGATCCATATGCATTACAACAACTACAGATAAAATAACTCATTGCTCTACTCTCTAAATTCATTGAATGAACGATTTTCAACAACATTGCTACAACAGAGTGACCCTTTCTTTTAAAAAGACTAAAAATCTGATGTTAGATCTTTAAACATGACAAACTGAATGTTTTAACTAAGGGTGTGACTTGGTCTCAGTCGGCTGAGACCTAAGTCTTGGTCAAGTGACATAGGAGTAGTATATAAGAAGAAGAAGAAAAAATTGTATGAATCTTCCTACAAAATCAAAGGAATATAGCATTAATTGAGACATAACGAAATTTCAGTCGACCGAGACTAGCAAAACTGTTTAACCAATGCCTAAAATCTGGCATTCGCCAGATATTCGGGTCCTTTTCTTTCCATGCGACACAGTGGCTTTGTAGTATATTCCTGAAAAACAGAAAAAATGCGGCTAATGCGGTTTATCTGTACCACATTGCAGATTCCGCCTATGGCTGTTTTAAGTTTTAACGGGGCCTGTCAAACAAAGTGAGACCAGCTCTGGTCAAACCCTTGGATGGCAGGTATATCAAAATCGTGAACGGCACTCCAAGTTACCCTAGAAACAATTTCTCATTTCCTCAATGCTTCCATTTGATAACGAGCGCCCAATTTTTTAGGACTTAATTTGCCGGCAACAAGAAAAGCTAAACTTTTACTGGGACTTTACAAATACTCCTCTACGCGGCTCTCTTGTTAATTGCTCCGAACTTGCGGCCTCTGTACTCGTCTCACATTTTGTTATCACTCTCCTCCGGAGCGTAGTACTTGTCGTGAGTGGATGCAGCTAGCCATGGCTGCCCAAGACGAGCAGCAGCGGCCGCTGCACATCCTCTTCTTCCCCTTCCTAGCCCCCGGCCACCTCATTCCAATAGCCGACATGGCCGCGCTCTTCGCCGCCCGTGGCGTCAGGTGCACCATCCTCACAACGCCCGTCAACGCAGCCATCATCCGCTCGGCCGTCGACCGTGCCAATGACGCTCTCGCTGGCCCGGCCATTGATATCTCCGTCGTGCCGTTTCCTGACGTCGGGCTCCCGCCGGGCGTCGAGAACGGCATGGCCCTTAGATCCCAGGGCGACCGCGACAAGTTCGCTCGAGCGGTGCAGCTGCTCCGCGAGCCCTTCGAACACTTCTTGGTTCACAACCACCCCGACGCGGTCGTGGCCGGCAGCTACTTCCACTGGTCCGCCGACGCTGCCGCGGAGCACGGTGTCCCACGCCTCACCTTCCTCGGTAGCAGCATGTTCGCGCGGTCCTGCAGCGAGAGCATGCTGCGCAACAACCCATTGGCTACTGTCCCCGACGACCCCGACGCGCTCGTTTCCCTGCCGGGGCTGCCGCACCGTGTCGAGCTGAGGCGGAGCCAAATGATGGACCCCGTGAAGCAGGCGGACCACTGGGCATTCTTCCAGAGCGTGAACGCCGCGGACCAGAGGAGCTTCGGCGAGGTTTTTAATAGCTTCCATGAGCTGGAGCCGGACTACGTCGAGCACTACCACACGACCCTTGGCCGGCGCGCGTGGCTCGTCGGGCCGGTAGCACTCGCCAGCAAGGACATGGCTGGGAGAGGCACCGACGCGCTCTCACCGGACTCGGACAACTGCCCTGGGTGGCTGAACACGAAGCCTGCTGGCTCGGTGGTGTACGTCTCCTTCGGCACACTGATCAGGTTCTCGCCGCCGGAGCTGCACCAGCTCGCCCGCGGCCTCGAACTCTCAGGCAGAAATTTCATGTGGGTGACGGGCGCCGCAGGCCCGGACCCTTCAGAGTGGATGCCTGAAGGCTTCACCGAGCTGATGGCACGCGGCGACCGCGGGTTCATCATCCGAGGCTGGGCGCCACAGCTGCTCATTCTGAACCACCCTGCCATTGGTGGGTTCGTGACGCACTGTGGTTGGAACTCGACACTTGAGGCCGTGAGCGCCGGTGTGCCGATGGTCACGTGGCCGCGGTATGCAGATCAGTTCAGCAACGAGAAGCTTATTGTGGAAGTGCTCAAGGTGGGCGTCAGCATCGGCGCCAAGGACTACGCATCGTCCGTGGAGACTCACCAGGTGATCGGCGGTGAAGTAATCGCTGAATCCATCGGAAGATTGATGAGCAACAACGAGGAGGGCGGTGCCATAAGAAAGAAGGCCAAGGACCTCAGTGTGAAGGCAAGGACCGCGGTGGAGAATGGTGGATCTTCGTACAATGATGTTGGCCAGCTGATGGACGAGTTGACGGCCCGCCGGAGTTCCACGAAGGTTGGAGAAATGTAAAAAAATGCTTGGGTTGGCATATATGACAAACATTCGCCACGAGAGATGGAGTATTTGGGAAAGTTCGTCGGGCAGTTTCAGTGTATTTGAAGAATCTAGGTGGCTTTTGTAAAAGACAAATACACCACGGATGCATTAACTTGTCTGGTGCGACCACTTTAATGCCTAAACTTGTAAAATACATGAAACTGGTGCTGTAACTTGTCCGAGCGTTTAAATACGGTGCCTCTATCCGTATGGGGGCATATGCACTGCCCACATGGCGTGCCAACGTGGCATCGGCCCACATGACAATGGGTGTGAGAGGAGTGTGCTGATTGTTTTACAAAAAACTCCTTATACATTATATAATTTTCACAAAAGCTTTTGACATTTTATTTAAATATGTCAAACAGCATTGATCGCACCTATTACATCTAGACCTCGCATGTCAGCACATGGAATAAAATAGTAATAACAAAAAAAAGCACCCGGCAGGATTCAAACTCAGTACGAGGGCGCGCAACTCTAATTAATGGGGCGACCCATTTCGTCCGTTTGGGTCATTCGGACATAAAAGTTGGCCCAACGAGGCGATCCAAACGGAAGCGCGTGTCCGTCTGTTGTCCGCTTGCCATCCCTCCCGACCCAAACTGAGCACAAAAATGGGCCACAAATGGGTCTGCGTGGACAAAAGCGGCCGCTCTCGTCGTCCGCTCTCGTCTGCTGCCTTCCTCTCATGTCCGCCCCTGGACCCACGTATCAATGACCGGGTGAGAAAACCACCCCAGCCGCGACCCCACCCCACCTCCGCCTCCTTCCACAGCCGTACCAGCAGCAACTCCCTGTCGGCGGTGATGCATCTCTTCTCGGGCGGCTGCGGCCGCGACCCCCACCCCGCCTCCGCCTCCTCCTCCTCCCGCCGCGTCCTCCAGCTCGCCGCCGCCTCCTCCAGCTCGCCGTTGCCTGCTTCTTCTTCCTCATCGCCTTCCTCCGCCTAAACTTCCCCTCCTCCCGGTCCACCGCGTCGTCCCCTGCCGGCCCTCGCACCCGCCTCACCCCGAAGGCCGGCCCTCCGCCGCGACTGCATGGCGACAGAGGCCGCCGCGGCCGCCGTCGCCTCCAGGGAGCTCTACACCGGATCCAGTTCGACGACGTGGACGGCGGCGCGTGGAAGCAGGGGTGGGAGGTCGCCGTCGGAGCTGGCCGTCGACTTCGCCCGCCCACCTCGATCTCATATGCTCCCAGTGCAGGCTGTGGTGACGGAGGAACGCGGCGGCGCCGGTAGGAAATCTGCATCTTGCTTGTCCGCTTTGGGTCATCCACGAGCGGCGCGTTGGGTGCATCCGCAGACCGTGCGTGTCCCCTCATGTCCGCTAGGCGGACAGGCGACCCAAACGGACAAAAAACGGATAAAATCCGTGTCCGTTTGGGTCGCCCCATTGGAGTTGCTCTAATCACTACGCCTATAATAGTTGACTGTGGAATATCCTAATATGCTTCTATTTATCAAGAAACCGGGTGAAATAATAAAGAGAAATAAAAAAGAAAACGTTGATTCGTGGCAAATTGAAAAATAGAATATTAAGAAAGTCTCATGTTTGAAAAAAAAACTATTCAACATATTACCTGCCATCAACTTAATTTTTTTTAGTGATTTTACAAAAAATCATCATATTTTTGGAAAATTCTCACGTGTACTAAGAAATTATAAATGTGTTTTTAAAAAATGTCTGTCATGCATTCAAAAAATTTACAACATCTATTTCATAAAATGTTCAATATGTATTGAAAAAATTAGTGTAAACTTATTCTTACATTTCTACAAACACATTTAACATGTGTTAACACATTTATAGAATTTATTGTTTCTACACAATGATTTTTAATACATGTTAAACAATTTTCAAAATAACGTTGTTGATTTTTAATAGTTATGTATTCTAAAAATACAACGAAGATACAAAATAATTTTGTGTGCTTGTGGTCCTGAGTGAAGATGTAAACAAATTTTTAATATTTTATAATATATGTTGAACTGTTTAAATCAACATAAATTTTAGAAAAAGTTCATGGTTAAATCTTTGAACTACAAATAATAATAAAATAGAATAAAAAGTTTTAATAGACAATAATCACATATTGATAATTATTGTATTTTAATATTAGAATATTGTATATCATAAAAACCAAACAGTAACTTAAAACATAATAGAAATTGCAGAGCGGTAGATAGACTTTCTAGCTAACAGTTGTACACAAAGTACTATTTGTTTTGGTGGCTAGCATGCGTACTAGCTATTTAACCTAGATGTCCCAGGGTCGAAACCAATTCAAAGACTCGGTTTATTTTTTTCCTGTTATTGGCATATACAGAGCAATGGCTTATCTGTGACTTTAATTAAATCTTAGGGGATTTTTTGCACACAAAAACTCATACGCATTTCACCCAGCACAAGCATCGCTCACACCCACTGACATCTGGGTCAACCACCAGCTGTCACTCCACGTGGACAGCACATACGGTGGCATACGGGTGGAGGCACCGTATATGCACCGTGCAACAAGTTATAGCACCATTTTTATGTATTTTACAAGTTTAGGCACTAAACTGGCCGCAACAGACAAGTTAAGGCACCCGTGATGTATTTAACTCTTTTTAAAATTACCATGTCATTTCTTTAATTTCGAGCGTAGAAAGTCATCCAAACTGCACCGTAGAATCAAGATCGTGTGGCGGTTAGGGCGTTCACCGGCAGTTTTTCCCTAGAGAATGTTCGCCGGTTACTATTTCCAAAAGGTCTTACTAGTCCCTTTGATATGGCGAGCACTAGGAGCCGGTCGGCCGGCCAAAATTTTGGTCGGACGCCATGCAGCCATGCGATTGGAGGCCTCCGCATCGTTGGATCTCCCCTACTCCTTCTCCCTCCTCTCGCAGCTCACCCATCACCCGCTTGTATTTTGGCCACACTCCGCTACTGGTTAGTACCAACAATCCAATGCCATTGCACCATCATTTCATTCCTTTTTCTTAGGTAAATGGTCACTGATGGGCAACCAGCTAGCGATTGCTCGGTCAGACGACATGCACGCAATTGTGGACACTGCGGCATCGCTTTCTTTCAATACCTCTTGGAAGCAGCCATAGCCACTCGTTTCTTCTCCCACGTGACTCCTTCCTCATTTCCGTGTCTCCACCGCCTTCCACCATGGGAAGCCAATATTCCCGACGAGATCCATACACCCACTTGACTCCTCCTCTTTTCCTTCTCAGGCACACCACCCTCCTCGTCATTGTTGCGCGTTTCTACTTCGCCCCCATGCGCACACACCTTGCTTGTTTTAGTGGCTAAGGTTGCCCGCGTCACGCCTCTTCTTCGGCAGCATCGCGAGGCCTTGGTGCCAGACCCCATGGTCGAGCTCTCTGCTTCAACCACCCGCACGCTCTGGGGTGTCCTCCTGCGAGGGGAGGGGGGGGGGGGGGGGGGGGGGGGGGGGGGGCGGGGGGACGTGTGCTGCGACCGCGAGTCGGCATGATGGAACCAGCGTGCCGAAATGTTGGAACTGATGAGGCGGTGTGTTGCGACCGGTGAGCTGTGGTGCTGGAACCGACAAGGCGGCGACACCGAGGCGTTCTAGGATCGGTGAGGTGCGGTGCTGGAACCGGCCAAGGGATTTTCTTCAACCGACGAGGATGGTGCTAGGTGGCGATGGTGCAACCATAGCGAGACATCGACATTGGAACCCACAACTGATTTTGCTGCAAGCTGCTGAAACCATGGTGTCGCGAGAGGCATGTACCCGCGGCGAGCGTCGTCGGCGAGAGCGGTGGGCGGCGCACCTCGTGTTGCAACCATGGGGCGGCAAGTTGCAATCGCTGCCAGCCAATGAGGCGTTATGTCGGTGCGGCGGCCCGTCCACAAGCCGGAGCCGCAAAAACGAGGTGGCGACGACTATGGATGGTCCATGGTTGGGATGGGGCAATCGGCTGCACTCGATGTCGCTCTTCTCCCTGCGTGCAGTTGTGTGATATGGGGGGCGGGGGATAGACGATGCGTTGGAAGAGACAAAATATGGGACCCGATTTGACGGTTGAAGGGCAATGCATCACACGCTCGGGATGCTATCGGCTGAAACTTGGATCGGCCAACGTATCTATAATTTTTTTTAAATATTTCATGTTATTATATTATCATACTTGTATGCTTTCTATGTAATTTTATATTATTTTTATGAACTAACAATTAACTTGGTGCCCATTGTTAGTTCCTATTTTTTTTGTTTCATAAAAAAAACTTATCAAACGAAGTCCAAACGTGATGAAATTTTACGGTGATTTTTTATGGACTACGGAAGACCCTAGGAGCTTCGGGCCATAAGATGCATGAGGGAGCCACAAGCTCACCTGGCGCGCCCTAGCAGTTGTGGGGCCATGTAGCTCCGTTTTACCTAGTTCCTGGCCTATAAATTCTGTAATATTCCAAAAAGCCTGAAGCGAGACCCAAAATAATTCTTCTGCCGCCACAAGACTCTGTTCTTCCGCGATCGCATCTGGAGGCCTTTTCCGGTACACTGCCGGAGAGGGAAAACCATTGGGGTGGCAATCCTCATCTACCTTACTGTCTTCATGATGATGTGTGGGTAGTTCCATCAAGACCTACAGGTCCATAGTTGTAACTAGATGGCTTTCTCTCTCTTTTGATCTTCAATGCAATGATCTCCTCTGAGTTCTATTCGACGTAACTATCGCAGTGTGTTTGTTGGGATCCATGAATTGTGGGTTTATGGTAAGATTATTTTCATTGAAATTATTTAAGTCTCTTGAGATTTATTTGTTGTATAATTTTATTGCTATTTATGCTTTCCAATCTATAAGTTTTTTTGGCCACTTGGATGAGTAGAACTTCACAGGGAGTGGGGCACGGTAGTGGGTTCAATATTGCGGTGACCTTACTATATGATAGGAGGAGTTGCAAGGCATGTATTGTATTGTTGCTACTAGAGATAAAATGACGGAGTTTGAACATATTGCTTGGTCTTAATTTGTCTACATTATGTCATCTTGCTTAATGCTTTACTTTGTTTATCATAAACTTAATACTTCGAGAAGCATGTTGGATAGCGGTCTTGGGGTGGAGTAATAGTAATAGACATCAATAAGTTTAACAGTCTACTTGTCACAGACGTAATGCCTATATATGAATTATGACATGAAGAATCCCAATCATAATTGTGCGCAATTCTGTCAATTGCCCAACAGTAATTTGTTTACCCACCGACGCAGAAATTCCTCTAGTGAAACTATGGCCCGGGGGTCCCTTTTCCGTTATTACTAAGAATTCTACAATTGCTCGTTGTTTCCTTTACCTTATTTTATTTTATTTGTTTATCTATCACTATCAGATTTAATCATTGCAACCGGCGAGAACATTAGGATTGATAACCCCCTTGCCTTAGTTGGGTGGAAACATTTGCTTTGCGTGTGTGCGGGTACTGCTTGTATTGTTTGTGTGTCGTCTCCTTTTGGTTCAATAGATCTTGGTTCTTAATTGAGAAAAATATTATCTTTTTTTTAGGCAAGAGAAAAATATTATCTGTGACTATACTACTTCACCCTCCTTCAGGCAAGCCCAATAACTCTATAAAGTGTAAGCACCATTTTTCATAACGCACCGAGAGGCAGGCTATCCTTATTGAAAATTCCTATTCGCCGCTCTTTATGGTAGATTGCCCGCAAAATGGAGGGCAATGCGTTTTGGGCTGGCCCATGCAAGCTGCGACAGATTTCAGTTTTTCTGGGTTTCTTTACGGGTTTGGGGATTTGAGTTTCTTTTAAAAAATGTTCTAAATATTTGAACAAAAGTTGTTTTTGAAAATTGATCACATATCAAAAGAAAATTGAAAAAAAATCATGTTTCTACTAAATGTTCCCAAAATTTCCAATAATATTCGCGTTTAAAAAAATATTCATATTTTTGGAAAAATATTTAAAAAACGTTTTTGCTTTCAAAATTTGATTGCATTCTTTAAAAAATGATCTCAAATTTTCCAAATATATGCATCTTTAAGAAACGATCGCTACACTATTCCAAACTGGCCAAATCGTATTCGGCGCCTTACTCACCCATTATAGGCTATTTAGTGCGCAGCAAACACCCCCTCCCTTCTCTCAATCTAAATGAGCGCGCCCATCTTAACGCACCAGAGAAATCTCCCCTCTCCTGTTTTGGGAAGCTTCCCAGCTGGTATTTTTTCATTTCTTGATTCGGTTTTTCTCTAGAACCTGTTTTGTTTTGTTTTTACCTTCTTCTTTCTGTTTATTTTTCTTTTTACTCTTTTTTCCTTTCCTACATTTATTTTTTATTTTAATTATTTTAAATTTTTACTTTTATTAACCTTTTACTTTTATTTTCTTGATTTTATCAAAATGCACAAAGTTTTTTAAAATTGGATGAACTTTTTAAAGGAAATTGATGAACTTATTTCAAAATTGACAAACTTATTTCAAATTTTTGATTTTTTGGAAATCCAATGAAAACTTTCCAAATTCATGAAACAAAATCGCATTACCGAACAATTTCCAATTTCATGATTTTTTTTCCAAATTCATGAACTTTTTTGTCCAATTTGTGAAAAAATCAAATCAGCGACAAAAATTTAATTCATGATTTGTAAATATATGTACTTTTTTTAAAAGTCAATGGTCAACCAACCAACTCAGTTAGATTTTTTTGCGACAAGCCTGCTCAGCCAAATGCGTGTGTGCGATCAATTTGCGAGCGACCGAGCGAGAGGCAAAGTGAGCCCTGCTTCGCCTTTTGCTGGGCTGGGCCGCTACAGTTCGCTTCGAGTGCCAGGAGAGAGGTAAGAGCACCTACAACCGGAGCCCTCAATCCACCCCAAGGCAGATGGGCGGGCTATCCAGTCATTGTCGGGATGCAAAATTACCACCTAATTAGCCCTTCACAAATCCGGTCCAAACAACCGGACTGATCGACACTCCCCATACTTGGCTCGTATTTGGGGTTGATATGGGGAGCCACACGGACACGCGTCCAGTGAGTGTTGTCGCTTCGACGTGCCACTCGAGACTTTCAATCCGGCTATTTAAGCCGGACGACGTAACCCCAGCCCTAGCCAGTCCCATTTCCAACCCCCCCCCTCCGTGTTGCCACCGTTCAATTCGCTCGAGCTCGTCGTCCGCTAGTTGTCATGGACCGACAACAGATCACCATGTATGTGATGCTCGCTCCGGAGCGGCGGTTGGAGCTCCTAGAGGAGATTCGGGTCAGGCCTGCCTCTGGACTCTCTAGAGGCGAAGGAACATGAGCAAGCATCGAACGCGGACATGACAGCCACGGAGCCAGGGGAGGAAGGTGAGGCTGATCTGGCTGGTGGATTCGGCATGGGCAACGCCCTCACAATGTTTGAGATGGCCCAAGTGGAGGAGGCGGAGGAGCAGCAAGCCATCCTCGACTCCATACACTCGGAGGCAGAGGTGGTGGCCAACCGTCGATTCCTCCGCGAGGCGAAGGCGAAGCGCGACAAACACTTTGGCAACATTGAGCCAACGAGGAGCCGGTGCTGCGTGCAGCGGCCAATGATCAGGAGGCCGGTCTATCCGGCATTGCCGCCACGAGGGATGTCTACATCTCCGCCGACCGTTTAGGCTATATCTATGTAGTAGTACATTGCTTTTGAGTTGCATGGTGTAGTGTGGATTTGAGGTATAAAATTTGAAGTATGCGATTGCATCAGACCTAAAATGATGGGTGATCGGGCTGCATTCGCAAACGTATCAGGGATGATATTTGTCATATGCGGCTCAAGATGCTCTTATGTTATTCTTATGGTTTTTGTCTAATTTTCTATAGGTAAATTTGCCGCCGGTTTTCCTTCAGTTGTTTTCTCCTTTTTTCCTTTCCTCTTTTTCACTTCTTGAAAAGTTGCAAACATTTCTTAAACTCACGAACCTTTTTAATTAGTAGACATTTTTAAAATTTGAGAAGAAGAAGAAGGGAAGCTGTTTCCTGGCGTACACGAATTTACTCATGCGCTGTATACACATGCATTTTCTTCAGACAGTGAGAAGTAGCATGCGATTAATTTTGGCACGAGCCCACGGGAGCTATGCTAATCCAAGCAGACAAGCTTGCAGTGTCAGGACGACGCCGTCGCCGTTGTGTGGAAATGATCCATGGGCGGCTCGGACACCCGGAGGAGCTCCTCCAGGTACTCGGCGCCGAGGTCCTCCAGCACCACCGCACCGGTCGTCGCAGACCGGGCTGCCTCCTGCACGGCGGCAACCCGGCGCTGCTGCTTCACGGGCCTCTTGTTGGGCGAACGCCTGCGCATGCGGTGGCGGCGCTTGAGCGCGAGCACGGGCGAGCCCACGACGGCGCCGAGCGCGAGTGCGCGGAGCGACTCCCGGACGCGCTCGACGGGGAAGTTGAGCACGGCCGCGTCGCCGCGCGCGGAGAAGGCGGCCTGGTCGTAGGCCATGGCGGCCGCCTCGGGGCTGCCGAAGGTGCCGAGCCACACGCGGGCGCCGTTCCGCGTCGAGTCCCGGATCTCGGCCGCGTACTTGCCCCACGGGCGCGTGCGCACCCCGATGAAGTCATTGGCAATGGGCATGGCCGCGGGGGCATGGTGACCGCGGCGCTTCGGCGAGCTGCTGCCCGCGGGCACATGTGGCGCGGCAGCCCCGACGCCCGTCATGTCGGAGGATGACGAGCTTGAAGAGAGAGAGGGGTCGGAGCAGGAGGCATGATCCGTGAACTCCAAGAGGGTGCTGAGGAAGGTCATGTCGTCCATGTCGCTCGTGTCGTAGTCAGACGACGGTGCAGCGGCGGCGGCGTTGTAGCAGCGGTGCTGGTGGTATGATCCCGGCGGGAAGGTGCCGGCGAAATGCTGCTCCATGGGTTGACCGGCCGAGCCTGATCGATGGGGAGACAGAGGTTGGGAGAAGAGAAGCAGTGGCTGCTTCCTGCTTTGTTCGGGGTTTTGCGGGGCTTGACAAGCAACAGGAAATGCGCGGGGGTTTTATACAGCTCCCCGGTGCGGTGCGTCACCTACATAAACCTCATGATTTGATCGGACTAATTTAAAAGGGAACGGGCTACGGAGCTCAGCGATGATCTAACCATGACATCATCATGAAGCGCAAGCCAACCTTTGTTCACGCCCCAGACTCGAATGGTATACCGACATTGTCCATAGTGTCGTAGGGGTTGCCGATGCTTTCTACTTGCATTTTCCCAACACACATAATTGAATAATCTCTTTGGATTATGGTTACATTTTAACACTATTTGTAAGCTTTTGAGTGGCATTGCCTTCAAAAACTTACGTCTCACTTTGTACACACATAAAACTTGTATCATCAAGGAGTGTTGTTGTATAACTAGATGTTGCTCATGCCAATCCGCCTTTAGGGTTTTGCCACAACATAGTGACGTGCTTCCTACTCTTCGCCCCTATGCTTCTTCATCGCCCCCTTTCCTACACTTTTGTCATCTTTTTTCGATGCCTTCCTCCCTCCCCTGCATTTCCTTTCTTTCTCATTGCCAGCTTACCGATCCCTTATCCTTACCATTCGACAACCTTGTCGCTCCTCAAATCCACCTCCATCAGTTCGCACTGTTTGCCACCGCTGCCTCTTTCAACGATGTCATGTAGGATGTTGATGCATCCGATGAATCTAACACTTAACTCTCGCGGGAGCTTATTACACACCACTGGCACCTCGCCATCTCATCATCGTCGCAGGTGCCCCATGATCACATCACATGTTGTCATCGTCCTAATTATGCATGTTAGTATTCTCACCTTCATCTTTCTCTGTTTTAGCTTCGGTATGTTGTTCCAAACCACCGCACTCTATGAGATCATGACCATCTATGTATCGGACATTCGTTGGCTGTACATTTTTCAGGTTCAAAATGGTTGTTTGACTTGTTGAATAGCCATTGAGACTTTGATGGCGGTGGTTATACTGGTATATAAGCCATTCAGACATGGATGGCGGTGGTCAAACTGGTATAAGTTTGAACATCTTGATTAGCCATGCATAGCCCATAGAAACCAAGTATGAGGTTTGTAATCAGGGTTTGGTTGACCGAAGATTAGCAGGCAGAACGACCAGGAAGAGACCTCGCCATATCCTGAACGTCGAAAATCCTTAAACCTGCTTCCTGACTCCTGACACCCGGCCGGGAGGTGGCACCGGACTTGTAAGTTGAATATGTCCGCCCAATAATGTAAGTAGATGAGCACATAAAGATACACCGGAAAGCATCAGGCAGCACCTACGTGGGTTCGTTACGTCTAGGAAATGCAACCAGAACTGACGAGTTAAGTTTTGACCATCGAAGAGCTGCCACGATGAAATTACTTTGTGTCTATTTGCGGGCTACCGGTCGGAGCTCCGACTTCTCGTCCAGTAGAAAATTTGACTGGTTAACAAGAAAAACCACAAGAGCCTTGTGCCTGATATACAACCACAACCACTCTCTGTCTCATCAGTCTTATCCTTTTCTTTTCGTAGGATGGATCAGGATCCAGGAGGGTGGTTATGCCGTTTGAGTTTCTTCTTCGCCGGGCTGACAATGCATATTCATCTGAGCTACCAAAACACTGTCGTTTTCTATAGTTTCTCTCCTAGTATTATTAACAAAAATTTGGTCGTTATGCCGGTGGAGCAAAAGACAAAAGGAAGAGTGCGAGCATACGACAGCCAGAGGTTTTCCTGCCTCCTTCCTAGCGAGCTTATCAAGTGATTGTCACTTCCATTTCTTTTTCTTGACACACATCCCTTTGATTGGCTTGCCTTGTCTTTCCCTGTTAAAGTTGCGCAACTCCGAATCTAGTGCGCGCGATTGGTCGCATAATATATGCTCCATGAACTAGCAAGTATTGCTATCTCTGCTTTGATCCTTTCTTTTCAGCCAATCAGTGCTCATATATAAATCCAATCCCCTTCTTTTAGGGAACTTCTTTAACTCAGTTCCGTTGATCAATATTTCAAGGTACATGAGCAAATACATTAGAGGTAATCAGGTCGTAATAGATTTCTTTTTCTCAACAATTTGGACAAGCTAGGAAGCATAAACTTTGACGAGAGGACTTGTTTAGATTATCATGACAAAAGCCTCTCCCGGGCTCTCCGAAGCTCGAACCGCAGGTAGGTAGCTGCTTCCTCGTCCTTGTCATGTGCAAATAAACAAACGCACCCAGCTAAACAGCCGCTGCCAGGGAGATTAGCGCTCAGCCTACATGGACAAGTACCTGCCACTTAAACAACTAACGGTCGTCCGTATGATATTCATTTATGTTGCTATCGTTGTTGAGTGCTCGTAGTGTTGCGCTTGCGCCTACATCACCATCCAAGAGTTGCGGCCGGATGGAAGGTTCGTTGCAGAGATGCTTCATGCAGTGTTATCAAGTGTAGACTTGTAGCCCTCCGTTCAGAGACGTACTACCTATGACACTCAAGTTCTGCATTTTTTTCTTCTCGAGTGACTGGCATAAGCTCTGTCTTTTCATTTAGAAGAAAAGGATTAACCGGTTTATAAGAAAACCCGCAAAAATAAATGATTTTGGCTACTAGAATATGAAACCTGCACTCTTAGAGTTAATGGTAATTAAATCTACAACGGTGGGAGCATTTGTAAAGCAATATGACATTCTTGTTGGAATCCACGAGCAATTATGTATTTACTCGGATCTTCTAATATAAAGCATTGCGTTAGGGGAAGCTGTGTACAAAGTAAACGGCGAAGACTCGATCACACTTTTCTTTCGCTGACCACCGCTTCCTGACACCAGTGACGAGCTCTACACCAGCGGTGCGGTCATCGGTCTCGGCTCTGCCTCCTCGGATCTCCCACGTCGGCTTCGGATACAAGAAAATAGTGTACCGCATAGGGCGCAGCTATACGTCATCTTTAGCGAGCATGGTCGCAGTGTAGCTCACTGAAGCCCGCATATGGGCCAGGCTCAGCGCGGAAGCACAAAATTGTTTGTGAATTTTTTTCAAATGTCGAAAATTTCAAAAATCTTCGTAAATCTGAAAAACTATTCATGATTTTGTACACTCTATGTGAATTTTTTAAAATATCAAAGAATTATTTTTTTGTGAATTATATATTTTTATGAATTTCAAAAATGTCCATGAATTAGAAAAATGGTCATGAATTAAAAAATGCAATTTTAAGTTCACAAATTGGAGAATGTTAGTGAAATAAAAATATGTTATCAACTTTGAAAATATATTCGTGAATTTAAAAAATGTGACAATCTTCAAGAATTTAGAAAATGTTTGTGATTTTTTTAAATCATGAATTCAAACAATGATCATGAATTCTAAAAGGAAAATACAGAAAATTATGTAAAACTGGTGAAAAAAGGGAATGCAAGAAAAACCAGCAGAAAACAAAAAACAGAGGAAGGTTGCCAAAACTAGCTTCAAATTTTCCCGAAACATTTCCGCAGATTAGTACTTCGATCGCTTCAATTCCCTGATGAGCCGGCCCACGTTCCTGCGGTAGTGAGCGAACTCAGCAAATACGCAGCGTTCCCCATTTGGCGCCCGTTAATGTGCATTTTGCAAGCTACTAGCGCACAACATCCTTCGGGCTTGGGCCCGCCCATTTTCTTTTCTTTCTTTCTCTGCTAAATCTCTGCTATACTTTTAAAAACAACGTAAAATTATCATTTCATCTTTTTTTTCCAACACCCCTTTGTCCAACCTTCCATGTATATGATAATCAATCACTTTAATTTACTTATCTTCTGAACTAATTTCAATCTAACGTACTGGAATATTTATATCCCGTTGCGACGCACGTGCATTGTTCTAGTGAGAGGAAAAAGGTGCACATCACCGGAATCAAGCCAGGGACCTCAACTTTCATAGAGCATGCGCCAACCATTAGGACATCGCACCACCTATGAAAACTAACTTCGTTTTTCTCCTTTGATTATTTCTACAGTTCGTGAGGCCCCCGGTTTTGGAAAGCTTCCCAAACCAGTTTTTTTTCTCTTTTGTTGGAGCGGTTGTTCTTTTCTTTTTCTGTCTATTTTTTGTTTCATATTCGTGAACTTTTCTAAAAATCAATGAACGTTTTCTGAATTCGTGAACTTTTTTTTCAAAATTGATGAACTTTTTTGTCAAAATCCGTGAACTTTTTTCAAATTGATAAACTTTTTTTCTAGATTGATGATTTTTTTTCAATTCAATGATCTTTTAGAAAAATAGTTGAACTATTTCAAATTCACTTAACATTTTTTCAAAACGATGAATTTTTTTCAACTTCATGAAACTTTTTTTAAAATCTATGAACTTTTTTGAATTCACTTTTTTTTTCTTTTTTTGTGACTCTTTTGTTTTTGTCTTGGATGTGATCGAGTACATAGGCCGGCCCACCAATGTCAGCGCGTGGGCGCCATGGAGCTTCCCTAGCACCTTAAGCGCCGAATAGGACCTCCCGTGATACGCGTACCTCACAACTTTGGCCAAAAATTCTATGGGCCGGAAAGTCAGCTGATTTGCCCTTGTTTCACCATTGTTCTTGCGCCAACAGCCATTAAGGATTGGAAGGAGTCAAAAAACAAACCTTGCAGTCGTAGACGAAAACTAAATTGAACGAACTTTTAATCCTTGAAATCGGCACACCAAACTCTCCGATTCCGATCAATTTTGAACCTTGAGGGCGTTCCCAAACAGGGATTGCCCGCGGATGCGATAGAGCCATTAAGGATCGGAAAAGGTCAAAAACAAATCTTGAATTTGTAGACAAAAACTAAATTGAACCTTGAACTTTTGATCCTGGAAATCAGCACACCGAACTCTCTGATTCCGATCTATTTTCAACATTGAGAGCGTTCCCAAACAGGGACTGGTCGCGGATGGGATTGGGCCGGACCATCAGGCACGAAGTGATTTTTTTTTTACTTTTTTGTAAGGCGCGACTTAAAAATCCTTAAAAAAAAGATAAACTCGAGGGTACCGAACTTCATACTTGGGGCTGCCGATCTCCACTTGCTAGCCACCAGTATATCACAGTTACTGATATAAACAAAGCCAAAACGTACTTAACACAGACCACATCGTCGAGATTTGAAAACATTTTCTAACAGCAAACAAATTTTCAAAACATAAACAATTTTTGAAATATCGGAACACTTTTTGAAATTCCAAATAGTTTTGAAAAAAGAACATTTGTTTTAAAAGACAATCATTTTTAAAAAAGAACACTTTTTAAAACATAAAGATTTTTTTTAAAGGGGAACAATTTTTTAATCCTGAACAAAATTTGCACAAACTTTCAAAAAAGTTTTGGAAAATTTTATTCATGAATTCAAGAAAAGGGGAATTTGTAAAAATCCTTGAATTTCATAAATTGTTCAGAAGTTAAATAATGTTCTTGTTTCCTATTTTTGGTCACAAATTGAAAAAAAATTCGTGATTTTCAAAAAGTGTTTGGAATTTTTAAAGTTTGGTTTACATTGTTAAAATCTGTTCGTGATTTAAAAATTATTCACATTTGTCAGAAGATGTTCGGAATTCCAAAAGTTGTTCACATATTTCGAAAACTATTTGGGTTTACAAAAATTGTGTCACATTTTCCAAAAAAAATGGAATTACGTAAATTATTTTCTTTTCAAAAAAATATTTGGCATTATAAAATTATTCACATTTTTTCAAGAAAATTCTCAAATTTTGTGGAAAAATGTTGACATGAATGAATGCTCTTGACTTTTTTTATTGATATCGTGCCATCTATAACCAAGAGCAGCATTGAGGTTGAGTAGCAAGCTGGTGTCGCTCTCGCTGCGAGATCCTGAGTTCGACTCCTATGAAGAACTCTTGTTAACCTAATTTTCTGTGCCCAGTGGTTTTATGTAGTTTAAAAAATGTTTATTTTCAATACAAAAATGTTTGAAAAATAGTTGTCATTATGAAAATGAAAAACAAAGAAACATAAAAGAAAAGCAAAATGAAAAAGAAAAAAATCAGAGCAGCGCGAGCGACTATGTTAATGGGCCGGCCTGACTTGTCCTAGTGTCCAGCCAGCCTGTCACTGTGACATTGATATCTTTAGCCCACCAGTGTTCAAATCCTAGACTTACATTGCTGCTCTCATTATTTCTGAATTTATTTCAGACTTTCGGCGATATTCATTTAGTGGGAGGATACGTTCCCGTTGTCTGCGAGGTGTCTGTGGTGATTTCGTAACATCTCAAGATGCTATGCCGGAACAGTGTCACGGAGATGCTCATAGTGATATAAAATGTGTGTGCAGTGGCGAAGCTAGACAAAGAATGCTGGAGGGGCGAAAGGAAAATACAACACTCTGTGATGGGGCAAAGAGTACACGTTTTCTAATTATTAAGCACCTCCCAAAAAATCTTCGGACATTTTTTTAAGATTGGGTGTGCGTTTGTGCATTCAGGGATTAGTGTATGTAAACGACTTTGATTGTATTGTGTTAAACGAAATGTCAAAAAATGAGTCACGAACATAGCTCCGAACCTCTCTGGTTCCCCACGTAGCTGTATGCGGCCCCGGTTCGGCTCAGGGCACCGCGTGGCAGGGGGTGGTGGACTCCGGTTCTCAAAGTACACAGCCTCCAACACAAGCGACGCCGGGCTCACCACACATCACATGGGCTATCATGCGTTGCCGTTTGCGCCGTCGGCGTGGCGAACATGAGTGTGCACGCCGCCCGCGGCACCGCAACACTTGATCGGTTCATCCCCTTGTAGAGCTAGAGAAGAACCGCCACCTGCCTGGGCAGGTGAATCAACCTCGGCTCCTGCGCTTTGCGTGTCAGGGTGTCACGCCTAGGAGGAGTACGTACGTGCGCGCGTGCGTGACGTGGACACTGGCCCAGCAGCACGTGTTGCTACGCAAGTCTATCGTGTCGTTTGCTCCGCCGCCATGCAGCGTCACGTTGGTTCTTGGACCGTGGCGTTGCACCTCTCGTGAGGTGGATGAACTGGACTCGCGTCGCGTCGCGGACCTCGGATTCGATCGTCAGGATAAGCCAGCCAGCTACGCGCCGTGGAATCATCGATCAGCTTGGTGTCAGTGCAGTGAATAAAAACACCAGCACCAATTCACAAGCTTTTATTTACTGCTCCTTTCGTTTCAAAATAAGTACCTTAAACTTTATACTAATTTTAGTACTTCCTCCGTCTAAAAATACTTAATCATTAAAATAGATAAAAAGATATGTATCTAGAACTAAAATACTTGTAGATACATTCTCTTTTCTCTATTTTGATGACAAGTATTTCGGAACAAAGAAAGTATATAGTTGTATTAAACTTGAAACACTTATTTTATTTTGAGACAGAGTGAGTACTATTCGCCAAAACAAGCATTTATTTACTACTCCCTCTGCTTAATTATGTAAAATCGTTCTTTGATTCTAATGTAGTGTCAAAAAGGTCCTACATTATAAAACGAAGGAAATATAAAGCAATCAACTTTGCTGGACGGTCCAGCAGGCGCGGACAAGTTTGACGCGCTAAAAATACTGTCCGTGCGCGAAAAGGCGGCAAGGCGCGCGGTAGCATCGCGCGGCGTCCAGCGCACTCTATAAAACACGCGCACGAGCGCCCGCCAACCGTCATCTTTGTCGCCTCTCTCTTCCTTCTTCCTCGCCTCTGCCGGTGCCCCGCTGTCGCCACGCCCTTCTTCCTCGCCTCTAACGCCCCGTCGCCGCCTCCAGCGCCTTCTTCCCCGCCGCCGTCATGCCGCCGCAACCCCGGGGCAGCTCCGGCTACCGCGACGTCCGCCTCAACCCCTCCGACGTGTATTATGTGGAGATTCGCTCCGGTGATACACGCCTCGGGGTCGAGACGTTTGAGACCGCCCATGAAGCCGCCCGCGCGTACGACACGGCGGTGTGGCGGCTCGGGAGGCCACGGGCGCAGATTAATTTCCCGGACGCACAAGCAGGCGCTGGACCCCGTGCCTCCCCCGCGGCTAATCATCGCGGAGGACCGCCGCCTCCTCATCGCCAATGTGGATGAGCACGCCATGGCGGCGTGGCGCGAGAGCCTTCCGGAGCACGTTGCCGCCGAGAACAAGTTCTGGGTATAGAGGAGGGCGAAGCGAGCGGTGGATCGGGCGGACAGGCATGAGCAGAAGGCACTGACGGAAGCCCAGTGCGAACTGGGACCTACGTCAACCTGGGACAAGAATGATCCTTGGTGGGTCGACGCGTTTCTGTCGTCGGACTACACCACCGAAAAGAACGTGGAGTAGCGTCGACACGTTTTATCTACTATATTTGCATCTTAGTATCATTTTTATTCAGATTTATTAGTATCGTATGGACCAGCTTGTGGTGTTGGCTTGAACCATGTTATGAATCTATGTGTTGTTTCATATTTTTCTTATGTCTTGCATCGTAGTACCGGCTACTCGCGCGCTGGATTTTGCAGCGCCAGCTGGAGCTATAGTGTCGTCATATTTTGCAACGTCTGTTTGAGCAAACGCCTCATATGCGCTAAAAAACGCTATTTCAGCGTTGAATAAATATTTTAGCTCGCCGCCCAACCGCGCCTTGTTGGAGATGCTCTTAGAGCATCTATAGTCGGACTAGACAAATCAACCACTCAAATGCGTCATTCGGGTACACTTACATGTCAAGTCTTAAATTTTTCTTCTCACAAACGAACATCTCAATTATCTTACCTTAAATTCATATTCCCTCCATCCTAAAATAAGTGACTCGACTTTGTACTAGCTTTAGTACAAAGTTAGTACAAAGTCGAGTCACTTATTTTGGGACGCAGGGAGTGTTGGGGAACGCAGTAATTTCAAAAAAAATCCTACGCACACGCAAGATCCATCTAGATGATGCATATAAACAAGTGGGGAGAGTGTTGTCCACGTACCCTCGTAGACCGTAAGCGGAAGTGTTATGACAACGCGGTTGATGTAGTCGTACGTCTTCACGATCCAGCCGACCCTAGCACCGAAGGTACGACACCTCCGTGATCTGCTCACGTTCAGCTCGGTGACGTCCCACGAACTCTAGATCAAGCTGAGTGTCGAGGGAGAGCTTCGCCAGCACGACGGCGTGATGACGGTGATGATGAAGTTACCAACGCAGGGCTTCGCCTAAGCACCACAACAATATGACCGAGGTGGAGATCTATGAAGGGGGCATCGCACACGGGTAAACAATCAACTTGTGTGTTCTAGGGTGCCCCCTCCCCACGTATATAAAGGAGGGCGGGGGAGGCCGGCCGGCCCTCTCTAGGCACGCCAAGGGGGGAGGAGTCCTCCTCCTAGTAGGACTAGGACTCCCCCATTTCCTAGTCCCACTAGGAAAAGAAGGAAGATGGAGAAGGAGAAAGGAAAGGGGGGCGCCCCCCCCCACCCAATTCGGATTGGGCTTGGGAGGCACCTAGGCCGCCTTCTCCTCTCTCCCACTAAGGCCCATTATGGGTACTCCGGTAAATACCCGAACTCATCTGAAACCATTTTGATGTCCAAACATAGCCTTCCAATATATCGATCTTTATGTCTTGACCATTCCGAGACTCCTTATTATGTCCGTGATCATATCCGGGACTCTGAACTACCTTCGGTACATCAAAACACATAAACTCATAATACCGATTGTCACTGAACGTTAAGCGTGCGGACCCTACGGGTTCGAGAACTATGTAGACAGGACCGAGACTCATCTCCGGTCAATAACCAATAGCGGAACCTGGATGCTCATATTGGTTCCTACATATTCTACGAAGATCTTTATTGGTCAAACCGCATAACAACATACGTTGTTCCCTTTGTTATCGGTATGTTACTTGTCCGAGATTCGATCGTCAGTATCTCAATACCTAGTTCAATCTCGTTACCGGCAAGTCTCTTTACTCGTTCCGTAATGCAACATCCCGTAATTAACTCATTAGTCACATTGCTTGCAAGGCTTATAGTGATGTACATTACCGAGAGAGCCCAGAGATACCTCTTCGATACACGGAGTGACAAATCCTAATCTCGATCTATGCCAACTCAACAAACACCATTGGAGACACATGTAGAGCATTCTTATAAACATCCAGTTACGTTGTGAGGTTTGATAGCACACTAAGTGTTCCTGCGGTATTCGGGAGTTGCATAATCTCATAGCCAGAGGAACATGTATAAGCCATGAAGAAAGCAATAGCAACAAACTAAACGATCATAGTGCTAAGCTAACGGACGAGTCTTGTCCATCACATCATTCTCTAATGATGTGATCCCGTTAATCAAATGAAAACACATGTCTATGGCTAGGAAACTTAACCATCTTTGATTAACGAGCTAGTCAAGTAGAGGCATACTAGGGACACTCTATTTGTCTATATATTCGCACATGTACTAAGTTTCCGGTTAATACAATTCTAGCATGAATAATAAACATTTATCATGATATAAGGAAATATAAATAACAACTTTATTATTGCCTCTGGGGCATATTTCCTTTAGTCTCCCACTTGCACTAGAGTCAATAATCTAGTTCACATCGTCATGTGATTTAACACCAATAGTTCACATCTTTATGTGATTAGTTCACATCTCGTATGTGACTAATACCCAACGGGTTTACTAGAGTCCATAATCTAGTTCACATCGTTGTGTGATTAACACCCAAAGAGTGATCATGTTTTGCTTGTGAGAGAAATTTAGTCAATGGGTCTGCCACATTCAGAGCCGTATGTATTTTGCAAATTTTTTATGTCTACAATGCTTTGCACGGAGCTACTCTAGCTAATTGCTCCCACTTTCAATATGTATCTAGATCGAGACTTAGAGTCATCCAAATCGGTGTCAAAGCTTGCATCGACGTAACTTTTTACGACGAACTCTTTGTCACCTCCATAACCGAGAAACATTTCCTTATTCTCCTAAGGATATTTTTGGCCGCTGTCCAGTGATTCACTCCTGGATCACTATTGTACCCTCTTGCCAATCTCATGATGAGGTACAAAATCGGTCTGGTACATAGCATAGCATACTTTATAGAACCTATGACTGAGGCATAGGGAATGACTTTTCATTCTCTTTCTATTTTCTACCGTGGTCGGCTTTTGAGTCTTTACTCAACTTCATACCTTGCAACACAGGCAAGAACTCCTTCTTTGTCTGTTCCATTTTTGAACTACTTCAAAATCTTGTCAAGGTATGTACTCATTGAAAATATATCAAGCGTCTTGATCTATCTCTATAGATCTTGATGCTCAATATATAAGTAGCTTCACCGTGGTTTTTCTTTGAAAAACTCCTTTCAAACACGGAAAGTCCTTTCTCAGCCCGAGCTCAAATGAGCTCGGATGAACAGTAAAATCAAAAAATATTTTAAAAATGCTCAAAAAATTCTGAATGTTTTTCGTGGTAAACATTGACAAATATTCTAACTGCTTGCAAAATTTCATCTTCATATCACATTCGTACAAGGCGTGGCAAAAAAAAACAAAATCAGTGCTCCGAAATGCTTTGAAAGTAGCATTTTCAGAGCATCGATTTTGTTTTTTTGTCACCCCTTCCACGAATGTGATCTGAAGATGAAATTTTGCAAGCCGTTAGAACATTTGTCAAAGTTCATCACAAAAAAAAATTCAGAATTTTTTGAACATTTTTAAAATGTTTTTTGATTTTACTGTTCACCCGAGCTCATTTGAGCTCGGGTGTAGATACTCCACGTCCTTTCAAACACTCCTTTATGCTTTCCAGAAAATTCTACATTATTTCCGATCAACAATATGTCAGTGACATATACTTATCAGAAATGTTGTAGTTCTCCCACTCGCTTTCTTGTAAATACATGTTGGGGAACTTAGCAATAATTCAAAATTATCCTACGTGTCACCAAGATCAATCTATGGAGAAACCAGCAACGAGGGGAAGGAGAGTGCATCTACATACCCTTGTAGATCGCTATGCGGAAGCGTTCAAGAGAACGGGGTTGAAGGAGTCGTACTCGTCGTGATCCAAATCACCGGAGATCTTAGTGCCGAACGGACGGCACCTCCGCGTTCAACACACGTACAGCCCGGTGACGTCTCCCATGCCTTGGTCCAGCAAGGAGAGAGGGAGAGGTTGAGGAAGACTCCATCCAGCAGCATCACAACGGCGTGGTGGTGGTGGAGGAGCGTGGTGATCCAGCAGGGCTTCGCCAAGCACTACGAGATATGAGGAGAAGAGAGGTAGGGCTGCACCAACAGGGAGAGATCAAATCGTGTGTTGGGCAGCCCCTAGGCCTCAAGTATATATAGGGGAAGGGGAGGAGGGTGCGCCCCCTCTAGGGTTCCCACCCCTAGGGGGGGCGGCAGCCCTAGATGGGAAAAGGGGGGCGGCCAAGAGGGGGAGAGGGGGGCGCCCCCTAGGGTGGGCCTTAGGCCCATCTAAGCCTAGGGTTTCCCCTTCTCCTCCTTTGCTGCGCCTTGGGCCTTGTGGGAGGCGCACCAGCCCACTCAGGGGCTGGTCCCTTACCACTCTTGGCCCATGCAAGCCTCTGGAGCTGGTGGCCCCACTTGGTGGACCCCCGGGACCCTCCCGGTGGTCCCGGTACGTTACCGATAAACCCCGAAACTTTTCCGGTGACCAAAACAGGACTTCCCATATATAAATCTTTACCTCCGGACCATTCCAGAACTCCTCGTGACGTCCGGGATCTCATCCGGGACTCCGAACAACATTCGGTAACCACATACAAACTTCCTTTATAACCCTAGCGTCATCGAACCTTAAGTGTGTAGACCCTACGGGTTCGGGAACCATGCAGACATGACCGAGACGTTCTCCGGTCAATAACCAACAGCGGGATCTGGATACCCATGTTGGCTCCCACATGCTCCACGATGATCTCATCGGATGAACCACGATGTCAAGGACTTAATCAATCCCGTATACAATTCCCTTTGTCTATCGGTACGATACTTGCCCGAGATTCGATCGTCGGTATCCCGATACCTTGTTCAATCTCGTTACCGGCAAGTCTCTTTACTCGTTCCGTAACACATCATCCCGTGATCAACTCCTTGATCACATTGTGCACATTATGATGATGTCCTACCGAGTGGGCCCAGAGATACCTCTCCGTCACACGGAGTGACAAATCCCAGTCTCGATTCGTGCCAACCCAACAGACACTTTCGGAGATACCCGTAGTGTACCTTTATAGTCACCCAGTTACGTTGTGACGTTTGGCACACCCAAAGCACTCCTACGGTATCCGGGAGTTGCACAATCTCATGGTCTAAGGAAATGATACTTGACATTAGAAAAGCTTTAGCATACGAACTACATGATGTTTGTGCTAGGCTTAGGATTGGGTCTTGTCCATCACATCATTCTCTTAATGGTGTGATCCCGTTATCAACGACATCCAATGTCCATGGTCAGGAAACCGTGACCATCTATTGATTAACGAGCTAGTCAACTAGAGGCTTACTAGGGACATGTTGTTGTCTATGTATTCACACATGTATCTGAGTTTCCTATCAATACAATTCTAGCATGGATAATAAACGATTATCATGAACAAGGAAATATAATAATAATCAATTTATTATTGCCTCTAGGGCATATTTCCAACAGTCTCCCACTTGCACTAGAGTCAATAATCCAGTTCACATCGATATGTGATTAACACTCAAGGTCACATCCCCATGTGACTAACACCCAAAGAGTTTACTAGAGTCAATAATCTAGTTCACATTACCATGCGATTAACACTCGATGAGTTCTGGGTTTGATCATGTTATGCTTGTGAGAGATGTTATAGTCAACGGGTCTGAATCTTTCAGATCCGTGTGTGCTTTACAAATCTCTATGTCATCTCCTAGATGCAGCTACCACGTTCTATTTGGAGCTGTTCCAAATAACTGTTCTACTATACAAATCCAGTTTACTACTCAGAATAATCTGGATTAGTGTCAAAGTTTGCATCGGCGTAACCCTTTACGACGAACTCTTTTACCACCTCCATAATCGAGAAAATTCCTTAGTCCACTAAGGATAACTTTGACCGCTGTCCTGTGATCCATTCTTGGATCACTTTTGTACCCCTTGACTGACTCATGGCAAGGCACATTTCAGGTGCGGTACACAGCATAGCATACTGTAGAGCCTACGTCTTAAGCATAGGGGACGACCTTCGTCCTTTCTCTCTATTCTGCCGTGGTCGAGCTTTAAGTCTCAACTTCATACCTTACAACTCAGGCAAGAACTCCTTCTTTGACTGATCCATCTTGAACACCTTCAAGATCATGTCAAGGTATGTGCTCATTTGAAAGTACCATTAAGCGTTTTGATCTATCCTTATAGATCTTGATGCTCAATGTTCAAGCAGCTTAATCCAGGCTTTCCATTGAAAACACTTTCCAAATAGCCCTATATGCTTTCCAGAAATTCTACGTCATTTCTGATCTATGATATGTCGACAACATATATTCATCAGAAATTCTATAGTGCTCCCACTCACTTCTTTGGAAATACAAGTTTCTCATAAACTTTGTATAAACCCAAAATCTTTGATCATCATCAAAGCATACATTCCAACTCCGAGATGCTTACTCCAGTCCCTAGAAGGATTGCTGGAGCTTTGCATACTTATTAGCATCTTTCAGGATTGACAAAACCTTCCGGTTTGTATCACATACAACCTTTCCTCAAAAAATCGTTGAGGAAACAATGTTTTGACATCCTATTTGCAAGATTTCATAAATAATGCAGTAATTGCTAATATAATTCCAACAGACTCTTAGCATCGCTACGAGTGAGAAAGTCTCATCGTAGTCAACTCCTTGAACTTGTCGGAAAACATCTTAACGACAAGTCGAGCTTTCTTAATGGTGATACTTACCATCATTGTCTGTCTTCCCTTTTAAAAATCCATATGTACCTAACGGACTTACGACCATCAAGTAGTTTTTCCAAAGTCTACACTTTGTTTTCATATATGGATCCTCTCTCGGATTATATGGCCTCGAGCCATTTTGGAATCCAGGCCCACCATCGCTTCTCCATAGCTCGTAGGTTCATTGTTGTCTAGCAACATGACTTCCAAGACAGGATTACGTACCACTCTGAAGTAGTACGCATCCTTGTCATCCCATGAGGTTTGGTAGTGACTTGATCTGAAGTTTCATGATCACTATCATAAGCTTCCACTTCAATTGGTGTAGGTGCCACAGGAACAACTCCCTGTGCCCTGCCACACACTAGTTGAAGAGACGGTTCAATAACCTCATCAAGTCTCCACCATCCTCCCACTCAATTCTTTCGAGAGAAACTTTTCCTCGAGAAAGGACCCGATTCTAGAAACAATCCCTTATTGCTTTCGGATCTGAGACAGGAGGTATACCCAACTGTTTTGGGTGTCCTATGAAGATGCATTTATCCGCTTTGGGTTCGAGCTTATCAGCCTGAAACTTTTTCACATAAGCGTCGCAGCCCCAAACTTTTAAGAAATGACAGCTTAGGTTTCTTTAAACCATAGTTCATACGATGTCATCTCATCGGAATTACGTGGTGCCCTATTTAAAGTGAATGTGGTTGTCTCTAATGCCTAACCCATAAACTATCATGGTAATTCAATAAGAGACATCATGGTATGCATCATATCCAATAGGGTGCAGTTATGATGTTCGGACACACCATCACACTATGGTGTTCCAGGCTGTATTAGTTGTGAAACAATTTCCACAATGTCTTAATTATGTGCCAAACTCGTAATTCAGATATTCATCTCTATGATCATATCATAGATATTTATCCTCTTGTCAAGACGATCTTTCAACTTTACCTTGAAATTACTTGAACCTTTCAATAATTCAGGCTCGTGATTCATCAAGTAAATATACTCAACATCTACTCAAATCATCTGTGAAGTAAGAACATAACGATATCCACTACACGCCTCAGCACTCATTGGACTGCACACATCAAAATGTATTACTTCCAACAAGTTGCTTTCTAGTTCCATTTTACTGAAAACGAGGCTTTCAGTCATCTTGCCCATGTGGTATGATTTGCATGTCTCAAGTGATTCAAAATCAAGTGAGTCCAAATGGTCCATTTGCATGGAGTTTCTTCATGCATATACACCAATAGACATGGTTCGCATGTCTCAAACTTTTCAAAACGAGTGAGCCCAAAGATCCATCAACATGGAGCTTCTTCATGCGTTTTATACCGATATGACTTAAGTGGCAGTGCCATAAGTAGGTGGTACTATCATTACTATCTTATATCTTTTGGCATGAACATGTGTATCACTACGATCGAGATTCAATAAACCATTCATTTTAGGTGCAAGACCATTGAAGGTATTATTCAAATAAACAGAGTAACCATTATTCTCCTTAAATGAATAACCGTATCGCGATAGACATAATCCAATCATGTCTATGCTCAACGCAAACACCAAATAACAATTATTTAGGTTCAACACCAATCTCGATGGTAGAGGGAGCGTGCGATGCTTGATCATATCAACATTGGAAACACTTCCAACACATATCGTCAGCTCACCTTTAGCTAGTCTCCGTTTATTCCGTAGCTTTTATTTCGAGTTACTAACACTTAGCAACCGAACCGGTATCTAATACCCTGGTGCTACTAGGAGTACTAGTAAAGTACACATCAACACAATGTGTATCCAATATACTTCTATCGACCTTGCCAGCCTTCTAATCTACCAAGTATCTAGGGTAATTCTGCTCCAGTGGTTGTTCCCCTTATTACAGAAGCACTTAGTCTCGGGTTTGGGTTCAACCTTGGGTTTCTTCACTAGGGCAGCAGCTGATTTGCCGTTTCATGAAGTATCCCTTCTTGCCCTTGCCCTTCTTGAAACTAGTGGTTTCACCAACCATCAACAATTGATGCTCCTTCTTGATTTCTACTTTTGTGGTGTCAAACATCGCGAATATCTCAAGGATCATCATATATGTCCCTGATATTATAGTTCATCACGAAGCTCTAGCAGCTTGGTGGTAATGACTTCAGAGAAATATCACTATCTTATCCGGAAGATCAACTCCCACTTGATTCAAATGATTGTTGTACTCAGACAATCTAAGCACAAGCTCAACAATTGAGCTTTTCTCCCTTAGTTTGCAGGCTAAGAAAATCGCCGGAGGTCTTATACCTCTTGACGTGGGCACGAGCCTGAAATCCTAATTTCAGCCCTCAAAACATCTCATATGTTTCGCGACGTTTTCAAAACGTCTTCGGTGCCTCAACTCTAAACCGTTTAACTGAACTATCACGTAGTTATCAAAATGTGTATGTCAGATGTTCGCAACATCCACAGACGACGTTCGAGGTTCAGCACACTGAGCGGTGCATTAAGGACACAAGCCTTCTATGAAGCAATGAGGACAATCCTCAGTTTACGGACCTAGTCCGCATAATTACTACTATCAACTTTCAACTAAATTTTCTCTAGGAACATATCTAAACAGTAGAACTGAAGCGCGAGCTACGACATAATTTGCGAAGACCTTTTGACTATGTTCAGGATAATTAAGTTCATCTTATGAACTCCCACTCAGATAGACATCCCTCTAGTCATCTAAGTGATTACATAATCCGAGTCAACTAGGCCGTGTCCGATCATCACGTGAGACGGACTAGTCATCATCGGTGAACATCTTCATGTTGATCGTATCTACTATACGACTCATGCTCGACCTTTCGGTCTCTTGTGTTCTGAGGCCATGTCTGTACATGCTAGGCTCGTCAAGTCAACCTAAGTGTTTCGCGTGAGTAAATCTGGCTTACACCCGTTGTATGTGAACGTAAGAATCTATCACACCCGATCATCACGTGGTGCTTCGAAACGACGAACTTTCGCAACGGTGCACAGTTAGGGGGAACACTTTCTTGAAATTTTAATGAGGGATCATCTTATTTACTACCGTCGTTCTAAGCAAATAAGATGCATAAACATGATAAACATCACATGCAATCAAATAGTGACATGATATGGCCATCATCACTTTGCTCCTTTTGATCTCCATCTTCGGGGCTCCATGATCATCATCGTCACCGGCATGACACCATGATCTCCATCATCATGATCTCCACCATCGTGTCTTCATGAAGTTGTCTCGCCAACTATTACTTCTACTTCTACAGCTAACGGTTAGCAATAAAGTAAAGTAATTACATGACATTTATGTTGACACGCAGGTCATAAATAAATAAAGACAACTCCTATGGCTCTTGCCGGTTGTCATACTCATCGACATGCAAGCCGTGATTCCTATTACAAGAACATGATCAATCTCATACATCACATATATCATTCATCACATCCTTTTGGCCATATCACATCACATAGCATACCCTACAAAAACAAGTTAGACATCCTCTAATTGTTGTTTGCATGTTTTACGTGGCTGCTATGGGTTTCTTACCTACGCAAAAACCACAACGTGATATGCCAATTGCTATTTACCCTTCATAAGGACCCTTTTCATCGAATCCGATCCGACTAAAGTGGGAGAGACAGACACCCGCTAGCCACCTTATGCAACTAGTGCATGTCAGTTGGTGGAACCAGTCTCACGTAAGAGTACGTGTAAGGTCGGTCCGGGCCGCTTCATCCCACGATGCCGCCGAATCAAGATTGGACTAGTAACGGTAAGCATATTGAAAAAAATCAACGCCCACAACTACTTTGTGTTCTACTCGTGCATAGAAACTACGCATAGACCTAGCTCATGATGCCACTGTTGGGGAACGTAGCAATAATTCAAAATTATCCTACGTGTCACCAAGATCAATCTATGGAGAAACCAGCAACGAGGGGAAGGAGAGTGCATCTACATACCCTTGTAGATCGCTATGCGGAAGCATTCAAGAGAACAGAGTTGAAGGAGTCGTACTCGTCGTGGTCCAAATCACCGGAGATCTTAGTGCTGAACGGACGGCACCTCCGCGTTCAACACACATACAGCCCGGTGACGTCTCCCATGCCTTGATCCAGCAAGGAGAGAGGGAGAGGTTGAGGAAGACTCCATCCAGCAGCATCACAATGGCGTGGTGGTGGTGGAGGAGCGTGGTGATCCAGCAGGGCTTCGCCAAGCACTACGAGATATGAGGAGAAGAGAGGTAGGGCTGCACCAACAGGGAGAGATCAAATCGTGTGTTGGGCAGCCCCTAGGCCTCAAGTATATATAGGGGAAGGGGAGGAGGGTGCGCCCCCTCTAGGGTTCCCACCCCTCGGGGGGGGGGGGGGGGCGGCAGCCCTAGATGGGAAAAGGGGGGCGGCCAAGAGGGGGAGAGGGGGGCGCCCCCTAGGGTGGGCCTTAGGCCCATCTAAGCCTAGGGTTTCCCCTTCTCCTCCTTTGCTGCACCTTGGGCCTTGTGGGAGGCGCACCAGCCCACTCAGGGGCTGGTCCCTTACCACTCTTGGCCCATGCAAGCCTCCGGAGCTGGTGGCCCCACTTGGTGGACCCCCGGGACCCTCCCGGTGGTCCCGGTACGTTACCGATAAACCCCGAAACTTTTCCGGTGACCAAAACAGGACTTCCCATATATAAATCTTTACCTCCGGACCATTCCGGAACTCCTCGTGACGTCCGAGATCTCATCCGGGACTCCGAACAACATTCGGTAACCACATACAAACTTCCTTTATAACCCTAGCGTCATCGAACCTTAAGTGTGTAGACCCTACGGGTTCAGGAACCATGCAGACATGACCGAGACGTTCTCCGGTCAATAACCAACAGCGGGATCTGGATACCCATGTTGGCTCCCACATGCTCCACGATGATCTCATCGGATGAACCACGATGTCAAGGACTTAATCAATCCCGTATACAATTCCCTTTGTCTATCGGTACGATACTTGCCCGAGATTCGATCGTCGGTATCCCGATACCTTGTTCAATCTCGTTACCGGCAAGTCTCTTTACTCGTTCCGTAACACATCATCCCGTGATCAACTCCTTTATCACATTGTGAACATTATGATGATGTCCTACCGAGTGGGCCCAGAGATACCTCTCCGTCACAAGGAGTGACAAATCCCAGTCTCGATTCGTGCCAACCCAACAGACACTTTTGGAGATACCTGTAGTGTACCTTTATAGTCACCCAGTTACGTTGTGATGTTTGGCACACCCAAAGCACTCCTACGGTATCCGGGAGTTGCACAATCTCATGGTCTAAGGAAATGATACTTGACATTAGAAAAGCTTTAGCATACGAACTACATGATCTTTGTGCTAGGCTTAGGATTGGGTCTTGTCCATCACATCATTCTCCTAATGATGTGATCCCGTTATCAACGACATCCAATGTCCATGGTCAGGAAATCGTGACCATCTATTGATTAACGAGCTAGTCAACTAGAGGCTTACTAGGGACATGGTGTTGTCTATGTATCCACACATGTATCTGAGTTTCCTATCAATACAATTCTAGCATGGACAATAAACGATTATCATGAACAAGGAAATATAATAATAATCAATTTATTATTGCCTCTAGGGCATATTTCCAACAATACAGGCTTCACCGCAAGTCTGTATAAAACCATATGCTTTGATCACACTATCAAAGCATATATTCCAACTCCGAGAGGCTTGTACCAGTCCATAAATGGATCGCTGGAGCTTGCTCACTTTGTTAGCACCTTTAGGATCGACAAAACCTTCTGGTTGCATCATATGCAACTCTTCTTTAAGAAATCCATTAAGGGATGCCGTTTTGACATCCATTTGCCAAATTTCATAAAATGTGGCAACTGCTAACATGATTCGGACAGACTTTTAAGCGTCGATACGAGTGAGAAAATCTCATCGTAGTCAACAGCTTGAACTTGTCGAAAACATTTTGCGACAATTCGAGCTTTCTAGATAGTAACACTATTATCAGCGTCCGTCTTCCTCTTGAAGATTCATTTATTCTCAATGGCTCACCGATCAATGGGCAAGTCAATCAAAGTCCACACTTTGTTCTCATACATGGATCCCATCTCAGATTTCATGGCCTCAAGCCATTTTGCGGAATCTGGGCTCATCATCGCTTCCTCATAGTTCGTAGGTTTGTCATGGTCAAGTAACATGACCTCCAAAATAGGATTACCGTACCACTCTGGTGCGGATCTTACTCTGGTTGACCTACGAGGTTCGGTAGTAGCTTGATCTGAAGTTTTATGATCATCATCATTATCTTCCTCACTAATTGGTATAGGAATCACTGGAACTGATTTCTGTGATGAACTACTTTCCAATTCAGGTGAAGGTACAATTACCTTATCAAGTTCTACTTTCCTCTCACTCACTTCTTTCGAGAGAAACTCCTTCTCTTAGAAAGGATCCATTCAACAAAATATCTTGCCTTTGGATCTGTGATAGAAGGTGTACACAACAGTTTCTTTTGGGTACCCTATGAATATGCACTTCTCCGATTTGGGTTCGTGCTTATCAGTTTGAAACTTTTTCACATAAGTATCACAATCCCAAACTTTAAGAAACGACAGCTTTGGTTTCTTGCCAAACCATAGTTCATACGGTGTTGTCTCAACGGATTTAGATGGTGCCCTATTTAACGTGAATGCAGCTGTATCTAATGCATAACCCCAAAACGGTAGTGGTAAATCGGTAAAAGACATCATAGATTGCACCATATCTAATAAACTACGGTCACGATGTTCGGACACACCATTACAATATCTAATTTAGATCGGACATACGTTTCATCAAGTAGATATACCCATATATGCTCAAATCATATGTGAATGTTAGAAAATAACGATACCCGTCGCGAGCCTCAACACTCATCGGACTGCATACATCAGTATGTATTATTTCTAACAAGTCTGTTGCTCGCTCCATTGTTCCATAGAACGGAGTTTTAGTCATCTTGCCTATAAGGCATGGTTCGCAAGCATCAAGTGATTCCAAAAGCCCATCAGCATGGAGTTTCTTCATGCGCTTTACACCAATATGACCTAAATGGTAGTGCCACATATAAGTTGCACTATCATTATTAACTTTGCATATTTTGGTTTCAATATTATGAATATGTGTATCACTACAATCGAGATTCAATAAACCATTCACCTTGGGTGTATGACCACAGAAGGTTTTATTCATGTAGACAGAATGACAATTATTCTTTGACTTAAATGAATAACCGTATTGCAATAAACATGATCCAATCATATTATGCTCAACGCAAACACCAAATAATATTTATTTTAGGTTCAACACTAATCCTGAAGGTAAAGGGAGTTTGCGATGGTGATCTTATCAACCTTGGAATTACTTCCAACACACACCGTCACCTCGCCATCAACTAGTCTCTGTTTATTTTGTAACTCCTATTTCAAGTTGCTAGTTCATAGCAACTGTACCAGTATCAAATACCCAGGGGCTACTATGAACACTAGTAAAGTACATATCAATAACATGTATATCATATATACTTTTGTTCACTTTGCCACCATTCTTATTCGCCAAGTATTTGGGGGCGGTTCCGCTTCCAGTGACCATTTCCTTTGCAGTAGAAGCACTCAGTTTCAGGCATGGGTCTAGCTTTGGGCTTCTTCATGGGAGTGGCAACTTTCTTGCCATTCTTCTTGAATTTCCCTTTCTTTCCCTTGCACTTTTACTTGAAAGTAGTGGTCTTGTCAACCATCAACACTTGATGCTTTTCTTGATTTCTACCTTCGCTGATTTTAGCATCACGAAGAGCTCGGGAATCGTTTTATGTCATCCCTTGCATATTATAGTTCATCACTAAGTTCCAGTAACTTGGTGATAGTGACTAGAAAACATTTGCCAATCACTATCTTATCTGGAAGATTAACTCCCACTTGATTCAAGCAATTGTAGTACCCAGACAATCTGAGCACATGCTTACTGGTTGAGCTATTATCCTCCATCTTGTAGGCAAAGTATTGTCAGAGGTCTCATACCTCTCGACACGGGCATGAGTCTGAAATACTAATTTCAACTCTTGGAACATCTTATATGCTCTGTGGCGTTCAAAACGTTTTTGAAGTCCCAATTCTAAGCCGTAAAGCATGGCGCACTAAACTATCAAGTAGTCATCATACCGAGCTTGCCAAACGTTCATAACGTCTGCCTCTGCTCCTGCAATAGGTTCGTCACCTGGCGGTGCATCAAGGACATAATTCTTCTGTGCAGCAATGAGGATAATCCTCAGATCACGGAGCTAGTCCGCATCATTGCTACTAACATCTTTCAACATAGTTTTCTCTAGGAACATATCATAAATAAAACGGGGAAGCTATACACGAGCAATTGATCTACAACATAGATATGCAAATATTATCCAGACTAAGTTCATGATAATTTTAAGTTCAATTAATCATGTTACTTAAGAACTCCCACTTAGATAGACATCCCTCTAATCATCTAAGTGATCACGTGATCCATATCAACTAAACCATGTCCGATCATCACGTGAGATGGAGTAGTTTTCAATGGTGAACATCACTATGTTGATCATATCTTCTATATGATTCACGCTCGACCTTTCGGTCTCAGTGTTCCTAGGCCATATCTGCATATGCTAGGATTGTCAAGTTTTACCCGAGTATTCCGAGTGTGCAAAACTGGCTTGCACCCGTTGTCGGTGTCAAATCCGGCGGATCTCGGGTAGGGGGTCCCGAACTGTGCGTCTAGGCCGGATGGTAACAGGAGGCAAGGGACACGAAGTTTTACCCAGGTTCGGGCCCTCTCGATGGAGGTAAAACCCTACGTCCTGATTGATTAATATTGATGATATGGGTAGTACAAGAGTAGATCTACCACGAGATCGAAGAGGCTAAACCCTAGAAGCTAGCCTATGGTATGATTGTTGATGTGTATGTTGTCTTACGGACTAAAACCCTCCGGTTTATATAGACACCGGAGAGGGTTAGGGTTACACAAAGTCGGTTACAATGGTAGGAGATCTTCATATCCGTATCGCCAAGCTTGCCTTCCACGCCAAGGAAAGTCCCTTCCGGACACGGGACGGAGTCTTCAATCTTGTATCTTCATAGCCCAGGAGTCCGGCTGAAGGTATAGTCCGGCTATCCGAACACCCCCTAATCCAGGACTCCCTCAGTAGCCCCTGAACCAGGCTTCAATGACGACGAGTCCGGCGCGCAGATTGTCTTCGGCATTGCAAGGCGGGTTCCTCCTCCAAGTACTTCATAGAAGATTTTGAACACAAAGATAGTGTCCGGCTCTGCAAAATAAGTTTCCACATATTGCCATAGAGAGAATAATATTTACACCAATCTAATCTACTGACGTATTTCGTAGCGTGTCACACCACGGCCAAGCCTTTATCCGAGTCGTTTCATTATCCCACCTCAGCACGTCATGCGAGGCGGTTTCCTTGGCATGTCTTGTTAAAGCAGAGATCGTGTCCCCTTATCCCGGGATTCTCATCAATACGGGCGTGGGTAACCCAACCGCTTCTAGGACTCCTAAATTATAGGCAAGTCCAAACGGACACGGAGAGGACGCTTGATATTCACCCTCTTTATAAAGGGGACAAGGCTTTTATTTTTCCCTCCCGTGCTCAATCGAATCCTTCCCCCACCTCAAGCTCGAACGCCCGAAGTTCAGGTCAGGTGCTCCGAACCTTCAGTCATGTCCGGATCTAGTCTTCAAGGCCGATGGGTGCCTTACTCCGTCACGGAAGAAGACATCAAAAAGTTGAGGGAGGCCAGATATCTGACCGCCGAGATTTTGCATCGGCTGCCTCCCCGAGGGCAGGCCGTCCCCACCCCCGAACCTAACGAGAACGCCGTGTTCGTCTCCCACTTCCTCCAAGGTCTAGGCCTTGCTCTGGATCCTTTCGTAAGGGGTTTGATGTTTTACTATGGGCTAGACTTTCATGATCTAGCTCGGGACTCCTTTCTTCATATCACGACATTAATTGTCGTGTGCGAGGCCTTCCTCCGGGTTACCCCTCACTTTGGCCTATGGCTCAAGACCTTTGAAGTGAAGCCGAAGATGATCGAGGGGCAACATGCAGCGTGTGGAGGTGCCTCAATACGCAAGATGACGGGAGCTCCATGGCCCAAAGGTTCCATCCCAGAGGTGTCTGAACTGTGGCAACATGAGTGGTTCTACATTACGGCTCCTAGAAGTGCCAAGTGGGCGGCCCCCCTGTTTTCCGCTTTGGCCCCCCGCCACAGCTGATGTCATGGATCAACAGAGGTCTGAGCTGGGGGCCAGCCAAGGATGTGCCTATACTGCAAAGCCGCATTCGAGATCTCTTCAATGGAGATTTCAGTTTGGTTGCGGTAATACAGGCTATGCTGGTTCGTCAAGTCCAGCCTTGTAAACGCCGGCCTCTTCGCCTGTGGGAGTTCAATCCCGAGGGACCGCGTGCCATTCAAAATTTCCTCGGCCTGACGCACGAGGAGATGTACAAGTCATTCTTCGTACCTCAGGTGGAGTGTCCGGAAATCACCAAGGACATGGGCCTGAGCAGTAACCGCGCCGCCGAACAGGTAAGGCATTTTCCGGCCGAGCATACTATCTCTTCTTTGTTATGAAGTTATTTCTGAAAGTTCGCTTTTTGACCAGGACTGGCTAACAAAGGAGAAGTTGATTCGCTGTTCGGCCCCCCTCCCTGAGGGTTTGGAAAATCCGGTATTGGAAAAGATGCTCCAGACCGCACCTTGCCCGGAGCCCTTGAAGGAAGATATTGTGGAGGATAATGCGGGCGGACGCGGGCTCCCAACGCTGCCCATTCTAGCCGAGGGAGCGAGCGTCTCCATGAAGGAAGATGACCAGAAGAGGAAAAGGACTGCGCCCGGGGATTCGGAAGCCGAAGCTTCCAAACGGGAGAAGAAGTCTCTCACAGAGGGTCCTACCTCAGGGGGCACCGTTGCCGCACAAAGTCCGCGGGGGGATCAATTTTCCCGCGAGTCGTAAGTGACCCGAAATACTTTTAATAGTACAGATATGCCATCTTTTTCTTCTGAGAAAATAACCACCGCATATATTTTGCAGTTCGGGCCTTAGCCCCTCTCAAATGAGCTTGTCTTCGGGGGGATCTTCTTCCAGAGATGATGGAGAGTGAAACGCCTCCTCTGGACTCCTCCGCTCCAGAAGCGGGCGACCCTGAAGTGTCATCGCGGAGGGCCTCTCCGAGTCCGGTGAGGCCAGAAGATAATCCCATTGACCCCCGAAGCTCCCCGTGTCCTGCTCCCGAAGAGAGCAGACAAAAGAGTCCGGCACCGTCTGGTGTGCGATCGGATGTTCTGAGGGAGTTGGTGGGGCGAGCGGCCATATCAGATGAACACCGCGTGCTGATGAATACAGTGATGGAGAGAATATCGTCCGCCGAAAGTGGATTGCATGAAGCTTTTACGAGTCTACTGACAGGATTTGAGGTACGTAAAAGAATGTATGATAGTCCTGCACATGCTAGGTGTGCCCTGTGTAGATAGTAGCCCCTGAGACTCTGGTTGTCATCGGAAATGACGACGAACAGAGTATCATATTCCCAGGTAATAACCGTACTGCCTCTATGTGCAGGTGATGGAAGCTCCGGTGGCTAGCCGGACTAGCGAGTTTGCCCATTTAGAACGGCAGTTGGATGCGGCGGACGCCGACATCGAGCTTGTTAACAAAAGGCTTGACGAGGCGCAGGGTAAGTGCCATTATCTGGTAAACGCCACATAGGAAGAGCAGCATGATGCCAGTATCTTTAATATGTTGTGACTGCAGATGGAGCTGCCACTATTGAAGCCTTGCGGGCAGAACTTGCCCGAGCCAAGGAACAAGCGAGGTTGGGTAATGCGGTTGCTGTGAAGGCGGGCGAAGAGTTGCAAGCCAAGAAGGCTGCGCATGGCAAGACCCGAGACAAGATGGCCAAGATGGCTATAGAATTAAAAGCCGCCGCCGACCGTTGCCGGGTTCTTGAAAAGGAAAACCAAGCGAAGGCATCGGACCTTGAGAAGGCCGCTGCAACGAAAAAGGATCTCCGCTCTGCTATGAGGGCAAAGAAGGAGGAGCTGCGGGAAGCCGGGGATATTGTAGCTGGGAAATCCTTTATGTTTCGAAGGAAATTCGGAGATCCCTGGTATGCCCCTCTGGATCGGCTATGGAGTTCGGAGGATGTATATATGGATTTGGCGGCGAGCGCTGCCGATGCGGCCAAGTACTTCCATGGTCAGACGGTCCGTGAAGTAGACCAGCTGTTTTGGAGACAATTCCATTCTCCCGAGCGTCCACTTTCATTGACTGGCCAATTAGCCGAATGAGCCAAACTAAATAGGTTGTCCGGACTCTCCATGAGGTCTGTTGTGGATCAGCTATGGCCGGAGAGGTCAAAACCGAACAGCTATTTCGGCTTGGTGCAGCAGGTCCTTGACATGGTGCCGCGCATTAATGCGATGAGGAGGTCGGCGTGCATAGAGGGCGCACGGATGGCCATTGCCCGTGTTAAGGCATACTGGGCGGAGATGTATGCTACCAATGTTGCAGTGCGGGATTCGGCTATAGGTCGAAAGGCTGCTGAACACTACTTTGAAGAAGTTCTTGAGGGTGCCCGTTTGATAGAGACCCAGTGCTCAAAAAATATTATGTTTGAGTGATATGTAATCTCATTGTAAGCGAAATGCTTTCATAAATTTTTATAAGGCTATCTTTATACTTTTGCCTGAAAGTAATATGATGCCTCCTGGGCGGCCGTTTATGTATACATGTGTATAACCTGAAAGATTGCAGTCGTCGGCTTCAATCCCCACGCATATAATATGGAGGTGCTCGCAAAAACACGCGTTCACACTTAACCCAACGTCTTGGTCCTATTAAGGAGGTGATAGCGGAGCGAGCGAGGCAACCGGACTATAATGCTTTAGCACTTTCACTTAGCCATAGGAGTTTGACAGTGGGGCTACGAGATAGCCCCTGGTGGCTCCACACTCTCCCGATTCCAGGGTGCGTACATGCCTGGCCAGAAAACGGCCCTTCGTTAAGGCGGAGGAATTCTAACATTCCCATAGGTCATCGAGTGGTTGACCAGTCTCACGCTATATCATGACAGTCAGTTTTCAGCTTTCTCTACTGAAAGGATCGATATGGTTGACTAGAGGGGGGGGGGTGAATAGGCAACTAACAATATTTAGCTTTTCTTTAACAAGTTAAACTTTGCATCAAAATAGGTTGTCTAGAAATGCAACTAGGTGAGCAACCTATATGATGCAACAAGGATAGGTACACAAGCAAGCAAGAGATATGAAACAAGTAAGCTTGCTTAAATGAAGGCATGAGATAACCAAGAGTGGAGACGGTGGAGATGAGGATGTGTTGCCGAAGTTCCTTCCCTTTGAGAGGAAGTACGTCTCCGTTGGAGCAGTGTGGAGGCACAATGCTCCCCAAGAAGCCACTAGGGCCACCGTATTCTCCTCACGCCCTCACACAATGCGAGATGCCATGATTCCACTATTGGTGCCCTTGAAGGCGGCTACCGAACCTTTACAAACAAGGTTGGGGCTCTCTCCACAACTTAATTGGAGGCTCCCAACAAAACTACGAAGCTTCACCACAATGGAATATGGCTCCGAGGTGACCTCAACCGTCTAGGGTGCTCAAACACCCAAGAGTAACAAAATCCACACAAGAAAGTATGGGGGAACCAAATATCCTTTGGTGGAAGTGTAGATCTAGGTCTCCTCCTTCAATCCCTAGCAAATCAACAAGTTTGAGTGGCTAGAGAGAGAGATCGGGCAAGAGAGCTTGAAGGGCATCAATAGTAGAGTGAGAGAGGTCAAAGGTAGGAGTGGTAGGTGGGAGAAGCCCCCTTAAGTAGTCTCCCCACAATTCCAACCGTTACTGCGTTTTTGCACTGGAGCGGTACAACCGGTCCTCGTCCCGGTACAACCGGGACTCACGGTGTAACAACAGAACCCTACCAAGCGGTACAACCGGATAGGCGGGAGGTAGTACCGGCTAAGAAAGATAACCGGACTAACCGCCTGGCTACCGCACAACCACCGCATCAAAACAGGAGCTTGACCGGTACTTGGGCGGTGCCTGGCCGGAACAACCGCATGGCCTTGAGCTCTTGGGCGGCTAAGTTCTAAGCGGAAGAACCGCTTGGACCACCGGTGGTACCGGTCATCGTGGAACGACCGGACCAACCGGGCCACTACCGCCCAAGAACAGCATCAAACCAGAGGCGAGAGCGGTACTTGAGCGGTACATGGACGGAAGCACCGCCCTAGCTGTTGCAGAGCATGGTGGCGGTACCACCGCCCGGAGGCAGCGGTACAACCGCTCGAGCAAAAGCTGGTGAGCGACAAGACCCAGCGGTACAACCGCTCCAGAGAGCGGTACAACCGCTGGGCAGAAACAGTGAGCAGGAAAGAGGGGAAGAGGCAAGGAAAACTCTCTCTCTCACACACACCTGAGGAAGGCAAAGAGAGGGTGAGAAAAGTGTACGTGAACTGATTCCCCCAGAGCTTCCTAATGAGGATTCCCTCTTGATAGTACGGGTACTCTACGACCAAAGAAAATAAAAACGTAGAGGACACGTCTTCGATCTTTTCCTTTGAGAGGTAATAGCAATCCGATGTAAGCCTAAGCATCGAGAACCTGAAACATATAGCACACGTTTAGACCACAAAGGGTTGTCATCATCATCCAAAACATAAAGTAGGGAAATGCCCTTTCAATCTCCCCCTTTTTGGTGGATGATGACAACAACACGATTTGCAAGAGATAAGTCAATGAAATCTAGACGGAACTCCCCCTGAATGTGTGCCCCAACAAGTACTAGCTATTAGAAAGCATGGGCACACTTTCAGGAGTAGACTCCCCCTAGATTTTATAGACTCGTCACTCTGAGCTCAAAAGGATAGACAATATAATACTTAGAGGCAATAATAATGATAAAGACCTACGAATAAACGGAGTAGCAAGTCTAGCAAGTCTCACACACAGCACGGAACGAAACAAGTCCACAAACAAACACAAAAACACGAGAACAAGAGAAAACAACCCAAGCAAATCCCCGAGACCTATAGAACCCTCTCCCCCTTTGGCATCAAGACACCAAAAAGGAAAAGAGCGAAGCTAGCGACCCAAAGCTCAGGCGTCCTCCTCTGACTCCTCAGTCGCATCTGGATCTTCATCATCAGAGTCGTCATCGTCATCGTGATCAGATTCTTCCATGGCATTGTCAGCTGCTGCAAACGAGGATGATGGCTGGGGAGGGGCTTCATCATCAGTCCAGGTGCTATGGGTAGAGATCCAACGCTCTTCTAGGGTGATGCTCTTCTCAGAGCCACTCTGAACCTGCATGTTGAGGTGCTTCATCATTGCAATTTGGCGACGCCATGCGAGCTTCTCATTGACATGTGCCTCATACATCTTCTTCTGGATGTCATCCTGGAGACAAAAGGTCTTCTTTACCTTGGCAGTAAGTTTGGCCACCCACGAAGGCTTGGCCCCTGGCTCCAGCTCAAAGTCCTCATCGTCAGAAGTAGCATAGACATCCTCAGGAGCATGTTCAGGGAAGCGAGGCTCGGCATGCTTCTTCTTCTTAAGGAGCTTGACCTCATGAACAGTGAGGTTGTCTGGAGAAGTGAGGAGCTCTCCAGGACGACGAACAACCCACACAGAGTTCAGAAAGCACATGACAAACGGAGCGTAGATTAGGACTTTACGGTAGATGACCATGTTGTACATCTCATGCCACAGCCAATTTGACACATCAAATGTTGCCCCTGTCCCCACCATAGTCTTCATAGCAACCATCAAATCAACCAGATAGCCATGAATTTCATCTTGATTGCCCACCTTGGGCAAGAGCACATTGCGGAACACTCGGTGCATGATGTCATAGACCTTCTCCAAATCCTTGGATTCTCCAATAATCCCACGGCCCCGAATGTACAGAGGGGCAAGCTTCTCCTTAGGCATGGACTCAGGAAAATCATGAGGGCGAATGCCACCCCTTCCTTGCAGACCGGTATCCTCGTACCCAATAGCATTGCAGAAAGCCCTCCAGGGAACGTGAAACAATTCATCGCGACACATGAAGGTGAGAGTGCGCGCATCATCTTCCCCAAAATGAACCGTGGCATAGAACTGATGGATGAGTTGAACATCAAAGTCACAGTTGACTGACATGATCTTGACAAGATCAAACTCCTCGAAGAGAGCTAACGCCTCACCAAAATACTCCATGTTGTTCCTCCAATGATCAAAATCAATCGTCCACTGCTTGGCATATCTATTCTTGTTGTGCTCAAAGAGTTCATGAACAATCCGCACTTGCATCTCATTCCGGAACTGAACAGTGGTCCAACGGGGAGCAATGGGAACCTCATACGGATTCTTTGAGCGGTAGGCTTCCCAATCCTTGGCTTTCCAACGATGCAAAGGCATGACCCCACGTTGCTTAGCAGCTGCAGACTTTTCACGGCGAGTGGGCTTGGTGGGAATCACAACTTCTTCATCATCTGACACAACCGGGCGCAAGGTCCTTCGTGCCCTCTTCTTGGTCTTGCGAGGAGCAGAGCAAGAACTAGAGCCACCTGAACACACACACGAAAAGAACACACAAAAACCCAACAAGGATGAGAGGATTGCACCCACTAGCAGAAAAGGAACAAGTTGCAACAACAGAGAAGATAGAACAGTGCTTAGTGGTTGATATACTCCGGTTGTACCGTATCTTCCGCCGGTAGTACCGCTCCAGCGGTTGTACCACCCGTTGGGGCGGTAGAACCGCTGACAGTGGCACTACCAGGGAAGATAGATCCAACCGAGGCATACGAATCACACAAGTAATATTCCGAATTCTAAGTGCTGCAAACAAGACAGGAGGCTAACAAAGAACTCTTCTAAGACATAGGTCGAACACTAAACGCGGAAAGATGGGTAAAGCCCTAGGCAAGGAATAACCCTAAACAAAAAATCTAGAGGCAAAGAACACGAGGCATTACCACCATCCATGGGAAGAGTTCGGAAGGCCTCCACGGAGAGAATCCACGGAGAGCCAAGGATCCGAAGCGTGAGACGCACTCCGGGGCAGGGGTAGAGATGGCCGGCGGCTAGGGCAAGAAAAAGAGGAACGAGGATGAAGGGAAAAAGACAACCCTTCAGCCCCGTCGAGTATATATAGGCCCGTACGCACGCCCCGGTAGAACCGCTTAGGGGAGCGGTTGTACCGCTCGTCTGGTACAGACCGGTGGATGGAGGCGGTACTTCCGGTGCCTGGAAGGCAGCGGTAGTACCGCACGGCAACAACCGGTAGTACCAGACGTGGGTTACCGTGGGATTGTGCGGTGGAACCGCCCACGCACCGAACGACAACCCTTGGGACGGCACAACCCGGTACCAGCGGTAGAACCGCTCGTGGTACCGGTTGTACCGCCCGACCACCTAAGCCCAAGCCAAGATCAAATGAGTGCAATCCGAAGGGAGGAAGAAGGGGCACAAAACAGGAGAGAAACAACACCCTAGGAGAACCTAACACAAAGAGCAAAGAGAGAAAGAGAGAAAACAACACGAGAACAGCAAGGCTAACTCCAACTCCCCGAAGAGAGGACGGTGGCCAAGGCCACCTATGTTTGAGTCAATTGGTATGGCACCACGAAGAATTATCCTTGGGTCCATGACCAAAACTCGTCTTTGAAGCACAAGTACCATCAAATATGGCTAATGTGAAAGACACAATCAATTTATGCATAATGGGGGGAGGGAGAGTTCATTGAGAGAACAACACTCCCCCTATGTCCATGCCTACACCTAAACTAGACAACAAGTTGAGCGTGGTAGGGTGTGCAAGGGTTCAAGCCACATTGCTCGAATCAATGATATTTAGCTCATGCCTTAACTCGCGAAATCTTGCTTCATCTAAGGGCTTCGTGAAAATATCTGCAAGGTTGTCATGAGTGTTGACATAGTTGAGCTCGATCTCTCCTCATCTAATGTGATCCCGGATGAAGTGATACCGGATCTCAATATGCTTCGTCTTGAAATGTTGTAGCGGATTGAGAGAGATCTTGATGGCACTTTCATTGTCACACCAAAGAGGCACTTTGTCACAAGTGACACCGTAATCCTTTAAAGTTTGCCTCATCCATAGGAGTTGAGCACAACAACTACCGGCGGCAACATACTCCGCCTCAGTGGACGAGAGAGACACACAACTTTGCTTTTTGGAAGACCAACTTACCAAAGAGCAACCAAGGAATTGGCACCCTCCGGAAGTGGACTTCCTATCCACTTTGTCTCCCGCCCAATCGGAATCCAAGTACCCTACAAGCTTGAAGTTTGATCCTCTAGGGTACCATAGGCCAAAGTTTGGGGTATGAGCCAAATATCAAAAGATTCGTTTGACCGCCACATAGTGACTTTCCTTAGGTGCGGCTTGAAACCGTGCACAAATTCCCACACTCAACATGATGTCCGGTCTAGATGCACAAAGGTAAAGCAAGGATCCAATCATGGAACGATATACCATTTGATCCACCACTTTACCATTGGGATCTAAGTCAAGTTGGCACTTGGTGGGCATTGGAGTGGAAGCCGGCTTGACGTCACTTAGCTTGAATCTCTTGAGCATGTCTTGAGTGTATTTGGATTGATTGATGAAGGTTCCTTCTCTTCTTTGCTTCACTTCGAACCCTAGAAAGAACTTCAACTCTCCCATGGAGGACATCTCGAACTTTGAGGTCATGAGAGCGGCAAATTCCTCATTGAAAGCTTTGTTAGGAGAACCAAAGATAATATCATCAACATATAATTGGCACACAAACAACTCCCCTTTGACCTTCTTAGTAAAAAGAGTGGGGTCGATTAGCCCAACTTCAAAACCACGGTCTTGTAACAACTCGGTAAGGTGGTCATACCACGCACGTGGGGCTTGTTTAAGGCCATAGAGCGCCTTATCGAGTTGATACACATGATCGGGAAAGTAGGGATCCTCGAACCCGGGGGGTTGCTTGATGTAAACCAATTCATTAATGGGACCATTAAGAAAAGCACTCTTCACATCCGTTTGTTGTAACTTAAAATTATGATGAGAAGCATATGCAATTAACAAGCGAATGGATTCAAGACGAGCAACGGGAGCAAAGGTTTCACCGTAGTCGATACCCTCGACTTGGGAGTAGCCTTGTGCTACCAAATGAGCCTTGTTGCGAATGATAATCCCATGGGCATCTTGCTTGTTCTTGAATATCCACTTGGTTCCAATGACATTGTGGTTCCCCGTTGGCCTTGGCACCAATCTCCACACTTTGTTGCGCTCGAAGTTGTTGAGTTCTTCGTGCATGGCATTGAGCCAATCCGGATCTTCTAGCGCCTCATAGACCTTGTGGGGTTCCACACATGAGACAAACGCGTGATGCTCACAATAATTTGCTAATTGTCTACGAGTGCTTACCCCCTTTCTTAAGCTTCCAAGCACATTCGTCATGAGATGATCCTTGGTGGAGAGCTTGGATGCAATCTTGGCGGCACGACGCTCTAATTCCTCCTCGGTGGTGAGTTGAGGAGCGGTTACTTGATCATCTTGAGCACCGTCATGAACTTGTTCTTGATCTTGAACTTGCTCGGGGGGAGAACTTGACCTTGGGCATCACTTGGTGTGTCAACACCGTCTTGAGTATGATCTTGCCCTTGGTCTTGTTCATGAGGTTGAGGGCCTTCACTTTGTTCTTCGGAAGCGTGTGGGCCTTGGGTTGGTGATGGCTCCACTTGAGTGGAGCATTGTCCTTCTCCTTCGGCCACAAGGGGTTCCTCAATGGGTAGGATAAAACCAACACCCATTCTTCTTATGGCTTGAGGAGGAATTTCATCACCTACATCACAAGTGCCACTTTGCTCCACTTGGGAGCCGTTATTCTCATCAAACTCCACGTTACACGTCTCCTCAATAAGTCCTGTGGATTTATTAAGGACACGGTAAGCATGAGAGTTTGTAGCATAACCAACAAATATGCCCTCATGAGCTCTAGCCTCAAATTTAGACAACCGAACACCTTTCTTGAGAATGAAACACTTACACCCGAACACCCGGAAGTACTTGAGGTTGGGCTTGTTACCGGTGAGTATCTCATATGGAGTCTTGTTCAAACCCTTGCGGAGGTAGATCCGATTGGATGCATGACACGAGGTGTTGATGGCTTCGGCCCAAAAGTTGTACGGAGACTTGAACTCCTTCATCATGGTCCTTGCCGCATCCATCAACGTCCGGTTCTTCCTTTCCGCAACACCATTTTGTTGAGGGGTGTATGGTGCGGAATATTGATGCTTGATTCCCTCATCACTAAGAAATTCATCCAAGGTGTAGTTCTTGAACTCGGTGCCATTGTCACTTCTTATTGTCAAGATCTTTGCATTGTGTTGACATTGTGCTTCATTTGCAAAGTCAATGACGGTTTGTTGGGTCTCGCACTTCCTCTTGAAGAAATACACCCACGTGTACCTTGAGTAGTCATCCACAATCACCAAGCAATACTTCCTACCTCCAAGACTATCGAAGGATGGAGGCCCAAAGAGACCCATGTGAAGGAGCTCCAAAGGCCTCTTTGAATAAATGATAGTCGTGGGAGGGTGAGCCTTCTCATGTAGCTTTCCTTTGATACAGGCACTGCAAGCACGATCTTTAGCAAAACTAACATTCGTTAGTCCACGGACATGGTCCCCCTTGAGGAGGCTTTGCAAAGATCTCATATTGACATGGGCTAAACGGCGATGCCAAAGCCATCGCACATCAACTTTAGCCATTAGGCATGTCGCGGTCTTAGTGGGTCGCTCCGAAAAGTTAATCACATATAGACCGTTCTCGACATGCCCAACAAAGGCTACTTTAAGAGTCTTGCTCCACAAGAGGGCCACGGTATCGATATCAAAGAAAGTGGCAAAGCCCATGATTGTAAGTTGACGAACGGAAAGTAAATTGTATGCAAGGGACTCAACAAGCATGACCTTCTCGATCGTGAGATCATGAGAGATGACCACCTTGCCAAGTCCCAATACCTTAGAAGATGAGGCGTCACCCCACTCGACATTGGTGGGCATAGATGGAACCTTGTGCACGTCCACCACCAAGTCCTTGCTTCCGGTCATATGATTTGTAGCTCCGCTATCAAGCAACCATGATCCACCACCGGAAGCAAACACCTACAAGAGATCAATGCTTGGTTTTAGGTACCCATTTTGTAATGGGTCCTTTGATGTTAGTAACAAGGGTCTTAGGAACCCAAATAGACCATTCAATGTATTCATGAAGAGAACCAACAAATTTGGCATAAACATGCCCATCACTAGCACGGCATAACACATAAGAAGGATTAAAATCGCCAGCTTTGTTGGGAGGGGTGACATTGCCCTTCTTGACATTATTCTTCTTCTTCTCCTCGGGGGCACTCTCTCCCTCCCTCACAAAGGTTTGCATGAGAGGAGGAGGCCGTTTGGTCTTGTCATTCTTCTTCTTGTTCTTGGAGTCGGGGACGTACCCAACCCCTTCCTTGGCCACACCTCCCTTTTGGTTGGTCAAGAGATCGTTGAGGTTCTTCTTGCCTTGTATGCAAGTCGCAAGACCTCTCTCAAGTTGCTCCTTCAACTTAGCATTTTCCTCAACAAGATGTATATGCTCACAACACGGGTTAGTAGCATTTGCATTATCAATTAAAACCATATGAGGAAAAGTTGCTTTCTCCTTAGTTAGCTTCACTTGGAGTTGATCATGAGACTCCTTGAGACTAGCGTGAATACCCTTCAAGGCCTTGTGGGCCTTGTCAAGTATATCAAACTCCTCTTTGAGTCTAGCAAGATCAACCCCGAGTTTGGCCTTCTCGGAATTTAGCACACGAGAAACAACGAGGGCATGATCATAATCTTTCTCTAACTTAGCATGATCTACGTTGTGTGACTCCTCAAGAGCCAAACGAAGACCACGCTCTTCCTCAAGAGCATTGGAAAGATCCGAAATCTCATCGGCATAGTCACGACTATGTCCTTCCATCTTAGAGATGGTGTCTTCGTGACCCTCGATCATGTCATTGGCCTCACCAAGTTGTTCCAAGAGAGAAATAAAGTGCTTTTTGGATTTTCCCTTGAGTTTGCCCATAAAGGCCTCAAACTCGTTAGCCTCCACATTAGCTCCCTAAAATTCATTAATGCTATCCGTTGGGGAAGGATGATTAATGATGGTAGTTTTGATGTTGGAGGTTACCTTGTTGGTGGCTTTAGCCATGAGGCACTTGGCGGTGATGCTCTCGTTGGGTGAGTCGAAGAGAGACACCCGTGACGTTGTTGCAATGGCAACGGAGGCCATGGCAACCGACTCATCATCTTCATCATCGTCATCGTCCTCATTGTACTCTTCTTGCACAACCAAGGCCTTGGGATGAGTCTTCTTGGTGAAGTTGTTCTTGTTGGGGAACGACTTGGCCTTGTCCTTTCGGATGAGTTTGCCACCATTATCTTCCCTCTTCTCATACGGGCATTCTGCAACGAAATGACTCATGTTGCCACAATTGTAGCAAGTCCTTACACGTTGCTTGCCCCTTGTACCACTCGAGTTGTTTTTGCTAAAGTTTGGCCTTGAGTTTTTCTTGCTCCAAAATTGCCTTGAAGTAAGTACCATGTGTTCATGATATGCATACTTCGTATCTTCGGGGTTGCTCTCCTCTTCTTCGTCTTCCACTATGAGCTTGGACTTCAATGAAAGGTTAGGCTTCTTTGCCCGTTGAGAACGGAGCACCGCATTGTCAGCGGTCTTGTCCAAAATGTTCATGGCCACAAACTCATCCAACACTTCGCTTGAGGTCAAAGTGTGGAAGTCCGGTCTTTGACGAATGACGGAGGACATAGCCTTGTGATAGGGCATCATTGCCTTGAGGAATTTGCGCTTGATCCAATTGTCATCCGTGTCCTTGCTCCCGTGATCTCGTAGTGAGACCGCGAGTTTGGTTACTCTCCGATAGAGCTCACGAGGTTCTTCATCTTCCTTCATTGCAAACTCATCGGCCTCATCTTGTACCACTTCATAGTTGGAGCGTTGAATGCTTGCGCTTCCTCGGTAGAGAGACACGACACAATGACATGCATCTTTGGCCAAGGCGAAAGGACGAAGATGAGGTAGGTCTTCGGGTGGAATAGCATCTTGAATGATGAAGAGAGCATTCTCATTGAATTGATTGTCCGCGGCTTCTCGAGGAGTGAAGTTGCTTGGATCATGTGGATAGAAACCTTCTTCAATGATTCTCCAAAGATTAGTGTTCACATGATTTAAATTACGTTTAAAGCGGTAAACCCAAGAATCAAAATCCTCATTTTTCACAATCTTAGGGGGAGGACCGGCATGATTCAAATGAGTGGAAGGAACCGGTCCACCATAAACAAGTGGTGGTTCCACATGGGCAAAGATGCCGGTGCCATTCTTGCCACTAGAAGAAGGAGCCTTTTCACTACTAGCTTCCCCCTTGTCGGGGATAGCATCCGTCACCTTGTTGGCGGGATCACCCACTTTCAACGGTGCGGTGGATAGTTTAAGCCCCTCAAGAAATTTAGTAAACATGCTTTCGACTTCGGTCGTCATGGAGGTTTTCAATGTCTCCAAGGCCACATTGAACTCCTCACGAGAGACCGAAGTTCCCCCATCTCCTGTAGATGAGATCGGATTCACACCGGAGTGTTCCTCCACACCGTCTACGGTATCAACCATACTCTTTGGACGGTAAAGTCCTTAATAAAGAGACGAGGCTCTGATACCAATTGAAAGGATCGATATGGTTGACTAGAGGGGGGGTGAATAGGCAACTAACAATTTTTAGCTTTTCTTTAACAAGTTAAACTTTGCATCAAAATAGGTTGTCTAGAAATGCAACTAGGTGAGCAACCTATATGATGCAACGAGGATAGGTACACAAGCAAGCAAGAGATATGAAACAAGTAAGCTTGCTTAAATAAAGGCACGAGATAACCAAGAGTGGAGACGGTGGAGACGAGGATGTGTTGCCGAAGTTCCTTCCCTTTGAGAGGAAGTACGTCTCCGTTGGAGCGATGTGGAGGCACAATGCTCCCCAAGAAGCCACTAGGGCCATCGTATTCTCCTCACGCCCTCACACAATGCGAGATGCCGTGATTCCACTATTGGTTCCCTTGAAGCCGGCTACCGAACTTTTACAAACAAGGTTGGGGCTCTCTCCACAACTTAATTGGAGGCTCCCAACAAAACCACGAAGCTTCACCACAATGGAATATGGCTCCGAGGTGACCTCGACCGTCTAGGGTGCTCAAACACCCAAGAGTAACAAAATCCACACAAGAAAGTATGGGGGAACCAAATATCCTTTGGTGGAAGTGTAGATCTAGGTCTCCTCCTTCAATCCCTAGCAAATCAACAAGTTTGAGTGGCTAGAGAGAGAGATCGGGCAAGAGAGCTTGAAGGGCATCAATGGTGGAGTGAGAGAGGTCAAAGGTAGGAGTGGTAGGTGGGAGAAGCCCCCTTAAGTAGTCTCCCCACAATTCCAACCGTTACTGCGTTTTTGCACTGGAGCGGTACAACCGGTCCTCGTCCCGGTACAACCGGGACTCACGGTGTAACAGCAGAACCCTACCAAGCGGTACAACTGGACAGGCGGGCGGTAGTACCAGCTAAGAAAGATAACCGGACTAACCGCCTGGCTACCGCACAACCACCGCATCAAAATAGGAGCTTGACTGGTACTTGGGCGGTGCCTGGCCAGAACAACCGCATGGCCTTGAGCTCTTGGGCGGCTAAGTTCTGAGCGGAAGAACCGCTCGGACCACCGGTGGTACCGGTCATCGTGGAACGACCGGACCAACCGGGCCACTACCGCCCAAGAACAGCATCAAACCAGAGGCGAGAGCGGTACTTGAGCGGTACATGGACGGAACCACCGCCTTAGCTGTTGCAGAGCATGGTGGCGGTACCACCGCCCGAAGGCAGCGGTACAACCGCTCGAGCAAAATCTGGTGAGCGACAAGACCCAGCGGTACAACCGCTCCAGAGAGCGGTACAACCGCTGGGCAGAAACAGTGAGCAGGAAAGAGGGGAAGAGGCAAGGAAAACTCTCTCTCACACACACACCTGAGGAAGGCAAAGAGAGGGTGAGAAAAGTGTACGTGAACTGATTCCCCCAGAGCTTCCTAATGAGGATTCCCTCTTGATAGTACGGGTACTCTACGACCAAAAAAAATAAAAACGTAGAGGACACGTCTTCGATCTTTTCCTTCGAGAGGTAATAGCAATCCGATGTAAGCCTAAGCATCGAGAACCTGAAACATATAGCACACGTTTAGACCACAAAGGGTTGTCATCATCATCCAAAACATAAAGTAGGGAAATGCCCTTTCATCTACTGAGGTGCTCGTCCGGATGAACCAGGGCACAATCGCAGTAGTTCTCCTAGTGCTACCTTAGCCGGCAAGGCGGAACGTAAGGCACCAAAACACAAGAGCCGGGCAAACCCAACATTTGACCAAAGACAATGATTCAGAGCTGATGCATATAGGGCCAAACTCGCGACACCGAACACTCCCTAAGGTATTCGGTCTTTGTGGTATAAACCGGGCCTAAATAGTGGCCTTTGTAAGAAGCCCCTTGTGTCTGGGTACGTGCATTGTTCTGGCGTGGCCACATGCCAAGACGTCAGCATCCTTCTCAACGGTGGATATATGTCAACAAGAGACAGTAAAAAAGGTTTACGCAGGGTCTTAATCTAAAAAGAATCCTTGGAGCGGGTCCCTGCTGCACGTCTGTGCCTGTGTCTCCGTTGCGCCGTATCCTGGACGGGTGTAGCACGATGATCGTCTGTAAAAGAGAGGAAGTTAAGTGAAAAAGTCGTCATGCAAAAATATAGTTTTTTTTAAAGAAACCATGTATATTTCAAGATGATAAGAAATTGCCACTTGTCTGCGCGTGTTGAGCCCCTTGTATTGACAAATAGGGGTGTGACCACTTATTCCGTATAAATAACGGCGCCGGACTTGATTAGTTGTATCTGAGGTCTTGACGACCTATTGGGTGCTTTCGCTTGTCCGGGCGCCTTTAGTGTGCGGCTGCCAAGGCAGCCTCACTCTCTTCGGCGCGCAGAGATCGCTTGATATTTCCGTGCACTGTAATGATGCCACGTGGACCGAGCATCTTGAGTGTGAGGGAGGCGTAGTGTGGTATTGCATTAAAGCGAGCGAAAGCTTCGCGTCCGAGCAGTGCTTGATAGCCACTTTGAAACGGAGCGATGTGGAAAGTTAAATGCTCGCGACGGAAGTTATCGGGGGAGCCGAATATAACTTGTAGTAGGAGGGAGCCCGTACAACAAGCCCTTGGGCCCGGCGTTACTCCTTTAAAGGTAGTATTGCTATGGCGAATTTGTGTTGGGTCTAACCCCATCCCGCGGATTGTATCCTGATATATTAGGTTTAGGCTACTGCCGCCGTCCATCAAGACTCTTGTGAAGTGATATCCGCCAATTACTGGGTCTAGTACCAGGGCAGCCCATCCTGCGTGTCGGATACTTGCTGAGTAATCGCGATGGTCGAAAGTGATCGGTTGAGATGACCAGTGGCAGGACTTCGTGGTGACAGGCACTTGGGTATATTTACCTGGGAGTGCCGCGTTGTTTTTTCCCTTGATTACGTGTAACATGTTTACTGTTTTGACTTCTGGTGGAAATTTCTTTTGTTCCCCCGTGTCTTGCTTGGGGGGCTCGTCCTCATCTTCACTTGGTGTATCCTCCCCCTTGTGTACAGCGTTGAGCTTGTCGGACTGCTTGAAGACCCAACATTCTCTGTGGGTATGATTAGCAGGTTTACCAGGGGTACTATGAATCTGACATACTTGGTCCAGAATTTTGTTGAGGCTGGACAATTCATCCCTGGTGCCTATAGGGGGCGGCTTTTGACCTGGCCGAGAGTTTTTTAATCCGGCATTTACTGTCGTGCCCTTCGTGTCGTCTTCTTTATTCCGGCGTTTGTTATTGCTGTTGCGCCGTGATTTCCCATTTCCATCTTTAACTTCGGATGTACTGGGGTCGCTGGTGTTGCATCTGGCTAGCCAGCTATCCTCACCCGCGCAAAAGCGGGTCATGAGGTTTGTTAGTGCGGCCATCGTTCTTGTCTTATTTTGGCTGAGGTGTCTGGAGAGCCATTCGTCATGGACGCTATGCGTGAAAGCTGCCAAGGCTTCGGCGTCCGGACAGTCGACAATCTGGTTCTTTTTAGTAAGAAACCTGTTCCAAAGCTTTCGGGCTGACTCTCCGGGCTGTTGAGTTATATGACTCAAATTGTCTGCATCCGGAGGTCGGACATAAGTCCCTCGAAAATTTGCCCAAAAGGCGTCTTCGAGCTCTTCCCAACTTCCAATGGAGCTTTCGGGTAGGCCTTTGAGCCAGTGACGAGCTGGCCCTTTGAGCTTGAGGGGTAGGTACTTGATGGCGTGGAGATCATCTCCTCGAGCCATATGGATATGAAGGATGTAGTCCTCAATCCAGACCCCAGGGTCTGTTGTTCCGTCGTATGCCTCTATGTTTACAGGCTTGAATCCCTCTGGAAATTCGTGGGCCAGCACCTCGTCGGTGAAACATAGGGGGTGTGCGGCGCCCCTGTAGCTGGGTGTACCACGTTGTTCGGATGTTTGTTGTGTTGCATTGTATGCTGGGGCGCGCTTGCGTAGTCCATAGATGGATCTTGTTGCACCGTCCTTTGGGTGCGAGCCCTCACATGGGTCGCGTATTGTATTGTGAGTGGTGTTGTATGCCGATCTGTGTTGGTAGAGGGGTCGTCTATCCGACTAGGTGGCTGCTTTGATATTTGGTTGTGGGGGTTCTGAGGCCTCCTCATCGAATTCGGGTAGCAGCTTCCGCTTTGGGTAGCTCTTGGAGGGGCGATTGTCGCCGTACCTTGCTGCAGTATTGAGTATTTTACTCCATCTGATTTGGAGTGTGTCTTGCGTGGCTTTAAGCCTTTGCTTCCGCTTTTTCAGACTCCTCGCGGTGGCAACAAGCCTTTTACGGGCAGTCTGCTGCTCCGGGTGTCTGTCCGGCGTTATGTCGTCCGGACCATTAGCCTTGATAGGATTTGTTTGTTCGGTTTGATTATCCGGATTACCGTTGTCCGGCAGCGGTTCGCTCTGCTCCAGCGCTGGGTCTGTATGATCGCTATTTCTGTCCAGGCGGGATTTGGGGCGGCGCTTGCATCGCCGCTTTGACTGCTTTTCGAGGGAACAAGCCTTTGGTGCGTCCTTCCGCTCCTCGTCGTCATCTTTTGGTGCGTCCACCATGTATATGTCATATGACGAGGTGGCGTTCCAGGGCCCAATAGGCGCCGGTTCTTTATCGTCTCCTTCATCGGTGTCCATACCGTCGATGTCTTCGGAGTCTAAGTCGAGCATGTCGGTTAAATCGTCGACAGTGGCTACAAAGTGGGTGGTGGGTGGGCCTTGAATTTTTTTCATCATCCGCATCCCGATATCGCTGACCGTAGTCGGCCAGGGCTCTCCTGATAAAGAGAGAGACTTTAGTGATTTTGTAATATCGCCAAAGGGCGAGTGCTGAAAGATGCCCGCGGCAGTAAACTCCATGATCGGCGCCCAATCGGATTCGATTGGTAGAGGCGCGAATGGTTCGGAGTCCGGAGAGGAGTCCGACTCCTTGGAATCATGAGTCTCGCGAAGTGCGGGGTTGGTGTTCGGCTCAATCGCCGTTGGGATCGCAGCCCCCGAGGCGGCGTCCAACCACCCATCCTCGATCGGCGCGGTTGGCTCCGAATTAAGAGTCAAAGCCGATGCGGGTGCGGCCTCTAGGGCACTGTTCGGCGGCAGAGCTAGAGCATGCTCGTCGTGACAGTGCGGCGCGCTCGGTAGTGGCTCGAATCCGTCGAAGATCAAGTCCCCGCGGATGTCAGCCGTGTAGTTTAAACTTCCAAATCTGACCTGACGGCCAGGGGCGTAGCTTTCGATCTTCTCCAGACGGCTAAGCGAATTGGCCCGCAGTGCGAAGCCGCCGAAGACGAAGATCTGTCCGGGGAGGAAGGTCTCACCCTGGACTGCATCGCTATCGATGATCGTAGGAGCCATCGAGTCTAATGGCGACGACACAGAGGAACTCTCAATGAAAGCACCAATGTCGGTGTCAAAACCGGCGGATCTCGGGTAGGGGGTCCCGAACTGTGCGTCTAGGTCGGATGGTAACAGGAGACAAGGGACACGAAGTTTTACCCAGGTTCGGGCCCTCTCGATGGAGGTAAAACCCTATGTCCTGCTTGATTAATATTGATGATATGGGTAGTACAAGAGTAGATCTACCACGAGATCAAAGAGGCTAAACCCTAGAAGCTAGCCTATGGTATGATTGTTGATGTGTATGTTGTCCTACGGACTAAAACCCTCCGGTTTATATAGACACTGGAGAGGGTTAGGGTTACACAAAGTCGGTTACAATGGTAGGAGATCTTCATATCCGTATCGCCAAGCTTGCCTTCCATGCCAATGAAAGTCCCTTCCGGACACGGGACGGAGTCTTCAATCTTGTATCTTCATAGCCCAGGAGTCCGGCTGAAGGTATAGTCCGGCTATCCGAACACCCCCTAATCTAGGACTCCCTCACCCGTTGTATGTGAATGTAGAGCTTATCACACCCGGTCATCACGTGGTGTATCAGCACGACGAACTGTAGAAATGATGCATACTCAAGGAGAACACTTGTACCTTGAAATTTAGTGACAGATCATCTTATAATGCTACCGCCGAACTAAGCAAAATAAGATGCATAAAGGATAAACATCACATGCAATCAATATAAGTTATATGATATTGCCATCATCATCTTGTGCCTTTAATCTCCATCTCCAGAGCACCGTCATGATCACCATCGTCACCGGCTTGACACCTTGATCTCCATCAAAGCATCATTGTCGTCTCGCCAACTATTGCTTCTATGACTATGACTACCGCTTAGTGATAAAGTAAAGCAATTACATGACGATTGCATTTCATACAATAAAGCGACAACCATATGGCTCCTGTCAGTTGCCGATATATAACTCTGTTACAAAACATGATCATCTCATACAATAAAATTTAGCATCATGTATTGACCATATCACATCACAACATGCCCTGCAAAAAAAAATTAGACGTCCTCTACTTTGTTGTTGCAAGTTTTACGTGGCTGCTATGGGCTTATTAAGAACAGTTCTTACCTGCGCATCAAAAACCACAACGCGATATAGTGATTGCTTTTTGATCTTCAGAAAAAACCATGTTCATTGAATCTGATTCAACTAAAGTTGCAGAAATAGATACCCACTAGCCACCTGTGTGTGAAGCACGTCGGTAGAACCAGTCTTGCGTAAGCGTACACGTAATGTCGGTCTGAGCCGCTTCATCCAACAATACCGCTGAATCAAGAATCAACTAGTGACAGCAAGCAATATGTATATACCCACGCCCACAACTCCTTTGTGTTCTACTCATAGACCTGGCTCGGATGTCACTGTTGGGGAACGCAGTAATTTAAAAAAATCCTACACACACGCAAGATCCATCTAGGTGAAGCATAGCAATGAGAGGGGAGAGTGTTGTCCACGTACCCTCGTAGACCGTAAGCGGAAGCATTAGGACAACGCGGTTGATGTAGTCGTACGTCTTCACGATCCGACCGATCCTAGCATCGAAGGTACGACACCTCCGCGATCTGCACATGTTCAACTCGGTGATGTCTCACGAACTCTAGGTCCAGTTGAGTGTCGAGGGAGAGCTTCGTCAGCACAACAGTGTGATGACGATGATGATGAACTTACCGACGCAGGGAATCGCCTAAGCACTACAACGATATGACCAATGTGGAAATCTGTGGAGGGGGGCACCGCACACGGCTAAACAATCAACTTGTGTGTTCTAGGGTGCCCCCTCCCCACGTATATAAAGGAGGGAGGGGAAGGCCGGTCGGCCCTCTCTAGGTGCGCCAAGGGGGGAGGAGTCCTCCTCCTAGTAGGAGTAGGACTCCTTCCTTTCCTAGTCCCACTAGGAAAAGAAGGAAGAGGAAGAAGGAGAAAGGAAAGGGGGCCTACCCCCCACCCAATTCGGATTGGGCTTGGGGGGGCGCCCCCACCTAGGCCGCCTTCTCCTCTCTCCCACTAAGGCCCATTAAGGCCCATACACTCCCCGGGGGGTTCCGATAACCCCCTGGTACTCCGGTGAATGCCCGAACTCACCCGGAACCATTCCGATGTCCAAACATAGCCTTCTAATTTATCGATCTTTATGTATCGACCATTCCGAGACTCCTCGTTATGTCCGTGATCATATCCGAGACTCCAAACTACCTTCGGTACATCAAAACACATAAACTCATAATACCGATCGGCAGCGAACGTTAAGCGTGCGGACCCTACGGGTTCGAGAAATATGTAGACATGACCGAGACTCATCTCCGGTCAATAACCAATAGCGGAACCTGGATGCTCATATTGGATCCTACATATTCTACGAAGATCTTTATCGGTCAAACCGCATAACAACATACGTTGTTCAATTTGTCATCGGTATGTTACTTGCCCGAGATTCAATCGTCGGTATCTCAATACCTAGTTCAATCTCGTTACCGGCAAGTCTCTTTACTCGTTCCGTAATGCAACATCCCGTAACTAACTCATTAGTCACATTGCTTGCAAGGCTTATAGTGATGTGCATTACCGAGAGGGCCCAGAGATACCTCTCCGATACACGGAGTGACAAATCCTAATCTCGATCTATGCCAACTCAACAAACACCATTGGAGACACCTGTAGAGCATCTTTATAATCACCCAGTTACGTTGTGACGTTTGATAGCACACTAAGTGTTCCTCCGATATTCGGGAGTTGCATAATCTCATAGTCAAAGGAACATGTAAAAGTCATGAAGAAAGCAATAGCAACAAACTAAACGATCATAGTGCTAAGCTAATGGATGGGTCTTCTCCATCACATCATTCTCTAATGACGTGATCCCGTTCATCAAATGACAACACATGTCTATGTCTAGGAAACTTAACCATCTTTGATTAACAAGCTAGTCAAGTAGAGGCATACTAGGGACACTTTGTTTGTCTATGTATTCACACATGTACTAAGTTTCCGGTTAATACAATTCTAGCATGAATAATAAACATTTATCATGATATAAGGAAATATAAATAACAACTTTATTATTGCCTCTAGGGCATATTTCCTTGAGGGAGTACAATGCAACCACGTAACTATACATTACACATATCGTCCGGCTACTTACATCACTAACTTACCATCGGACTACCAAAATTTAGCAAGTTTGGCTATGATGGAGAAGATTATCAACGGCTGTCCTTGCCCTTCCCGACGACCTTACCGTCCTTATCACGAAAGTTCCGGTCCAAGACACGGTAGGGATCGAGTCAGATCTGCTTGTTGCCGGAGTTGTCCGACCCGTCACTGTTCTCCTTGTCCTCCTTGGGTGGTAGTCCGGCCATTGCACGAACCGCTCGATTCTACTCTCAAGCGAGGGCGCATGTGTTCCCCCATTGCCACTTCTTTACAACACGGGTATGGATGACTTCCTCCTCTGCGGCCGCCCGCGCCGCCCCCGCCGCCGCCATGTCGGCAGCGAGGCGGGCCTTCGCCGCCCTTATCCTCTCTTTCCCACGGTGGGCACACCGGTCTCGGTGGGACTCATACTCCGTTCGACTGGTGACGAGGAAGGGGAGATTTGAAGGCTCCCGGGACCGCGATGATCCAACCCCGGAGGATCCGAGTGCCCGATATGCCGACGCTATGTAGTTGCGTCGGACAGATCCTGCTGTCGGTCAGGCGCTGTCCTCTCGGGAGCGGCAGAGTGCAATGCGGACGACCATTGCCTCCTGCAACCCACACAGGATGACACCTTAGTAGATGGGTCCGAACTGGTCGAAGTCAGATCCACTGCCCCGCCATGCCAGAGAAGGCCGGAGATCGTCGGAAGGGAGTTTGGGTGGCGGAGGGGAGTGGAGTGAAGTGAAGTGGTTAGGGTTTGGTCCGGCGAGCGGATGGGGAGGAATATATGTGGTGTCGGGTGGGTCAGCATGGGCCGGAAACGACATGGTGAACGCACCTGGGCATTTGAGGCGCATGTCTAAATCACATTTTCATGATCGGTCAGTGACTTGGCCGTCCACCCAGATGTTTGAAGCGGGTTTGGTGCGTCCGACTGTAGATGCTCTTACCACGGTTATTTATACTACCCACAAAAGAAAATTAATCCGATATTTTTTCCATTGTAATGACGGTCTGAGTGAAACTCCAATGGGGTGACCCAAACAGACGCGCGCTTTTTCCGCTTTTCGTCCGTTTGGGTCGGCCAGGCGGACGTGCGCATCCACATTCTCAAATGGGTCGGCTTGACCGCCCAACGGGAGGCTGACCCAAATGTGACTGCATAGAAAAAAACAGCTCGCACAAAATAAACATAATTAAACATAAGTGTCCGATCAAACGCCGGCCAAGTCCACTTAAACGTAATTAAATATTAATTAAAATATAAAAAAGACCGCGCCACCCCGCACGCTGCCCTAGACATCGTCGGCCTTGCCCTTGCCCTTGACGTCGTCGTCGCCGTCGCCATCACCGCCTGTGAGGTTGATGAAGACGGGAGCAGGGCCAGCCCACCCGAACACCGCCTAGTACGCTGCCAGGGCAGCCTCCTCCGGCATCTGCTGGAGCGGCGGCATTGCGGCTAGCCGCGCGTGTTCCTCCTCCTCCTCCTCGAGCCGGAGCGCCTTCGCGTCGCGTTGGAGCAGCGCCTCGTAGCGCATCTGCCACTCGCCGGCGGCGTGCTCCTGGAGGAGCCAGTGCGCCTTCCAGCGCTCGAGGTGGGCCGCCTCCTGCGCCGGTGTGGCGGCGAAGTGGGCAGGAGGCGCGCTCACCCACTCGCGGTACTGCCCCGCCCACGTGTAGGCCTCCTCCGACCAAGTGGGTGGAGGCGGGGAGCGCTTCCGCGTCAGCGACGGCCCCGGCTCTGGCTTCGACTTGGGCTCGACGGGTGGCGGCGATGGCGGTGGCGGCCCGAAGAGCGGGGTGTGGAACGGAGTCGCACGCCGCCGACAGGGCAAGGGCTTGCTCCAGCCCATCCCAGTGCGCGTCCTCCTCGAGGCAGCTAGCCTCCAGCGCGTGCTGCAGGGCCTCCTCGAGGGCGGCTTGGTACTCCCCCTCCGCCTCCATGTCTTCCGGCTCTACCCGCGGGGGCGGCGGTGGGAACGGCGGCGGGACGGCGTCGACGCCTACACGCCGTTGCTCCTCGTGTTCGAGGGCGAACCAAGCCTCCCAGTTGGGAGAGTCGGCGGCATACTCAAGCAGCGACGCTGCTCCGGCGTGACCTGCACACGACGCCTGCGCACCTCCTCGTCGTGCGCCCGCTGGCTTCACGGAACCGCCGGCACCGGGATCCGCTGCGGACCCAAGTGCCAGTGGCGCGACATCGTGACATCAGGGTAGGGCAGTGGCTGCCTGTACTCCCAGTGCCACCGCGCTTGGTGCACCGGGATGTGCAGGCGCCGGCGACCTGGGCAGAAACGCGCCGGCGTCGTAGGAGGTGGGGGGAGGAGTACGGGGGGACGAGGCACCGGGGGTGCCCTTGCCTTTGCCACTGCTAGACCCATCATGAGCTAGGGGTTGCTGTCGTCAGCGAGGAAACAAAGGGAGTGATGGAGGGGGGGGGTCAGACGTGGACGAAAGTGGATGAGGCCAGCCCCCGCCGTACGCGTGCTTAAAAAAGGACGCTTCCACTGGCTGACTAGTGGGTCCGCTGTCGGTGGTCGTCATAAATAAGATGACGGGCGGCGGTTGGATGGCCTACAGGTGGGGACGCGGCGGGCGCCGAGAAGACGTGCGGCGCGTCTGCGTCGCATTTCACACGCAATTTCGGGCCAGAAATGGGTCGACGCGGACTTCAAGCGGACGCGATTTGCGTTAGGGTCGATGTGTTAAGCCTTCACCTTTATCCGCGCCAATCCAAATAGACGAAATGAGTCATCCTATTGAAGTTGCTCTGAGCCCTTAGAGTCGATCATCGGCGAGCACTTGGAGGTTCTTGCCTGAATTTGGACGCGGAGCCAGCTGCGCCCCTGCCATTTCTATGCACCACAGTCCACGAGCACCTTTCCGTGTCGTTTCTCCCGTGCTCGTCCGTGCAGGGTGTCCCATCATGCATAGTTGCATACGCATGTACTCCTAGTGTGAGAGGCATGGCACGTGGCCGTCGCAGAGCTAGAGAGGCCATGATCGAGGAGGGAAGGCCACGGGTGGATGATACACCGACCGATATGCGCCCACCACCTTCGTCGGCCGCGGGAGCGAAAAAGAAAAGCCGGCCACTTCGAGCTTACAACGAGCGTGGGACGGCCACTGGGCACCGGCACGTAGTCTGTCGTATCCGGTGTCTCTCTCTCTGTAGCACTTTCGTGCTTTTTGCACAGGATGGTTTGCACTTGGTAATGGCCACTCCAGTCGCCTTGCCTGCCCACAAGCATCCCCAAGGAGTATCGATCACCGGCATGTTGGATATAAGAGCTTAGGAGCAGTATTTAGCAACGAGAACATTCGGTCACATTCTTCAGATGAAACACGCCACACACTTACAAATACTACAAGCGGGTTTACTTATTCTCGGCCTCCTCCAGTGCGATGCGTGCATGTGCGGCGCGACGTACGTGTACACGTACTCGTGGGCAATCACGGAATATTTCATTCACCGACGCCATGGTAAGCGTGGGTCTTGAATGATGCAGTATGTTCGGCCCAGGCGTAAGCGTCAGATTGGCGTCCACCGGCGCGTGGGCCGGCAATGGTACCTTGGACGTGCAGCATGCAGCCTGACACGGGCCCGCTTCTAGCTTTCTCAGGCTCTGAGCCTGAGTTTGCCTACCATTTCTGTCAAAAAATCATACTCCATCCGTTCCAAATTACTCATCGTAAAAATAAATGTATCTAAAATTAAAATACATCTAGATAAGTAATTCGGAATGAAGGGAGTACTATTTTTCAATACTTCACATAGCCACCAGCCCCACGACGGCCATGTTTGGATCCTTGGATTAGAGTTAGTTTGGATTAGTTTGGACTCAACTAACCCAAAAATATCCAAACAGGAGGGTTACTTTGGGTTAGATGCATCTAACCCACCCTAAAAAACTAACAAACCCAAGAGGTTAATTCTTCTCGGGATCACTAAAAAAACACATTTTTCTCTCACTCTTCCCGCAGTAGATCCCTCCCCACTTCCTCGAAACTTCTCGTCCTCTCCCTCCCTCCCTCTTGCACCGTCCGTGAAGGCGCCTCGCCGTATCCGCGCTTCATCTAACCCTGCCATCCAAACACCTTTTTCATTTAAATTTAGTTAGTTCAGGGTTAGTTCAGAGTTGGAATCTAATTCTAACTATAACTGAGTTAGAGTATCCAAACAGGGCCAACGATTGAGACGAAGGTTAAAGCCCTCCAATATCGTGTGGTTCAGCTCAGTTGACTTGAAATTTGTCCCTCAAAGGTCGTGGTTTGTGTGATATTCACTGTTTTCCGTTGGCATGATTCCCTTTTCTTGTGTATATGTTTCATATTTTCACGAAATTGTCTTTCTAGTCCCGAGTTTAAATGCACCTTTATGAACACGAAAATAAATGAAGCAAACGAAATTTTAAAAAATGGATTTCTTTTTCTACAACAAACATTGCTTAGTTCTCCACGTGCATGCAAAATTTCATGATGGAATCACCTTCACGAAGGTATGGAAAAAAACAGCTCTCTAAAATGCTTTAAAAATAGGTTTTTACCATCATTTCCTCAGAGCATTAGGGATATTTTTTTCCTCATAGAAAATTTGCAGGTAAGTACAACAATCAAGAATGTTTCTTGCCCAAAAAATTCAGTTTTTCTTTGAAATTGTTACTACCTTTTGATTTTACTATTTTGCAAGGGTGCATTTGAGCTCGGAAGCAAAATTTCATGTCCATATTTTCGTGCAATCTCAACATCAGACTGTTAACAAAACCAATTTTGCTAACTAGCGGTTTCCAAAAGTTCACCCTTAGTGCAGTTTCAACATCACCAACTTGTCTTTCTAATCCCAAGCTCAAATGCATCTTTATGAACAGTAGAATAACATAAAAATTTGAATCTTTTTTTACAACAAACATTGCTTAGTTCTCCGCCTGCATGCAAAATTTCGTGATGAAATCACCTTCGTGTAGGTTTGGGCAAAAATAAATAAAATCAACTCTCCAAAATGCTTTAAAAAGAGTATTTTAGCATCGTTTTCTCATAGCATTTGGGGTATTTTTTCTTGACAGAAAATTTGCAGGTATGTAGAACATTCAACAATGTTTGTTGCCCAAAAAATTTGGATTTTTTTTGAAATTGTTTACCACTTCTTTTGATTTTATTACTTTACGAGGGTGCATTTGAGCTCAGAAGCAAAAATTTCATGTCCATATTTTCGTGCAATTTCAACATCAAATTATTAACTAAACCAATTTTGCTAAACTAGGGGTTGCTAAAAGTTTCTTATATCTTAGCCAATGTGTATCAAGAAAGAATTTGATTATGTTTATTGACAGTGTCCCGGCTAGGGGGCCTCTCACCATGTCGACTCCCGGACTGGTGGTGCAAAACCAATTTCATGTCCATCCAGGGTCATTTTGGGCGACCCATGATGCATACAAGGAAGCCAAGAAGCCTTGGCGTACAAGGCAAGGACTCTCTATTCATGGAGGACTACTCTCCACCTACATAGCAGACTAGGATTCATGTTATCATAGGGCTCTGGTAACTTATATAAACCCAAGCCAGGTTGGTGGACAGAATAAGATCGACATATCTTAGAGATGAGGGACAGAACAATCTCATGGTAGATCAATTTGTCCTTTGTGCTCTATCCCAAAGCAACACAAACACAAGTAGGATGCGGGGTATTATCTCTTTGAGAGAGCTCGAACCTAGGTGAAACCTCGTGTCCTTATTACCATCTCATCTTAGGCTACTAGCTCGGGACCCCCTACCCGAGATTCGTCATAATCGACTCCGCCGTTTATCCTAGTGTAACATGATGAAATACATTGCCGACCTATGTTGGTCGACCCAATGTTTGATTGAATTGGTCATGAACATACCAAAGCTCGCTAAGTGAAGCTCGATTTGAAAGAGACTGGATAACTAGTTTTATTTACTAATGTCAATATAACCAATGTTTTTGCGCAAATGGGTCTGTTCATACGCATCTTGCTTGGTCAAACACTTTTGTTCTTGTGCTTAAGACTGCTTGAAACCCAAAAATATCCAAAAGAAATTTTTATTTATGCTTAGTCTCGCTTATCATACAATTAGGTGTAGGTACTAATAAGCAAGCCCATTTACCTATTTTGACATGACCATCTCTATACAACTAGTACCACATGACATATAACTGCTCATTAGGGGTGCTCGGGGTGTACGAGCCTAACAACAACATTGTATAAGGAGGATGAGGGAACATGGTACAATGATTCACACAAATCAACGAGGTAGTTGAATCAGACAACTATAGGTCGATCTTGAGGCCATATGATTGACAATGAAGGTGTTGACATGTGGGAAGATGGACATAGGGAAGGGATAGTGACAGTGTTGTGGGAGGTGGAGACAGAGACATTATTAATGACAGATACAGTCAAAGATATGGGTCTCTTCATTTGCTGACGTTCATGTGTCTGCATGATCTATTTCATAGATGTACATTTCACGGAGAGGGTACAGGGGGTATTATATAATAGGGAATGTGACAATCGCTGGATCAAAACCGTCGTGCTCAATGGTACCATGATGATGAGCAAGACATCCTACAATTGCTCAGTCGGTCAATCAAAGCGAGACTTTACCTGTAGGTAAAGGATGACTCACGTTTACTACATCGAATAACATATATGTTATACCGCCTAAGTACAGAAGTATTTATTTGGCTTGTCCAAAATAGAAACGAACAAGAACGCCACGCAAATACTTAGATTGGCACAGAAGGAAACGGTACAAGAAAGGCAACAAGGTTGGCAGCTAGCTAGCTTGCAAAATATTCAAGCATATCAACAGGGGGGGGGGGGCATGACAAAACTGAAGGCTCTTTTTGCAGAAACTGACACACCGAATGTTCGGTTGAAGTTGTCGTGCACATATCATACCTATTGAAGTGAAACTCAGTTTTTCAAAGGCTGGAATATCTAATTTTATATAGCAGTGTTAATACAACCAAGGTCATGGTGCAAATGGACCTTGTAGCTGGGAGATATGGATCGCATCATCAGCAAATCTCGCTGCAGCTACAACATCTATGTGGTAGTGGAGAATTAGGGACTGGCTATGTGCAAGTTACTCGAAATAGGAGTTGACTATGCCCATGCAAAAGAATTGTAGCACATGATAGATGGACATATTAGGGAAAGTAGGAGGGGGTTTATATGGTAAATGCAATCATTGTTGGACCGGGAACCTTTAACACGAGGATGATGAAGGCATCTTACAATTGTGCGGTTGGATTGAAGCAAAGAGTACACTCGAAGGTAATGAATGGCTCAAGGTAATGAAGGTGTTGACATCTAGGAAGATGAACATAGGGAAGGGATGGTGATAGTGTTGTGGGAGGTGGAGATAGAGACATTGTTAATGACATATACAGTCAAAGCTACGGGTCTCGTCATTTGCTGACGTTCGTGTGGCTGCAAGATCTATTTCATAGAATTACATTTCATGAAAAGGGTAGCAGGGGTATTATATAGGGAATGTGACAACCGCTGGATCGGAATCGTTGTGCTCAATGGTACCACAATGATGATCAAGACATCCTCCAAATGCTCGGTCGATCAATCAAAGTGAGACTTTACCTGATGGTAAAGGATGGCTCATGTTTACTACATCGAATAAAATGTATGTTGTGCTGCCTAAGAACAGGAGTATTTATTTGGCTTATCCAAAAATAGAAACGGACAGGCACGCCACGCAAATACTTACATGGGCATGGAAGGAAAAGGTACAACAAAGGCAACAAGGTTGGTAGCTAGCTAGCCTGCAAAATATTCAACCATCTCAATGGGGTGGCTATGACAAAACTGAAGGCTCATTTTGCAGAAACCGACACACCTAATGTTCGATTGAAGTTGTCGTGCACATATCATACCTGTTGAACTGGAACTCGGTTTTGAAAAGGCTAGAATAACTGATTCTATATAGCAGCGTTAATACAAGCAATGTCATAGTGCAAAATGGATATTATAGCTTGGAGATATGGATCTCGTCATCGGCAAATCTCGCTGCAGCTACAACATCTATGTGGTAGTGAATAGTTAGGGATTGACCATGTTAAAGTTACTCAAATTATTAGGAGTTGACTATGCCCACACAGAAGAACTGGAGCACATGATAGATGGACATTGGGGAGAGACTAGAAGGACGTTTATATGGTAAATGCAATCACCGTTGGATCGGAACCTTTAACACGATGGTGAGGAAGGCATCTTACAATTGTGCGGTTGGATTGAAGCAAGGAGTATACCCAAAGGTAATGAATGGCTCAAGTTTTCTGATATCGAATAATAACGTACCTAAAAGCGGAATTATTTATTCGGCTTATGCGAAACAGAAAACAAACATGATCGAACACACACAAATACTTACCTCGCCATTAACAGATGGAAAGGCACGAGAACTAGCTAGCCTGCAAAGTGCAAATGTTCACCCGTCTCAACGAGGTGGCCATGACAAAACCACAGGGCAGGGCGGCTTTATTTGCAGAAACCAGCTTGGCCGGCTTTGGGAACGCCAGTCGCGGGGCCATGTTAATTGTGGAAAACCCCGGGGTGCCCCCGTGCTTTTACGCGCACAAACAGCCGGCAAGCAAAAAGGAGAAGCGCGTCCGCCTCGTGCGTGCGTGCCCCCGCACTCCCTCCTCCCTCCCTCCCCTCCCACGCGACGCGACCGCCCGGAGCGGCACGGCGCCACACCGACCACTGGTTTCCACCCCTCCCCCTCCCCGTGGAAGCTTCTCTCCCCACTCCCCACTCCCCACCTCGCTGGCCTCTGCTTGAGTGCTCCGGGGAGGCCGGCTGGGGCGCGGGCGATGGCGAGGGTGATGCACCGGTCGAGCTCGGACGGCGGGTCGAGCAGCGGGTGGTCGGAGGCGGCGGCCGCCGCGGCGGGGGAGGAGGAGCGGGCCGGGTGGGAGGTGCGGCCGAGCGGGATGGTCGTGCAGGCCCGGGACAGGGGCGCCGACGGCGCCGCGGCGGGGGTGCCGCCCAGGCCGCCGCCGCCGGAGATCAGGGTGCGGGTCAAGTACGGCGCCGCCACCCACGAGGTCGCCGTCTCCTCCATTGCCACCTTCGGTCAGTATTTATCCCGTCGCCCTGATCCCCCCTTCTCGTCAATAATCTCTTTCCCTGTTCGTGGCCTAATTAGTGCCTTGCTTAACTGCGGCTTAACTTTCCTCTCATCGCCGCCGTCGTTTCTTCTCTGTAAGATACGAAACTGAAATTTGTGCTGCTAATTACTTTGAATTACTTTTGTCTTGCGTTCAAACTGTTTGTTACTAATTATTATGTGCACAAAGTGATGGAGATAGTAGTAATTTTTTCGTTAATGGTGTGAAATGCTTAACCTAATCACGTCGTCCGCGAAGTTGTGACGTTTGGCATACGGCATGACAATGCGTGCAGGCCAATAGGGAGTTCGTGGCCGCGGATAAATTAATTAAAAAATAAAGATAGTCCACCTATCGGATTTATCAGCTAAATCCGTCCCATAAAAAACGGCCATGACTTCCGGCCGTGCCGCGTGGAGGACGCGATAATAGTACGGCGAGACATCCCCCTTGTCACCATTTTTCTCCCCTTCTTCTGAGTATTTTATAAGGAAGGAGACGAAATCCAGGGAATAATCCGTGCAGAGCCCGTGATTTCTTGATCCGTGAGAAGGGCGGAGGCCTTTATTTCTTCAGGAATTCCATTTCCTGAATGTACTAGTAAATAAAATCTAAAGAAAAAGAGATTATGTGTGCTAACGTAAGCTTCAGTTCCCGAAATCGTACGACCTGGATTCCTGCCGGCCGCGGGATCCCGGCGTCCATTGGCCGGGCTGCAGCCCCGACGCACTTTCAGATGCAACGTCGTGCGTGCAGGCCAAACTTTGGTTGGAGATTACGAGGCTAAATCGACCGACCAGATTTGCTGTCAAAACCAGTTCGTCGCTTTGCTTTTTCACCTTTGCCTCACGACAAGGGCTGACGGGCGGTGACAGCCAGCGGCGGGGCGGGGCGGAGCGCGAGCGCGGGTGTCCGGATGCGGGGCGAATCCTGGCTGGCGCGGGACGGGTCCGCGTGTACGGCGGCCTCATCGGACGGCCAGCAGCGGCTGGGGCACGGCCCGCTTGTCCCGTTGCACCGACACCTTTCCGCCCCATGATGATACTGCGCCACTGTTTGGAAAATAACTCGGAGGCGTCGCCCACCACGTTCCAGTCCCATTCACCGAGACCCACGTGTACTTGTGTATTTTCAAGAAAAAATGATGCGGAGTAGAGAATGCCATGGTAAAAATAGTCCATACTTGAAAAAAAATCAAGCTGGGAATTTAGATAGTATCTGCCGCACCACATTGTCTGTCGCTGCATTTGGCGATCCACAATGGCATGGCAGGCCTGGCCACTCGGATTCCGAGAATCTGGTCTGCAAGTGGCGCCGAAAATCCGTGTCAGTGCCGTGAAGAACTACCAAAACGTCCCAGCAAAGCAAAAGTACCACAGTAACTCTGAATCAAAATGTTGTTGGCCAGCGAGCGGCACGACGATCCAGCAGTAATCAGCTGTGATGTGCAGTAGTAATTTTGCTGGTTTCGTACTACTTCTGATTGGTTTGTTGGTGGCGGATGGTGGTGACCGCGCAGGTGAGCTGAAGAAGGCGCTGGCGCCGAGGACGGGGCTGCAGCCGTCGGAGCAGCTGCTGACGTACAAGGGGCGGGAGCGGAAGAACTCGGAGTTCCTGGACAGGTTCGGCGTCAAGAACAAGTCCAAGCTGGTGGTCTCCGAGGATCCGGCGAGCCTGGAGCGGCGCTACATCGAGCGGCAGCGGAACGCCAGGATCCAGAACGCCAACCGCGCCATCGGCGCCATCGCCCTCGAGCTCGACAAGCTCGCCGATCAGGTATGCACAACCGCACACACACAAATGCTCATTGTTTTTCCTTCCACCGCCGACGATCGATCGCTGACAAAAGAAACGAGCTCCTGACATCTAGCGGTGACAGTTTGCCTTATTCAGAGATGATCTAGCGGCGGGTAAAAATGGGATGCTTTGTCTTTTTAGGCGTGTGATTAGTTGCTGTCTCTGCATCCTAGAAGGGAATTAGTCGCAGACTTGCAGTATCAGTGCGTGTGGCGTCAGGCACGCAGGCATGGGACGGAAGGGGAATGCTGCTGCTGCGTTCGCATTGAATCGCATGTCCAGGGAATTAGGTGAGCAAATTGACGCCGCGAGCTCGTCCAAAAAACAGAATTGATGCTCCGTGATCGATCGATGTGGGCGCCGGTGAAATTTCCGTCGGCAGCAGCATGGTCCCGGAGTAGGGTTCATTCAGCGTAACCATCAGGATTCCGGCATTACGACACGAATCCGTCACCCCGTCACTGACAAGTGACGAGTAACAAGGATGCTCTCCTCACTTTCATCATTGCTGCCCGAAGCGGCCGGTGCCTGCGTCTGACGTCCCTGCCTCTGATGCTGTGATTCTAAGCTGATCGGATGTTAAAATTTATTCTCGTTCTTGTGCCACCAGGTGACGAGCATCGAGAAGTCGGTGTCCGGCGGGAGCAAGGTGGCGGAGGTGCAGATCACGACGCTGATCGAGCTGCTGATGCGGCACGCGGTGAAGCTGGAGAGCATACCTGCCGACGCCGACACCTCCTCGCAGAAGAACCTCCAGGTACCCCCACCACACCACACACCCTACATTCACTGCACGCAGATCAGGTTTAGTAGGGGTATCGTGCCATCGGTTCTGGTACAACTCTCCCCTTCGATGAGGGCAGGGTGGGGCTGTCGGCGTCTGCGATCCGCATCATTGCGTCTGCAGGTAACGCGAGCAGTGCCATGACCAGCGGTGCAATGCGAGTGTCGACGAGGAATGCAACGTGTGGTGTGGGCGAGTGCCCTACATGCCCCCCCGGGACGGTCACAGGCTCATTGGCTCCTTTCTGGAGGACACGTACGTGGTCCAGTACAAGCACAGGGAAAAACTCCACCTCCACCCCTTTCCCCTGCTCCGAATGTTAGGTAGATAGAGAGAGCCCTTGGATGCCAGCCTAGCCGATCCTGGAGTGTACTCTGAACGCGTCGCATGCAGCCTAGTGAGTAGCTTCTACTGATCGTGTTAGCAGCAAATCTTCTTAGTTAAAGGGGATGAATGTGCTCCCTGACCGTGCTGTACAAAGAGTAGATGACAAGAAAGGTAGATTGCCATGGAAGTGGCGCAGGCTGTTGGCTAGGTCACGAGCACAAGCAATGTGAGACTGAGACCAAAAGTCTGGGCCGCAAGCTTTCATCATTTATCTGCGATGATACCTTCATGCCACCTCGAGATGAGAACGGAAAAGCTCCTTCACTTTCTGTTCCGATGATAATGACATGCGGATAAACAATTTGAGTGCAAGCTTTTATCTGTGTGGTGTTTGTTGGTGCAGCCATGAGTGTAGTAGCGTAGCCCGTTGTCTTGGAGAAGAAAGCTGATTTGATTCTGTTTTTGTTGGCAGGCGAAGCGGGTGCAGAAGTGCGTGGAGGCGCTGGACGTGCTCAAGGTGTCCAACGCGCGGCTGCAGACGGTGGTGGTGACCACCAAGTGGGAGACGTTCGACAACAGCCCCCCGGTCACCACCAAGTGGGAGATCTTCGACTGAATTAAGCAGCAGCAGCAGCAGAAGCAGCAGAGATTTTTCTTTATACAGAAGAGTGTCCATTTCGTTCGTTTCGTGCCGTCAGTTTTGGTGTCTTGTTCCTTGCCCATTATTCGTTTTTGTAACCGCGGTGAGCTGGTTTAGGTTAGTAGGTCGCAGCAGGAGGACCCCGGATCCCACCGTTTGTTTCGTCTGTTTGTAATCATCATCGTCGTCGACTCGTCGTCGTCACACCCGCTCGATTGATGGATGGATCTCACTCCAATAAACAGCAAAGCAGCACTGTTCTTTAGTGTGCTCTCCAAAGTGCAGTGTGTACTGATGGCTACTGATGGTGTGGAGATTTGTGCCGGAAGCAATGGTTGATGGGTCTCACTCGCTGGGATTATGTTTACAGTCCTTTGGCGCTAGCATGCCCTAGAGCGTACTGAGGCACTATCGGATCATGCGCCCATCATTCTTAATTCTAATTCTACAAACCCATCCGCTCGCCGCCCTTTCAAGTTTGAATTGGGATGGTTGCATCGAGAAGGCTTTGCAGTCCTTCTCTGCAGTCATAATCAAGAATATATATGGGAGAGACCCGCAATTGGCCGCACATCTATTCAGAGATGGAATTTTAAAATAAGAACCATAAGGTGGTACCTATCTGGATGGGAGAAACACACCAATAAAATATACAAAAAAGAAGAGCAACGGCTCGCCACCATTATTGATGACCTCGATAAAATCGCAAAACCTCGCATCTTGTCACAACAAGAGATTGAATTGAAAAATCAATCCAATGAGAATATTGCACGTCTTTTATGAGAAGAGGAAATCAAATATTATCAAAGATCCAAAGCTGACTTCATCTTGAAGGGAGACAGTAATACACGATACGTCCAATTTGTCGCCAATGGTCGTCATAGGAAGAAGTGTATATTCAGTCTCCAACAAGATGAGGGGCGGATCGAAGGTCAGGCAGAGCTCAAAAGTTATATATTCAAATACTAGAAATCTTTGTTTGGGGCACCTGATGAAGGGAACTTTACCATTGACGAGACCCGAACAGATGATATTCCACAAGTCACAGCAGAAGAGAACGATATCTTCACGGCACCTTTCTCTGAGGAGGAGGTGAGAGCAGCAGTGTTTCAGATGAAACATAACAAAGCTCCAGGCCCTGATGGCTTCCCCGCAGAATTCTATCAGAATTTCTGGAATATCATCAAGACTAACCTATTGGAGTTGTTCAATTGTCTTCATGCTGGCCAACTTGATCTATTCAGGCTTAACTTTGGCGAGATCGTTTTGTTGCCAAAAATTAAGGAGGCTGAGTGAATCCAGCAATATAGACCCATATGTCTCCTTAATGTTAGCTTCAAGTTTTTCACCAAAGTGACTGCTAATAGGCTCAATACGGTTGCTGACCATGTCGTCTGGCCATCTCAAACGGCTTTCATGCAAGGTAGAAATATACTCGATGGAGTAGTAATCCCACATGAGACCGTTCACGGGATGCACCGTAAAAACATGAGTGGAGTACTTTTCAAAATTGACTTCGAAAGGCCTATGATAAGGTCAAATGGTCCTTCCTTCAACAGGCCATAAGAATGAAAGGTTTCTCCGATAAATGGCGCGAGTGGATCCAAAATTTTGTTACTGGAGGTAGTGTGGCTGTCAAAGTCAATGATGACATAGGCCATTACTTTCAGACGGAAAAAGGACTACGACAGGGTGACTCCATGTCTCCAATGTTATTTAACATCGTGGCTGACATGTTGTCTATTCTGATTGATCGTGCCAAGTAGGACGGTCAAATTGCAGGAGTAGTGCCCCACCTTATGGATGGTGGCCTCTTTATTCTGCAATATGCCGATGATACAATTCATTTTATGGAACATGACATGGATAAGGCTCGAAACTGAAATTATTGCTTTCAGTGTTTGAGCAGATGCCAGGCCTTAAAATTAACTTCCATAAAAGTGAATTGTTCTGCTTTGGAGAAGCCAGTGAGGCAGCGACTGAGTATGCCCACCTGTTTGGTTGTGCACAAGGCTAATTCCCAATTAAATATTTGGGAATTCCGATTCATTATCGGCGTCTCACTATTGCGGAGTGGAAACATATAGATGGGCACTTAGAGAAACAATTGAGTAGTTGTAAAGGCAAGTTGCTCTCTGTTGGAGGACGACTGGTCTTAATCAACTCAGTCCTCATAAATATGGTTCTCTATATGCTCTCTTTTTCCCAACTCCCAAGAGGGGTCTTGTAGAGGCTAGATTATTTCAGATCCAGATTCTTTTGCAAGGGGACAGTGAAAATAAAAAAAATAGAGGCTAACCAAATGGAGCGTGGTTTGTAGGCCGAAAGACCAAGGTGGACTTGGCATTCATGACCTTTAGGTCAAGAATGATGCCTTACTTAGTAAATGGTTGTTTAAACTACTTACTGAGGATGGCGTTTGGCAAACCCTGCCGCGCAATAAGTATCTAGGCCAAAAAGCTATGTCACAGGCCTATTGGAAACCCGACGACTCACACTTTTGGGTTGGTCTAATGGCGGTGAAGAAACATCTTTTTCGTTTTGGATCCTTCGCGATAAAAGATGGGTCAGAGATTCGTTTCTGGGAGGACAACTGGCTAGGCAATGCCAGCCTCCAAGAACAATATCCAGCTTTGTACCGCATTATTCGCGATAAGAATTATACTCTAGCGCATGTGCTCAGTTCATTTCCGCCGAATATTTCTTTTAGCATGATTTGATTGGCCCCCGTCTTATGTCATGGCAAAATTTATTATCTCGATTGGAGTCGATAAACCTGACACAAGGACGGATGTGTTTCGCTAGAACCTCACTACATCTGGGTCCTTCACAGTCGGCTCTATGTATCTCGCGCTAACGCATTCAGAGGTCCCAGTGGATAATAACAAGAAAAGTTGGATGTCGAAGATTCCACTGAAGGTTAAAATCTTTATGTGGTATCTTCGAAAGGGAGTTATGCTAACCAAAGGCAATCTCGCCTGTCGCAATTGACACGGAAATAAGAAGTGTAGTTTTTGTATTCATGACGAGACAATCAAACACCTCTTTTTTCAATGTAAGTTTGCACGCTCTACGTGGTCAGTCATCCAAATAGCGTCCAATTTGTATCCGCCCACAAGTGTTGTCAATATTTTTGGTCATTGGTTAGACGGCATTTCAAATATGTTCAAATGCTAATTTGGGTGGGAACATATGCCTTATTATGGACACTCTGGCTATGTAGAAATAATTTGGTTTTCGAGGGCAAAAACACCTCTCCTTTGCAGGTTATTTTCCGCTGTACGCACTTACTTTGTACGTGTTCTACGCTACGCCGAGCGAAGTATCAACAGCTATTCAAGATGGTGTGTACGCGGTTGGAGCGGGTGGCTAGGGAGGTCTTCGCCCAGCATGGGTGGCAGCATAATCTATGGATAGCCGCACCAACTCCTTCAACATAGGCGGACTGTCGGTTCTATATGATCCTACTGTTGCTGATATGTCATCTTTTTTATCTTCTTTCAATTTGTTTTTGTTTGGCTGTGTGCATCTTAGTTATGCAAAGACCAGGTGATGCTCATTATGTTTTGTCTCCGTTTGGTGCTACATTTTAAGTCAATAAAAATGCCCTTTATCGCAAAAAAAAACCCGGTAGTACTGGCGTAGTAGTGGAAAGAGTAACTAGTGGCCGCCTGCGCGCCACTCGGCACCGCGCCGACGACACCGGACGCGGCTTGGCGGGCAGTGAGCTGGCCGGCCCACGCGATCGACGGTACGGGCGCCGCGGGAGGGAAGGCACTGCCAGTGCCATGCCATGCCATGCTGCCGTGCCCGCCAGGCAATGGCACCCACGAGGAGAACGTCCCCGGAACGGGACCCACGAGGCGACCGGCCACGCGAAACAGCGCCGGGCATCCCACGTTCCTCTCAGGCAAGGGGACGTGCACATCCCCCATGTGCACAAGGAAATAAACTTGCAGGACAAAAGGCAAACGTGATCTTCTGTGTTGAACAGCCGGAACAAAGACTCAAGGTGATTCAGCAACCAGAATGTAAGAATCCGCGTACACTCGCTCGGGGGCACCGATATCAAAATTTCAGATACGCACGCTGTTATCGAGCTTGTGCACAGCAAAATGTAACCCTGGCCGGACATCGGAACGACTAAAACAGCTGTTTCAAAATCATCGAGTGCGGCTATTTGGCTTCCGAGCTCATCAGCTCACAAAGTTGGGTCACTTATTTTGAGACGATGGGAGTACAAAAAAAATCCGAACTTTTTTGAAATGGAAGATGCTTTGGTGCGTGAGGTCCGCTCCAAATTCAGCTCATTTGAACATCTGATTAGCTCTCGGCAAAAAAGACAAATATGTCTTCCGTGAAACAGTTCTAACCTAATTTGTTTTTTTTCTCAGAGCTACTCATATGTCCAAATGAGCAGAAATTTGAAGCGAACCTCACGCATCAAGCATCTTCCATGCAATATATATGTATATATATTGGATTTTAAAAATTTTGTTTAGTATTTTTTCTTGAATTTACTGTTCATCCGGTGCATGGATATTCGCAAAACCATCCTGTTATTCACCTTCGCAGAGGCCTCAGGTCAGGACGACGGGTCTATCGATTGATTCTGGCCCGCACATCAGCGTTGACCCCTGTCCTGAAGATGGCTTCATGGAAGAAAATGAATGTGATTTCAAGAGCGTGCACATGCGGTATGCACTAAAGGTCTGCGTCATCGGTGCTCTGGTTTTAAATGATGTGCGCAGGTCATCTGCTTCATCGATGCTCTGGTTTTAAATGATGTGCATAGGTATAAGGCAGGGCAAGCGGATCTGATCATGACCATTCCATCATCAAGCTCGTAGGTGTGGCGACAATCATAGCCTAGAAGGTGGCTTTTGGGTGGATCGATATTTTATCTTGTAAGGTTTTGTTGAATAATTTGATAAAAATGGTTGTGTGCATCTACCTCTAAACAAATCCGTACATACAGTGGTGCCATGATGTTCAGACTAGCACTCCCTCCATTTTTATTTACTCTGCATAATATCCCCGACCTAAGTTAAATTTTATAAAGTTTGTCAATCTCTTAAAAAAAAATTTAGCACGAGGTCAGATTACCGACATACATAAACACCGAGGTCAGATTACCGGGTTTTATCATTTATTTTTTCTTAGTTTCCATTTCTTTTTTTTAATTTGGAACATTTTTAAAATTAGGGGAAAGCATCAAGAAGATTTCCTGAAATTCAGGAACGTTTTCTGAATTTATATTTGTTTTAAAATATAGGACAATTTTCCAAATTTGTGAACTTTTATTTCATGAAAAAATAATTCACTAAAATTTTTTATTAATGTTTTTAAACAATAGTTAGTTTCCCAATCAATCGTATCGGTCTTATTGAAGAATTGGAATGAAAATAGGATCAAGCGACCTGCTGGCTCATTTGAAGCAAGGTTTAAGCTCCCAGGACCACAAAGGTGCTTTTCTTAGGGGAAGGACCTCAAAGGTGCTATGTAGCGCTTATAGCGATCACACCAATCATGATTCTCAGAACAAGCATTAAACGGGCCAGGTCTAGACCGGGCCTCCCGTGACCGGATACACTCGCTTCCTTTTCTCTTCTGATGAGCCGTGAGCCTCCAACTAGCGCATGCTCCCATTTTTTTCTCATTTGATTTTTTCATGTTGCTACCTAATTTGGAAAAAATTATAAAAAGTATTTCCAAATTGATAATAATGGTTTAGAATTTGATTTTTTTTGTAAATTTAAAAATTATTCATGAATTCTAAAAATATTTTTGAATGCTAAAAAATGTTTATAAATTTACAAAAAAAATTATAATTCAAAACTTATTCGTAAATTTTCAAAAGGTTTAATGTTTTAAAAAAATGTTGAATTTATATTGTTTTAGAAAATTCAAAAACATTCATGATTAAAAAAAATGTTTTACAAGTTTTAAAATATACATGAATTTAAAAAATAATAAAGAAGAAAGACAAAATAAAATAAAATATGAATTGCAAAAGTAAATACGAAATAAAAAAAATTAGAAGAAAAAATAGGAAAGCGGGGAGGGAAAATGCAGTTGAAAATCCGGCCTGGAAGCTCTCTAAAATCGAGTGGGAAGCTCCATGGAACATTCCAAAACGGCTCACAAGTAACAAGATTCGAAGCGTTAACGGGTCGGCCCATTTGGGAATCACTGTTGGCATGCAATATCGTACCGCTCACTGTAAGCAATACATAGGAGTGGCGAATTGAAACAAAAAACATATGAAAGCGTATACTGAAGTGTTGCTATATTGGTTAATGTACCTTTGATGCCTTTGGGTATGTTTGGTTTGAGACACAACTAGTCCGATCAAATTTTAGGCATGACCAAAGTTCTGACAAGTTGGGATTATTTGGATTATAGGTTTTGTGGGTAGCAAAAATTTGGCAAAAAACCTAGGCTTCTGTTTGGTTTGCAACCAATTGGCTTGGCTTCAGTTAGTGTGCTTTTTTAGGGAATCAATTAGTGTGCTTCATGTGCTTCCACCCACCTTTCATGATTAGCTAACAAAAATTAAGACAAACCCCTAACCCCCTCGCAACGCTCCTTTCAGGCGATATCAGAGGGGAAACCCTAGCATTGCCTCCCCTCACAGCCTATGCCCTTGGCCTTTGGCGCGGTGGCGTCGTCCCCACATCGAAGGTACCGAGGGTTGCTTCCTTTCTAGTTCACCTGATGGTGGTCGAATCGTGAGTGGATCCTAGCACCCTGGTATGCGGATCAGATGTGACGGCGAGCATTGGCTGGTGCGCCACAGCGACGTCGAAGATTGTCGAATCATGTGGATCTGGTGTGATGCATCGGGCATGGCTCCGTCTCGTGAGGAGGTTGTGGGAGGCATGATGCTAGTGTGCGTACTAGATGGGAGGCTGTTGCCATTTCTTTTAATGCAAACCACATCCTAGGTGAGTGTTTTTTCCTCTTAGGGCATCTCCAACCCGCATATTTTTGGACCGCGCGGTCCGAACATGTTGTGCCATCCATGTGGTCGTGCATTGGTCTGCAGGGCGGTCCGAATGCACTTTCTCCCGCAAACCGAAGACAAATGTGGGGCTTTGTGGGCGTCCAAACAACACCAACGCACGCTTCTGACCACCCTCGCCCACCCCAAACCATCATCCCTCGCTTGTGCGTGTTCTAGCCCGGTGCCAGCTGTCCGCATTCATGCCACAGTATAGCGGCTGCTCCACATTGAAGCCGGCTCAGAGCAGACGCGACCTCTCTCACTGCCCCCGCCACTGAAGCCGTGCATCGTCTGTGGGCACCGCCAGCGCCGCGTCCCCGGTGTTCGTGCCTACTCAATCCTGAAGATGCGTCACTGGACTAGATGGGCGTATATCTACTGTGCTCGTTAAATGCCCCGTTCGTCCGTATGCCACCATTAAGTAGGCTCGTCAGCCTAGAAACCCACTCCGGCGCGGTGCACTGACGAACCCGAATGCTTGGCATCACCGGAATCCTCTATTTAAAGGCAACCACACCCGGCTAACTGCACACCACAACACAAGCTGCTCCACATCCTCCTCCCTTGCACCACATCTTCCATGACTGCAGGCAGCGAAGCTCTATGGAGTAGAGCCTTTCCATGGAGATGAAGCACGAGATGGCTGCCCTTACGGCCGCCTGGCAAAGCCTCTATGCCAGGCAGATCGAGGCCGACTTGTCGACCAGCTCGCCCGAGGTCTCAAAAGAAGAGGACGCCCCCACGATGGAGACGGGCTTCAATGACGCCGTACAGGAGCCCGCACCTGTGTACGTTGGCTTCACCATGGAGCAGGCGCAGGCGCACTGCAACACCGGCGGCGGTGCAGCCTGCGTCGGCGCCAATGCCATTGTTCCTGCAAGCACAAGGGAAACATCGGTACAATTTGCTCCTCCTGGAGCAGCACCAATTGGCGGAGGGCCAGATCTATGCCGAGCGTCCGAGCGAGGAGGCTGTGGCGGTCATGGCCACGGCGAACCTCAACTTTGTTGCAGAGCAGCGTGCGACCTACGAGGCCGTCCGCGCTCAAGCCACCGCTCGCCAGGAAGTGGCCGCCGTGGAGGCCCAGCTGCATGCGATCGCGGAGGACAACAAAGCCAGCTGCACCTCCTATGCGCCGCCTATGAATTATTATGCGGCCGAAGGGGACGACGACAACATGGGAGCCACCATTTCCATTGTGGACCTCACGTCCACCAGCGACGGACGCGGCGCAGACTCCTCCGAGGATGAGTAGGGCATGAGAGGCGGCACAACCTTGTGTCCCATGTAGGCTGGTCTGTTTCCCGTGTTCTACTCTTCCTCGTAGGAGACAGTAGCTTCACTTTATCGCCGGTGCTCATGGAGACGACGGATGGAGAAGGCGGTCCCGGGAAGGGAACAACTAGGGCTTGGACGTCGACGGCCACCGTATGGTTTTTTTGGTTCTAAATGTTCGAAATGTAATGAAAATTCGTCGTGTTTACATTAATGGCGTCCGATTTATATGAAATTGTGCAAACAAAGATCTTGCTGTTATTCGTCGCGAGTTTTTTTATCCTAACAACCTTTCTGAGTTTCTTGACTTGACTGATATTCATGGACATCTCATTTCCCCATATGCAAAACGGGTCGAACAGTGGGTCTAAGCCTCTGACAGCAGGACCTACATGTGCAAGACCAAATTGAAGAAACCTAAATATTAGAATGATTCCTGCAACTGCACAATAATGGGCTATTAGCGAAAGGACCATGCATGAGCAAACCTCGATGGTAAACCGCAGTGTCTCCCATTGTTTCCCGGCAACACACATAAGGAAGATCTTGATCAGGTTAACTGGGAGTTGCCATACTATCAGTAGAATATGTATTAAGTATAGCCAAATTCGATTTATTTCTCACATGCATAACAATACAAAATTGTACCCACAGCAAATGAAAATCAAATTGCAGAATTGAACCAAACAGTTAAATGGACAACAAACCAAATTAACCAAAACAGTTAACTGAGCACGACATTGCAGAATAGAAACACGTACTCCCTCCATTCCCTTATACAAGGCCACAAATTCAAATTACAGGTACCAAGGTAAAAATTAATGACTGCTTTGCAAGCCAACTTTTCTTTTCCTTAACCAGGATCATTAATACGCCCGTATGCATGCAAGAAAGGAATGAGAAGGAAGTAGCACAGTGTCATTACGACTACATGCAGGCAAGTATTAAACAAGTTAGTAGTATGAGGAAACATCATTAATTTTTGCCTCAATTATTATTAGTGTCCTTATATAGATGCAAAATGTATTTTTTATAGTGGCCTTGTATAAGGGAATGGAGGGAGTACTAGAAGATAAGACAGTTAACAAAACAAAGAATGCTTGAGAACAATACTACGAAATGTAGCAATTGTTGGACCAAACTGTTTACTGAACATTACATTTCGGAGGGCCAAACTATTAACTGAACATTACATTTCAGAGGACCAGATTGTTAACTGAACATCAGGTTGCATACTAACATTACAGAAGACAAATCACTAGAAGGCATTGGCGGTGGCCTCAAGAAAACAACACAAACTATATTTTAAAGTAGACAACCGCGTGGCGGTGTCGACGGTGGCCTCGAACACAATGTGCTCCTCCAAGATCTGGCGATCGGCACGCATGGCAGCCATAGCGACCTCGTGCACGCGTGCGGCCGCGATTTGCTTCTCTACTGCCAGATGCTACTGAGCTCCACATTGTACTACGTACAAAATGGCTATGGGCAGCGCTTAATTGGAGGAGGGGACAGTGATTTTGACGGAAGGTGTCTCGTCATCAGTCGAAGCATGTGGACGGGGGAGGAGGAGGATGGTGTGGGTAGGGTGTGGATTACTTGACCATATCGATGAGGCCACGCAGCAAGAAGAAGGGTTGGCGGGGAGGAGGCTGGGCAACAAGAAGAAGGGTCGTCGGCGAGGAGGCGGCGCTGCAAGAAGAAGGGTCGCCGGCGAGGAGGCGATGCTGCAAGAAGAAGGGTAGCCGGCGAGGAGGCGGTGCTACAAGAAGAAGGGTCGCCGGCGAGAAGGCTGAGCTGCCAGTAAGCAGCAGTGATCATTTGAACTTGAAAAGCAAGGAGGAATAATAGAAATGTGGCTGTTGGTGGGAGGGAGGGGGCGGGGAGATGGATATTTTCGCGGTGGCTGAAAAATTTCGCTCGGTGCCGCGAGAAACTGGCGCGCAAGTGTGATTCAAGCGCACGCAGTGGACTATAGATGACGAAGCTTTCTGCGTAAGCCAGACAAGATGGTGCGCCAATATATTTTATATCGCATCCCACATGATTCTTTCTAGTAAACTGTTTGTGGTATACCTGATTTTTTATTGTGTTTTGAAAGATAAAATGGTGTTACGGAGGAAAAGGATGGTGTTTGAATTACTAGAAAATTTATGTACAGTGAACATGCAACTACATGAGGTGTCGTGCTTAAATTTGGAATTATTTCGGGTTCGTTTGGCATTTTTATTCATTAATTGAGTTTCTAGGCATTTAATGTGCATAATTCAAATTTGAACTACAAGCAGATGCTCCAGTGCACCAAAGTTTGTTGAAAAATCACATGTGTGTCTTTGGATGAATTTATGGGTCCCATGCAAGAAATGAAAATGAAATTCAAACATCTAGGCATCATGGTTTGGTCGGGAACATTGAGAAACTTGGTTTTAAAATTCCTGGAAATTCAAAACTTGCCTGAAAATCATGAAACTTGGCATGGTATCATTTCATGGCACCAACATGCTGTGGTAAAAAAATTGGCCGCATTTGGACACATTTTGGTATAAGCTTCTTGCAAACCGGAGCTTCTCTTGAGAAGACTCGTGGTTCCGATAAAAGTCAAAATATGGTTCTTATGGGCGGTTTAAGAAAATACATTCCAATCACAAGAACTACTTTTTTATGGGGTACACTTTCTCTTTGTGGTATTCCACCTCTTGCTTGCTTCTGTTTTATTTGCTCGGAGTTCCCGTTTGATACCCGATAAAGCAAATCTAGGTTTTCGCTTTCCTTGCGATGGGCCTGGCCAAGGGGGAACATGTCAAGTATCCGCCTGGGATCATGTTTTCTGGGAACTAGTAATTCGTTGGGTCTACAACGATTTTGGATGGGCTCCTAACGAGCTTATTTTCTCTATTTTTGTTTGTAGTTTTCTAGTGATTCTAGATACATGTTTGAAATTTTGGGTCTTTTTTGTTTAAACCGTCTATCTCCTTCGCTTTGTGGTCGGACTCTATTATGGATTTCCGACTACATTACCCATAGGCCCCTCTTAGATCTTCTTTCTCCAATCTTGGATTAGGGAAGAAGGAGATATTCGCGACTACTGGCCAGTGTGGTTTCCAGAAATGTTTAAGGATTGGTAGTGTCCGGATTTCTTGTAAAGTTATTTCACAACTAAATTCGTCTTTAAAGAAGATGCACCACAGAGGAAATAAAGGCTAAAGTAAGCACTTTTGTTTGAAGAAAAAAGATTCTTGTTTCACCGAGGAAAAGAGAGAAGTTCTGGATAAATTGACAATGTTGAATCGAATTAAACCGAATACTTGAAATTCAACAGAACCCTTGTTTTCTTCCTTTTCTTCTTTAACCATAAATCCAAAATTTATCTACCTCCTTTCTTTTTCATGTATTTTTTCGATCATGAAAAAGACAAAATTATGTTAGTTTGAAGGGCGATGTGTCACCTTTGTGTGCGAAACGATATACGCTGCCTCCCCCCTTGATTTTTTACAGAGGCAACATAGAACTATATGAGTGTCGTGTTAAAATTTAGAATTATTCTGGGTTCGTTTGGACTTTTTATACATTAATTGAATTTCTGGTCATTTAATATGCATAATTCAAATTTGAACTACAAGCACATGCTCCAGTGCACCAAAGTTGGTTGAAAAATCACATGTGTGTCCTTGGGTGAATTTTTAGGTCCCATGCAAGAAATGAGAATTGAATTCAAACATCTGGGCGTCGTGCCTCGACTGGAAATATTAAGAAACTTGGTTTTTTAATTCTTGTAAATCCAAAACATGCCTGAAAATCATGAAACTTGGCATGATGTCATGACATGGCACCGAGATGTTGTGGTAATTTTTTTGGCCGAATTGGGACAAGCTTTGGTACAAGCTTCTTGCAAACCGGAGCTTCTCTCAAGAAGGCTCATGGTTTCGAGAGGAAACGTGTCACCTCCGTGTGTGAAATGACATACACTGCCTTCTCCCGTCTTGATCTTTTTACATAGGCAACTTAGACCAAATAGGAGTTTTGTGCTAAATTTTGGAATTATTCCAGGTTTGTTTGTCCTTTTTATACATTAATTGATTTTCGAGGCATTTAATGCACATAATTCAAATTTGAAGTACAAGCGCATGCTCCAGTGCGTAAAAGTTAGTTGGAAAATCATTTATGTGTACTTGGGCGAACTTCTAGGTCCCATGGAAGAAGTGCAAATGGAATACAAACATCTGGGCGTCTTGGCTCGGCTGATCTCTACTTTCTTGATGCGTTGTTGCAGGCCGCGTGAACTAGTCTCCGTGGCGAGCGGCGATGAGCTCTTTCGTGTCCTCAAGATGCTGCTTGAGAACATCCACACATTCCTCCACCAGCCTTTTGTGCTTGATGCGGAGCATGGCATTCTCATCCATAAGTTTCTCGACGATGACGCCGATCCTCTTCAACACGACAGTGGTCTCCTCCTGCTGCTCCACACTTCCCTTCGCCCTCAGCAGGTCGCGTTCGGCCCGGAGCTTCGCATTGCCCTCCCTTAGTTGCCAGATGACGTCGGTAGCCTATTCAAATGAGGCTTTCATGTCGTCCTACAACCTCGCCCAGCCGGAGATCTGATCCATCTAGCTATGGACGATCGCATGCATGCACCTGTAAGAGTCCTCTCCTGCCCGCGAGACATTTTCCCAGGCCGTGGTGGTGTGGGAGGACATCTCTGTTGCATGCACGGCGCGGTGAGACATCTCTGCTGCTTCCGCGGCACGGTCAGACCAGTCTGCTGCATCGACGGCGCGGCGGGACCTCCGTGCTGCTTCGGCGGCGCGGCGAGACCTCTGTGCTGCTACGGACGCACGGCGGGACCTGTTGGCTGCTTTCACAGCGAGGCGGGACATCTCTCGTGCTTCTGCTTCCATGCTCGCCTCACCCTGGTGGCAATCTCTCGACCCAGAACTCACGCTGGCCATGGTAGGCGAAAGGGAACAATGATGAATGACTTGTTTGTTTTTGTGGATGAGGAGTTGAGGAGGAATGCGCAGTCATCTTGGAGTAGTAGTATTTACAACCGAGTACTAATATGCTCCTAAGTGGGAAACCGTTTAGGTTTTGATCGATGTGAATAGATTTGCAATTAAATATAACATGGTTGTAATTTAGAATGTGACAGGACACAGGCTCAAAATTTATTGACGGTTCTATAATTTCTAAATGCGGCACTATTCCCGGACGGCGTAACGCGGGCACGGTTTCTCGGCCGCGTACATGGCGTTTGCACCATAGGGTGCACCGCAATAGGCAATGTCAGCACACGTTTTGTTCCAACAACCGTGCACGCTCATTATTACCATCGCGCATGCTTCTTTTAATTAGAATGTGTGCCCGTCTAGCGCACACATGTTGATCTGTCTAACACTGGTGCGCGTCGATGCTAAACAAACGGTTTTAACCCCTTTCTGCAATGGCATTTCGTACCGTCACCAAGTGAGTGTGGGCGATCAGGGGGTCCTTCCCACACGACCCAGAAACCGTTGGGGATAGGGCCCTATAGTACTCCTACTCGTTTCTGCTCGCATTGCCATCACAGTCGGTATTCTGTGGTGCTACGTTTACGATGCGCGGCCCATCACAAATGGCTCACTATTATAGAACGTGTATGATGCATGG